>NC_091454.1:173202111-173537111 GCF_027789765.1 Dendropsophus ebraccatus
CCGAAAGGCAAAAACCCCCATGAGGCAGACGACAATCGCCCCACCACAGGGAGAAAACTCCCCCCCCCCCCCCCCCCCCTCCGACTCCAATGGCAACCAGAACAATCCCCGGATCAACGTATCACCGGAAATCTAATGCCCATAACTTGTAATATTATATTGTTCAAGAAAAGCATCCAGGCCTCCCTTGAACTTATTTAATGAATCGGCCATGACAACATCATGTGGCAGAGAGTTCCACAGTCTTACCGCTCGTACAGTAAAGAACCCGCGTCGATGCTGATGATAAAATCTTCTTTCATCTAGACGTAGAGGATGCCCCCTTGTCATGGTTACAGACCTAGGAGTAAAAAGATCACTACAAAGATCTCTGTACTGTCCATTCATATATTTGTACATTGTAATCAGATCGCCCCTAAGATGTCTTTTTTCTAGCGTAAATAACCCCAAGCTTGATAACCTGTCCTGGTACTGTAACCCACCCATTCCCTTAATGACCTTTGTTGCCCTCCTCTGCACCCGCTCCAGTTCAGCTGTGTCCTTCTTATATACCGGTGCCGAAAACTGTACACAGTATTCCATATGTGGTCTGACCAGTGATTTATAAAGAGGCAAAACTATGTTCTCATCTTTAGCATCTATACCTCTTTTGATGCATCCCATTATTTTATTAGCCTTGGCAGCTGCTGCCTGGCACTGATCACTAAAGTTGAGTTTACTGTCCACCAATACCCCCAGGTCCTTTTCGGAAGTAGTTTTACCCAGTGTTTTATTATTTAGCACATAACTGTACTTATTATTTCTATGGCCCAAGTGCATAAACTTACCTTTATTAAACTTCATTTGCCATTTCACCGCCCAAGCCTCTAGCTTCTCCAAATCCCTCTGTAATATGATATTATCCTCCTCTGTACTGATTACTTTACCCAGTTTAGTATCATCTGCAAAAATGGAGATTCTACTCTGTAGCCCCTCTACAAGATCATTAATAAAAATATTAAAAAGAAGTGCTTAAGCCTCCCAATGACTTTTAATGGTGTTACTTGAAAACACTGAAAAATACTCTAGTAACCAGCACTCAGGCATTTTAGAGCCTCGCTCAACTCTAGTACTATTCATTTCTTGAATACAGTAAAAATCTGGCTCAAAACAGTCTAGCACCAGCCATTGAATGTAATGACTAGATTTTTACAGGACTGCATGTATAACCTTCAGTATTAGATTAACTTAATGCATTTTCAAAATGCAGAAACAGTACAGTCACTAATAATAATTTGTTGCCTATTAAGTCATTAGAAACAATATTGGACAACACTAGATTATTCAGACTCTATCACATTGTAAACCACTCTGTAACATCTCCCCAACTATAGGTGGCAAGGTCATTGTACTTATCCCATAGGTGGCACTGTCACTGTGTTTATCTCATAACCTTGCTTCCTTGGTGTAAACCTTGAGTCAGCCCTATCCTATATTTCTCACATCCTGAATATATTAATGTATCCTGCAACTCTTTTAAACTGCTTCCTGTTTTAGGACATGCTGCTGTAATTTTTCATCTTGCAAAGCTTTTCTCTCTGGCTTTTCACCAACTTTACCTTCACCTCTACCATCCATTAGATTTGTCTATTCCCAATTTGTTCCTCCACTCTACCAGTGATTGTAATGGCTTTAAACCAGTCTCGCAATAAACCTATTTTACTTTAAAATCTTCCCTTCTTATGTCCCTAATTTCAGATCTTATACACTAAGCAATCCACTTCCCATGGCATTTTTGATGTGTAGGACTTTTCTAAAAAAGAAAAAAAAAATATCTTCAAAAACTGCATGAAAAAACTGTGTTTTACATTGTTAACGGAGCTATTTTTTTTTCTGAAACATTTTTCTAAAATATGTTTATTCTCCAAGATAGTCGTCATATTGCTAATTAAATAGAGATATGTACGTAATGTAAGGTTGATGAAAGTTCACAGCTCTGTGCAAAAGTGCATATATTAGTATTGACTAATGTTGTCACTGTGGACACGGAGGTGGAAGCAGGTTAATTAAAGGAGAGCTAACCCCATTGATAAATATTTATAAGATCACGTTGAGGGATGGAACATTCCATACTACAGATAAAAATACATGTAACACAGTTCACAGTTCTGTTGATTCTGAAGATGCTCATATGGGATGAAACATCCACAATGTGCTGTGGATAACTTACAATATCTTTAGGTTAAGTGTAGATTGTGACAGAGGTCTCAGCATTAGCAGTCAGCACAAGGGTAACTGAGATGCCAGGGCCCTTGGCATTTAAAGAATAGGATAGACATGGGGATTACTACACGCCATTGGCTGCACATCAGCTTTACATACTACTGTATGTAACAGATACATTGTGATTCACAGGTTGCCAAAACCCAATTGTTATTCAGGATGTATTCTGATTGTTACAACTTGTGGCTGGCAATATGACTATATTCACATTATTTAGCTGTAATGCAGTTCAACATGGCAATCTTTGACTATGACACACCAAAGTTGCCATTAAGACATTGCCTAATTCTACATACACCTGGAATAAGCGGTAAGCCTTACTCCCTAGTGCTCAAACCTTTGGGGTTAAATTGTTGTTAAAAAAGGAAAGTTTTATAGTTATCTGTCAGGACCAACGAAAAAGTTTTTAATACCCGGAGCATTGATAACTTATTTTTTTTTATTTTTTTTTAGCCTTAGACTATTTTAATAGATTAATAACTAAGATTCCTATTTAGCTTATTCTAGTTTTGGATTAAACTGCAGCCTATCCGAACGACACTTGTCTAGTAATAAAAAGCCAGAGACATTATTAGCTCTAAAGGTTCGATGGGGCAGGTCTTTCTTGGAAAGTAACATTCATTCCAGCCAGACGACGACTAATAAGGAGCGTAAAGTGAGCAGAATACAATACTGTAAGTGTTCCATGAATTGCCAGGATCCAGCTCTGACAACAATACTTGGCACCAGTTAAGTATGATGGATGGCATGGGGTCTGCAGAGCCTTCGGGCCAGGGTAGGTAGAGGCACTGTACGCAAATCCCTGCTCTGGTGAATAACACACACTTCTACTTGTTATTCTTTCAACACACTTTATGCCAAACGTGAATCAAATAGCCACTTGAATTGCTTTTTCTTTTGTTGCTAAGCAACAGGATCTTGGACAGATGCAGAAACCTGATGGTTTTATTTACCTTAGACTGAGGACTATTTGTCACTTCACCAGTATCTTGGAACACTAATTGCAGCAAGATCAAAATGAATAAGAGATAAGGGAGGAACAATTCTTTGGAAAATGTGGTCGCAACTGCTTTGGCTGTGGAAATATTAAAATAATCGTCATCATTTTTTTTCAGTTTAGTCTGTTATCCTGATATTAATTATTCTTAAAGGTCAACTGCATTCATTAAAATATCCTTCTGTTCGAGCAAGTTATCGGAGAATTAATTGGAAAGTGTTTAGTAGCTGACAGAGAACGTGCTACAATGTGCCAGCTTGCGTTGCATTGTTGTTTTTTTTCCCATCACCAACTTTTAAAACTTGGCATGGAGGACGCAGAGAAACAAAGCTGGCGTCTCGAAGCCTCCATACTGAAATTACTGCTTAGACAGAATGAAAGAAGGAGGTGGCATTTCTATGAGCAGAACATAATGAATGTTTAACACCAGGACGAGCTCAAGATCCTTATGTAAAGTTAATTGTGTATTTTTCCATTTCTTAATACAAGGAGTCTTCTAATCCTTTAAATGGTTCTCAGATTGTTAATCCAACTTTTATAAGATACATACTGTTTGCCGAATGACTAGATCATTGCCAGCGATTTACTGTTTCCAACCTTACATTAGAGATCTTTGTGAGTTTCATGGTAAGACATCTGGATCCTTTGTATTGTTCTAGATCTCCAAAAAGTAGGAGGCATGAGTGTTGAATGTCCTGGATAGGCACTATATACATTGATGAATTAGATTTGTGGATAAATGGATAAATGATTTTGTTAGTCACATTTAATACACCCTTTTAAACCTATTCCACAGCACTGTAAAGGGATTATCACAATAGTCCTTTTCCCTATTGGGACTCACAATCTAACCTCATTTTATTTCCTTTTATTTTTTCGGGGGGAGACATAGGGAGAACATGTAAGCTCCACACAGTTTCATCCAGTTGAGCATATCTTTATCCTGCAGTGTTGATCCAGAG
The DNA here is from genome assembly GCF_027789765.1 of Dendropsophus ebraccatus. Lineage (NCBI taxonomy): Eukaryota > Metazoa > Chordata > Amphibia > Anura > Hylidae > Dendropsophus > Dendropsophus ebraccatus. Next base: position 173,206,333 of record NC_091454.1, read on the forward strand.
GAAGGAAAAAAAATAAACATGAGATAGAGGCCATGCTTTTCATTTTAAGGAGAGACAATGCTTCCTAATGCCAAGTCTGTGAATATTTCCCATTGATCAATGACCCTTCTCCAGAATCTACTAACCCTTCTCCAGGATCTACTATCTATTACATTCCAAAAATACATCTTAGCCCCTTTTTCCATTATAGTATGCTTTTTATGAGTGGTTGCCGACCTTATTGCCCGGTTCGGTTCCCAGTGGAGAAGTAGTTATAAATACTGTACATGCTTTGTTTCCAATGGTTGGAGGGTCAATTCTTAATGAAATATCTTGAGAGTCTCTAGTGGAAATATTTTTAATGTGTATGTTTATAATGTATAAGTTGTATGTAAACCTGATGGTAAAATATAGTAAAAGGATGTCTACTATATAAACCTTAGTAAGATCTGGCTATATGAACCCCCACTACATTTCACATCTCATAATTTATCCTAACAAATTCATATTACAGAACATGAATATTTTCCCCCCTAAATTAATATTATAAAACTTTGCGTAATATTAACCCCTTAACGATATAAGGCGTATATTTACGCCCTGTTGCTGCCTCGGGGGAGTTCAGAGGGGGGCCGCGCGGTGACCCCGCTCTGAACCGCCATGGTCCTGGGTGCATTTGATTACTTATGCAGCCCGATTGGTGGTGGTATAGTGGCGTAGATCCCCCCCCCCCCCCCCCGGTACGTTGTCCCGGAGGAGCGATCTCCGTGTCCGCTGCCGGCCGGGGTCTGCACCGTAATGGCGCTGATCCTGGCTCGCCATTTGAATGCTTTTGGCTGCAGCAGCCGAAAGCATTGAGTGCCTATCTCATTGATCTATGCTGTATTACTGTACAGCTTAGATCTCAATGAGAGATCTGAGTGCATATACTAGAAGTCTACCAGGGGGGCTTCTAGTATAAGTGTAAAAGAAAAAAAAAAGTGTTATTAGTAAAAAAAAAAAAAAAAAACCTCCCCTAATAAAAGTTTGAATCACTCCCCTTTTCCCCTGTTATAAATAAATAAAAATGAATAAATAAACATGTTTGGTATCGCAGCATGCGTAATCACCCAAATCATTAATTTATCACCTTCCTGATCTTGCACGCTAAACGACGTAAGCGTAAAAAAAAGTGGAAAATTGCGCATTTTTTGGTCGCATCAAATCCAGAAAAATTGTAATAGAAAGCGATCAAAAAGTCGCATATGCGCAGTTAAGGTACCGATAGAAAGAACACATCATGGCGCAAAAAATGACACCTGACACAGCTCCATAAACCAAAGAATAAAAGCGATGTAAGCCTGGGAATAGAGCGATTTTAAGGAACATATATGTGTTAACAATGTTTTGAATTTTTTACAAGCCATCTCATACTATAAAAGTTATACATGTTACATATCGTTTTAATCGTAACGACTTGAGGAAAATATAAAACAAATTTTACCCCAGGGTGAATGGTGCAAAAACAAATACCCCCCCCCCAAAAAAAAAAAAAAGTACTTTTTTTTTTTCAATTTCACCACACATTGAATTTTATTTTGGTTTTGCAGTGTACTTTATGAAACATTCAGCCTGTCATTGCAAAGTACAATTAGTGGTGCAAAAAATAAGGGCTCATGTGGGTTTCTAGGTGAAACAATGCAAGTGCTATGGCCTTTTAAGCACAAGGAGGAAAAAAAACAAAGTTCAAAAATGCAAGTTGGCTCTGTCCTTAAGGGGTTAATAAAGGTCAATCATTATCTTTTTGTGGCATCTAAATTAACCAAATAAAGAGGAAATTGGCAAGGAGCTGCTGTCAGATGCTGAAAAGTTGACTGCTCCAAATTACAGTATCCATTAGACTTTGTTCATACTGTGTCTGCTCTGTATGGACAGCTTATGTATTTGAAGTGACCCATGAATACACTTGCCTTGTATGCCTATGTATGCCTTGGATGTAGTTGACTACAATGAACAATAGAAAAGATATGGAGATGTTTACAGGCTACACATATGCCAAAGAGCACTGGCTTCATCTTTTATAGGGAGTAACTATAACTTTATTAGACCGCAATAGTATAGCTCACTGTAGTGCCGCAATATGTTATCTAAGGACTTGTGTGCAAGAGACACACGCTGTTCTTGTTTTATAACACTCTATAGCATTACAGGTATTTATCCCAAGTGGCACATATTGATTGATTTTGTGTTCTTTAAGTAGCGCAGGAACCTGTCCCCGCAACCCTGGTCTGAATCTATCTGTATGTTAATGAATGGATGCTCACCAACATGCATTAGGCTTAGGCTTGTATAATGTGATTGTTTACCATTGTGTTTCCCATTAAATAACATTAAGCTGATAATAAGATTACACCTTATATGTGCGTTGATGTGGCTGCTTTGTTTGTGTCAGACTGCAACAAGTCCTTGGTACAGCTGCTGGACGTTGTGAACATCTATGCTTTGTTAGCATGTGCATATTGAAAAGGGCAAGCGCATGAGATGTCGTTGCTAGGGAACACTACATATGCATTGAAATCAAGGACAAGGTTTATTTAGCTAGAAATACAAAGGCATACATCATGTAGCTTTTTTTTCCATAGAAGACAACATAGATATTCTCCAGGCAAAAGCATAAAAGCAAATCCTGAAAAAAAAAATAAAAAATGAAGTTACACAAAATTATAAAAGTGCAGTGTAGCATAGCTAATCTCTGTCACTCCAAAACAGCGATCTGTGGGATACACTAGAATGATGAATCTATTAAATAAAGGCATAGTGTTAAATGTGGGGATTTCAACGCTCATTGTCTGAATGCAGTACATTTCTTTGCAATCATATGTAGAACCAGGTAACAGATTATGACACACAACAAAGTGACAGCACAGTTCTCTGGTGTTGGTTCAATGGGTTCGTGGTTTTAACATGCTTGATGTCATGCCTGATAAAGTGTATTCCTTAGAATAAAGCTGACTACATCTATTGGGATGTATTGTAAAGGTATCACCTACAGTATTACAATTTTAGGCCGGGTTCACACTGTGTAAGATACTGGACGTTCTGTGACCCGGCCATGTCATAGAATTGCCGGTGTCAGTGAAGTTTATCCTGGACGGTACTACAGTTCTGGCTGGGAAAAACTTCAATTCTATGGAATTGGGATGCTGGCACACCCATGTGCATCCGCATCCCAATTCACCATTAAACACCATACTCCATTGTGTGACCTTTCAGGCTTGTGCGGCTGCTATTCAATCAATATCGGCCACACAAAATTGACACGTCGTTTTTCCGTGCGTCCGCTAGAGATCCCGACTGGATTGTATACTACTACTACTATATGGGATTCCCTCTGACTGCAGTACAATGTAAGTTTTGTATTAATCACGGCCGTTGCTGCCAATTTTCAACGTTGTGTGAGCATAGCCTTACAATGTAAAAGTAAATAACTAAGTAAATCTGGCCATTTTAACTGAATTGTCCCATGTTCCCTAAAATGTTTTTTAAATATATTTCATCTTCCTTCCTTCCTTCCTTCCTTCCTTCCTTCCTTTCCTTCATTTCCTTCCTTCCTTCCTTCCTCCCTCCCTCCTTCCCTCCCTTCCTTTCTTCCTCCCTTCCTCCATTCCCTCCCTTCCTTCCACTTAAGGATCCTGTATTATAAAAAAAAATAAGATTTACAGAGTAGCATAAATTTAGATCAAACAAGATGGCATTTGTTGCTATATAAAGGAAGTAGTGATTATAGATAGGAAGTGGAAAGGTCAGGTGAAATAAATGCTACATGTATTTGGCTAAGGGCTAAATGCTTTTTCAGTGTCTAGTTGAGAAAGAACAGACCAGATGCCAAACTCCTATACTGTACATAATGGGATATCAAAGGTCTTAGATATAGTGTGAAATTGAATGTGATGTTTAGCAGACTGGAAATCAATATATAATACAATACCGAACAGTGTCCAAATTATGCTGATTATATTGCTATGGAATACAGAATTGTATTTTAACTTTCCAGTTGATGGATGTTTTGCCCCTCTCACCAAGTTCATCGAGAGGATTATAGAACACCATTTGCCTCTATAGTTTATGGATCATTGGCGAGCTGGATTATTTTTATTTTTGTGCTGGTGATATACTACAGAACCAATTGACCACTTTCAGTGTGCCTTTGTGCAGTACTAGTTCTGCTACTTTGTACAAAAGAAAAAAATGGCTAGCAGCATCATCTTTGTACTCCGAGAAAACAAATTGAATCAATTCACTAGATTTAAGGTTCATTGGGTCTGTGACAAATTTAGATCTATATCTGGTAGCTTGTCTATTGGGTTTTTACTTTTTCAAAGTTTCAAAACTATTTCTATCTAGATTGGACCCCAGTATTCATAGAAGACATGTAAAATCAAAGTGTGCATAAAAAATGGAAGTATTTTCAGGGCTGCATAAAAGATCAGCTGATGAGCAAGCTTTTTTTTTTTCTCATTCATTGTCTATTTTCTGACCCCTTTTCATGGGCTGATTGTCAGCAACGAGTCAGATTGGACCCAGAATTAGATTCAGGAGATTCACTCTCTCTACTCTCTCAATCTCTACTATTTCATAACAGTAAAAAAAAGTTTGTGTGTTTTTTTACCATTGTACCTTCCCCTGCCTATGCATATAGACCTCTTTTCTGTAACAAACCCAAAAGTTGTGGTCACCAATAGTTATAACTAAATCTATTCTCTCTCTCTCTCTCTCTCTCTCTCTATCATACCTAATACTATATCTAAAGTAGAACACCTGTTCACAATAAAGTAGACAAGGTAGTATCCTGTAATTATATATAATATAATAATATAATATATAATATAATTATTATAAATATATATATATATATATATATAATATATTGGGAGGACAACCATCAAAGATGGAAAATATGAAGGTCTGATTAAATAAATACTACTGTACAGTATATGGCTAAGGAGTAAAGGTTTGTATTTTTGGCACAAAGTCAGTGTGAGAAAGGCTAGAAAAGATGCCAGACACCTCCTATATTGTTCATAATAAGGTTTCAAGGTCTAAGATATAGTGTGAAATTAGATGTCATCATCACCAGGATGAAAATCAATATATCATACAGACCTGCTCACTTTGTCTCCGTGCGGGCACATGTTCCTCGCTCTTGCATGTAAAAAAAAAAAAAAGACAATATGCAGGCAATCTGCATTAATTGACACGACATCTTGGGTAATAAAAAGTGTGCTTAGCTTTACGACATTTCAATTTAAGGCAATATTTACTGAGCATGCTGCATTTTGAATATGTAAGATTATTTGGCACTAGTGAATGGGATGTTAATATTATTGTATGTAATTTAAAAACTTGTTTCACAACAGTAAATGGAAATGAAGAACTGGAGGTAGGGTGTCCAATTATTGGAGCGGTAGTCTTATAAATTGTGCATCTACATTATCTTAACTTAAAACATTGTGAAGTTAAAGTTAGAAGTCAATATTTGACCAACCCTGAGTGTTGAGAGCAAAAGGAAATGGTTATAAATACATTCTCCATTTAGGGCATTGTTCACACATTATGTTTGATTATGTCTTTTCCATAGCAGTTTCTACTGTTTATAAAGTCAGGATTGTCCAATATTTCCCATACATGAGAAAACAATTGGACTTCTATCCATATAGATAAGAGCTTAGAGGGACACATCACTAGATACATGATATCACGCCCACCACCTCCAGACCTAGCCTATATACTGTAATTGTATACAGTGAATTTATTGAGCTCATGCATTACCCAACAAATAATCCAACATCTGTCTGATATTTGGGGGGTATTTATGAAGACTAGCATGCATGTACTCGTACGCTGGTCTCAAATAAGGCCCTGCTTGCAATTGCCCAATTGCGCAGGCCTCTTAGTGAAATCGGCCTGACCTGTGTCTGACGTAATGTATGGCGGGCGCAGAAATCTGCACCTGCTCAGGGTAATCATTGTAAATCAGGCATGGGAGGAGGCCATACCTCCTCCCCGCCTAGCTGCACTCCACACTCCCCACTTATCGGGCGAGCAGGGGATACGACTGGCGTACACCAGGTAGAAGGGGCAAATTTGTGTCTTCTCCCTGGTGTTTGCCAGTGGCTCAGCCTTCATAATTGTCCCACCATGTCTGCTCTAGTACCATATCTTTTGTGACCACATTTTCTGTACTGCTCAGGTGACATTAGATCACATGTATGAGAAGTTACATGTATCATTAACCCCTTAGTGACCGCCGATACGGCTTTCTACGGCGGTCACTAATGGTCCTTATTCTGCTGCCATCAGCTTTTTACGGCGATGGCAGAGAATAAGGCTGCGGGGCCGGGACGGCCCCCACCCCATCCCCCCGGCTACCGGAGGTAGCTGAGGGGTTGGGGCAGTGTGTGGGGTCCGTCCCGGCCCCCCCCCCCCCTTACGACGATCGCCGCTGTTAACGTTATAGCGGCGGCCGTCGGTAAAGGGGATTACCGGTGCCGCCGCCGCCTTTCATCTCCCCCCGCCGTGAATCTACGGAGGGGGGAGATGAAATAAGTGTATATCAGACCCCAGATCAGACCCCCCTAGTGCCCCGATAACTACCCCCCCTCCCCCGGCGGCCATCATTTCCAAGATGGCCGCCGCCATCGCTGTGAACCGACTAACGTCGGTTCACAGCGATTAAAAAGTTACAATGAATGAAAGCCCCATGCTCTCCGCCACCGGAGGTAGCGAAGAGCATGGGGCAGTCATCGGGGACCCCCCTGTGGGGTCCCGGTACAAGCGATCAGCGGTATATACTATATACCGCTGATCGCTTGTACCATGTGCTCCCGGCACTTTTTATCCCCTGTCACCATAAATGATTGGTGACAGGGGATAAAAAGTGATGTCCCCCCACCCCCCAAGTCGCCCCCCACCCCCCCTGTCCCCCCCGTCCCCCCCGTCCCCCAGTCACCCCCCCTTCCCCATATACTCACCGGATCCACGGAGCTCCTTCCTCCTCGACGTCCTGGCTGGTTATGAAGTGCGCATGCGCTTCACAACCAGCCAACTCTGAAAATTTAAAGTAACAGAGACCAATTTGGTCTCTGTCACTGAACTATGATTACTGTGATAGAAAATATCACAGTAATCATAGTAATACAGTGAAAATGAATATGTAAAGTACAAAAAGTGACAAACATACAAAAAAATAAAACACACACTTTTTATTATAGTAATAATTGCAGTTTACTCCCAAATTACCCCTAACCCCTCCCCAGATTACCCGTAACCACGGCACGTTGTCCATAACCACCGCACGTTGCCCGTAACCACCGCACGTTGCCCGTAACCACCGCACGTTGCCCGTAACCACCGCAAATTGCCAGTGACCCCCTCCAGATTGCCCGTAACCACCTCAAATTACATGTACCCACCCCAGATTACCTATAAGCACTTCAGTTTATCAGTAACAATCCCAGATTGTCTGTAACCCTTCCAGGTTGCACATAACCCCCCCAGGTTCCCCGTAATCATGCCAGATTACATGTAACCCCCCCAGATTGCACGTAACCACCGCACGTCGCCTCTGACCACCACACGTCGCCTCTGACCACCACACGTCGCCTCTGACCACCCCAAATTGCCAATGACCCCCTCCAGATTGCGGTGCCCATGTCAGATTACAGGTACCCACCCCAGATTGCCTATAAGAACTTCAGTTTATCCGTAACCACCCCACATTGCCCGTAACCACCCCACGTTGCCCGTAACCACCCCAGATTGTCAGTAAGCACTGCAGGTTGCGCGTAACCACCCCACGTTGCCCGTATCCACCCCAGATTGTCAGTAAGCACTGCAGGTTGCACGTAACCACCCCACGTTGCCCGTATCCACCTCAGATTGTCTGTAAGCACTGCAGGTTGCCCGTAACCAGCCCACGTTGCCTGTAACCACCCCAGATTGTCTGTAAGCATTGCAGGTTGCCCGTAACCACCCCACGTTGCCCGTATCCACCCCAGATTGTCTGTAAGCACTGCAGGTTGCCCGTAACCACCCCACGTTTCCCGTAACCATCCCAGATTGTCTGTAAGCACAGCAGGTTGCCCGTAACCAGCCCACGTTGCCCGTTACCAGCCCACGTTGCCCGTAACCACCCCACGTTGCCCGTATCCACCCCAGATTGTCTGTAAGCACTGCAGGTTGCCCGTAACCACCCCACGTTTCCCGTAACCATCCCAGATTGTCTGTAAGCACAGCAGGTTGCCCGTAACCAGCCCACGTTGCCCGTTACCAGCCCACGTTGCCCGTAACCAGCCCACGTTGCCTGTAACCAGCCCACGTTGCCTGTAACCACCCCACGTTGCCGTAACCACAGCAGGTTGCCCGTGACCACCACATGTTGCCCATAACCACCACACGTTGCCCGTAACCACCCCGCGTTGCCTGTAACCACCCCACGTTGCCTGTAACCACAGCAGGTTGCCCGTGACCACCCCATGTTGTCCGTAACCACCCCAGATTACCTGTAACCACCTCAGGTTGCCCATAACCACCCCTGGTTGCCCGTAACCACCCCACATTACCTGTAATCTCATTTTTTTTAATTTTATTTTAGTAACTGCGCTATTCTAATAACTACTAATAATTACTACTAGCTGCGGTTTTGCTCCTGTAAATTGGCGCTCCTTCCCTTCTGAGCCCTGCTGTGTGCCCATACAGTGGTTTATGCCCACATATGAGGTACCGTTTTACTCAGGAGAACCTGCGTTACAGATTTTGTGGTACGTTTTCTCTCCTGTTCCTCGTCAAATTGAGAAATTTCAAACTAAACCAACATATTATTGGAAAAATTCGAGTTTTTCATTTTTACTGGCCAATTTTGAATACTTTCCTCTAATACCTGTGGGGTATAAATGGTCACCACACACCAAGATGAATTCTTTGAGGGGTGCTCTTTCCTAAATGGGGTGACTTTTGGGGGGAATCTATTCTGCTGACACTACAGGGGCTCAGCAAACGCACCTGGCGCTCAGAAACTTCTTCAGAAAAATCTGCACTGAAAATGCTAATTGGCGCTCCTTCCCTTCTGAGCCCGGCTGTGTGCCCATGCAGTGGTTTATGCCCACATATGGGGTACCGTTCTACTCAGGAGAACCTGCTTTACATATATTGGGGTGACATTTCTCTCCTGTTCCTCGTGAAATTAAGAAATTTCAAACTAAAGGAACATATTATTGGAAAAATTCGAGTTTTTCATTTTTACTGTCTAATTTTGAATACTTTCCTCAAATACCTGTGGGGTCAAAATGCTCACCACACCCCAAAATAAATTCTATGAGGGGTGCACTTTCCAAAATGGAGTGACTTATTGGGAGATTTTACTCTGCGGACACTACAGGGGCTCTGCAAACGCACCTGGCACTCGGAAACTTCTTCAGCAAAATCTGCATTGAAAAAGCTAATTGGCGCTCCTTCCCTTTTGAGCCCTCCTGTGTGCCCATACAGTGGTTTACGCCCACATATGGGGTACCATTGTACTCAGGAGAACCTGCGTTACAAATTTTGTGGTACTTTTTTCCTCTTGTTCCTCGTGAAATTGAGAAATTTCAAACTAAAAGAACATAATATTGGAAAAATTTGAGTTTTTCATTTTTACTGTCTACTTTTGAATACTTTCCTCTAATACCTGTGGGGTCAAAATGGTCACCACACACCAAGATGAATACTTTGAGGGGTGCACTTTCCAAAATGGAGTGACTTATGGCGAGATTTTACTCCGCTGGCACTACAGGGGCACTGCAAACGCACCTGGCGCTCGGAAACTTCTGCAGCAAAATCTGCATTGAAAAAGCTAATTGGCGCTCCTTCCCTTCTGAGCCCTCCTGTGTGCCCATGCAGTGGTTTATGCCCACACATGGGGTACCATTGTACTCAGGAGAACCTGCGTTACAAATTTTGGGGTACTTTTTTCCTCTTGTTCCTCGTGAAATTGAGAAATTTCAAACTAAACGAACATATTATTGGAAGAATTCGAGTTTTTCATTTTTACTGTCTTCTTTTGAATACTTTCCTGTAATACCTGTGGGGTCAAAATGGTCAGCACACACCAAGATGAATTCTTTGAGGGGTGTACTTTCCAAAATGGGGTGACCTATGGGGGGTTTTCTCTCTGCTGACACTACAGGGGCACTACAAACGCACCTGGCACTCAGAAACTTCTTCAGCAAAATCTGCATTGGAAAAGCTAATTGGCGCTCCCTTCCTTCTGAGCCCTGCTGTGTGCCCATACAGTGGTTTACGCCCACATATGGGGTACCGTTGTACTCAAGAGAACCTGCATTACAAATTTTGGGGTGCTTTTTGTCTCATATTCCTTTTGAAAATGAGAAACTTTAATCTAAACGTATATATTATTGGAAAATTTAAATTTTCAATTTTTTTACTGCCTAATTGTGAATACTTTCCTCCAGCCCCTGTAGGGTTAAAATGCTCATTATACCCCTAGATTAATTCTTTAAGGTGTGTAGTTTCCAAAATGGGGTCACTTATGGGGGTTTTCAGGATACCAGACTTCTAAATCCATTTAAAAAAAGAACTGGTCCCTAAAAAAATCAGTTTCACGAAAATGTGATAATTTGCTGATAAATTTCTAAGCCCCATAACACCCTAAAAAAGTAAAATATGTTTACCAAATTATGCCAGAATAAAGAAGACATATTGGTAATGTGACTTAGTAACTAATTTATGTGCTACGACTTTCTTTTTTTAGAAGCAGAGATTAATTTTTCATATTTTGATGTTTTTCACAAAAAACACACAAAGTAGTGACCAAATTTTGCCACTAACATAAAGTGCCATATGTCACGAAAAAACTATCTCAGAATCGCTAGCATACGTTAAAGCATCACTGAGCTATAAGAGCATAAAGTGAGACAGGTCAGATTTTGAAAAATTAGCCTGGTCATTAAGGCCCAAACTAGCTGCAGCACGAAGGGGTTAAGAATTGTGAGAACAATTCTCAACAGTCATGAATGCAGCTGTAAGACACGGGAGAGGCTTTAGACTGTGCCCTGTGCAACAGCAGCAGACATGTCACTAGCAGTCGGTGAGTCCCAGCATGCTGCAAGGAGAGTCACAGGCGACTGGGTGACAGTAATCTTACATTATGAACAAGAAGCAGCAAGAATGTGGTTTAGTGATAACACAGGGCTAAGGAAGTGCATTCCTGGACTGGTGCTATGGAACAGCCGAGACACAGTCATGTGTCACTAAGTGTCACTTAGCATATTATGATATGGCCATTGGCATGTATTGTATTGTTTAAAGTGTCAACGTAGTTTACATTTTTTTTTCCAGAAATCAATCGTGATTTTAATAAACTTTGTGATTCGGTTTATTTGCTGAAAAATGCATTTTTATCATGAAAAAGCTGTTTGAAGCCACACCCCCTGTCTTTATAGTTCTCTTATGGAGAGGGCAGGGGTTTAGGGAAATGAGGCACCAAAACAGGATAACAAAGAGTTAATTTACAGCTACATCACCCGGAAGACCTCTCTGACCTCTGAATAGCGGCTTAACACTTAAAGCTTCCAAATAACACTAGTCTAAGAAGATCTTGTAATGAACGGTGATGACCAAGAATGACTTGGCCAAACGGGTTAAAAACACCTGCTCAGTGACAGTCTGCTGCCTTGCAGACATCTTATTCTCTTCCCTTAGAGATTGCGCAGAAACACTCTCTTTTCCCTCTTTGTACTCATCACTATGATTCATGCCCAGGGAATACAGTAACTGAAATAATCAATATTCCGCCCCTTGTTAAAGCCTAGACAACACTTGAGCTTGGAAGGTCAAGTGCAAATTCACATTATGACGAGTATAGGTTAGCAGCCTGTCAAAATTGGCTGCCAACCTATATGTGCACTGAAAGCCACGGCGCCACTTCAATAGCCAGCGACTATGTTTGCGTCATTTCCAGCATGTAATCATGTTTTCACTTGGACTCACAATCATGCTTTGAAGTCCATTTTCAAATGTATACATACGGGAATTAACTCACACTTGGTAGCTACATTTGGACCTTTGAAGTAAACTGGCAGCCAATTTTGACAGTTTGTCAATGTATACGTGCAATGGAGAGCAAAAAATTGTGTTGTCAGCCCTCCCTAAGTAATCCACTTAACCCCAGGTAGCAAAGCTTAACCTGTACACTTAGCTAGATCACTAGAGATTTAGTAAAAAAATTGGTAAAAATGATTATTTTTATTGCCTCAGACTACATAGGATACCATCATTAACCCCTTCTCAGTCCTACACCACTAGAAATGTTAACAATACTGATAATGATATTAACATTTTCTTTGGCCAATGTCTATGGGGATACAAGCATTATCATTTCTCTACCGTACACTACCAGTAATGCTGACATTAAAGAGTCACTGTCATAAAAAATAACTTTTGAAATGTCAGCAGGCATGTCAAAAGTTATTGTTCACATAGGGTCTCACTGCTGACACCCACTGCGACCAGCTGTCGATCAATCCCCGGCTGTTGGCTTATTCTGCCAGTTTACAGTCGGGATTAGCGGGCATCTGGGGAGTGTATTGCATAGACACTGTGCTCTCTCCCTGTACTGTATCTCCTGATAGCAGCTGGTCTCTTCAGTGAGACCCGCTGCAATCAATAACTGTTGACTGGTGATATTTCAAAGGTTATTTTTAATGAGAGGTAAACTTTAACTTCTCACTGTTCTAGAAGGAATAGTATTACCATTTTCTGTCCTAGTCTACCAGGCATTGCAATGATATTAACCCCTTTCTCTGCACTAGACCACCAGGGATAATAACAGTAACCTATTCTCTGTTCTTTGTTCTTAACTGCCCAGTATTACCATGCCTGACTCATTAACCCTAAATTATCCCTGGAGCCAAGAGATGTTACCAATAACCCATGAACTACCTTAGCTACACAGAACGCTGCATAGGAATATTAAGTTGTTGCTATTTTGGTTAACCCAGTTCAAAGGGAGCAGTTGCCAAGTCCTTATCTGACCCACTCACTAGCTACAGTGCAGAGGCTTGGAGGAAACATTAGTTTTCTGCCTTCTGGAGTGTTTTCTTTTTACATCACCAGTTATTGCATTAAAAAATTTAAGTCATCTTTATATATAAAAATATGTCAATCAAGACAGGCGGCAATGTGAAAAGCCCGAGACCTGAAAGAAATTGAATCTTTGACATTTTGCTAGTGGCTCTGTTAGTTCGCACGTGATGTTTAAATATTCCTGCCCTCTAGAATCCCCTTCAGCAGTTGTTCTCTTTACATTGGCCAAGGTTCGTATGAGTAAATAACCAGAGAACACAGGATGAGTGAAAACAATTTAAGGAAAATGCATCCTGTGCTTATGTTCATTTCATGTGTACATAATGCCCGCTTCATGTGGATAGAACATAAGCACAGCTCCATTTCTGCAAATTAATCTGAAGTGTGATGCAGCCTTTATTGTTGTTTATAGAATTTCATCTAGAAAAGTCCAGTTTGGGGTGCCAACAATTTAGTCTGTTTATAATTGCTGGGATTGTTTGGTTCATTTGGGAAAAATACAAGTGCTGAGAGGCACATGTTTAAAAAAGCATCAGGTTGCACATTGGGGCCGCTGCCTACCAGGGTAGCATAAAGAACAGGTGGCTGCATTGGCAGTGATTGTTTGCCTGAGTGTGAAATATTTGTAAGTACCAATTTTCAAAAAGAAAAAAAAAATGCTTGGCAAGGGTAGGAAACGTGAATTTCCCATTTGTCGGCATAGCATGATAGCGGTTTACAGGCATCTTACTGGTATCATTCAATAGAGACAGACAGAATAAAGCACAACCTGAACTTAGTTTAAAGTGTTTCAATTCCATAATGGTATATTAGTAAAAGAGACATTTATATGAAGAATGCTACAAAGATGGCAGGTTAAAACAAACATTAAGAAAGAGACATTGGAAAAACTAAGAAAACACAGGCTATGTTCTGACTAGATAAAAATAAGACCAAATAATCATGATTATTAATAATGGCCTTTGTTTTGCAACAACAGATGTTATTTGCCCTTATTTTGACCTTGTAGGAACATACTCTTAGGGCGAATTCACACGGGCGTATCCGCAGCGGATTTAACGCTGCGAACTCGCAGCTAAATCCGCAGCGGATCCCTCCCCTGTGAATTCCAATGTGATTACATACTGGCCGCTGCCAATATGTAAGTGCCGGCCCCATTAACCCCCACTGCTCCGGATAATACATTACCCGCACCACGATCCGGCCGTGTCCGCTCCCGGCTCCCGGAGGTCCCACACAGCCAATCAGTGAACGGCCCCGTCACAGTCACTGATTGGCTGCGCGGGACCTCCGGGAGCCAGGAGCCTCAGACGCGGTGCTGGTAATGTATTATTCGGAGCGGCAGGGGTTAATGAGGCCGGCACTTACATACTGGCAGCGGGATGACAATCCTACAGTCAGTATGTAATCACATTGGAATTCACAGGGTAGGGATCCGCTGCTTATTTAGCTGCGAGTTTGCAGCGTTAAATCCGCTGCGGATACGCCTGTGTGAATTTACCCTTAAAGTGCATTTGTTTCTTAAAATGCCTCGAAGTTCTCACTTAGTACGTGCCCCCTTAGTACCCCTACTTAGAAAAAAATAATAATTCAGGATAAACCTCATCTAAACAAATTCCAATGATGAGCAGAGCAGTTCTGGCTGTAGGCCTCTTGTAAACAGCAGTGGCAGTGCTGTCAACTTCGTGATATACTGTAAGCGGGTGCAATAACATCACTACATTGTGCCAGACTGTGTTGACTCTCATACACTCTCCTATAAAAGCAGAGAGCCAAAGCCTCCACCATAGTATCTAACTGCTATTGGCATAAAACCTTGCATCCCATTGCATATGCACCTGAGTTTGGTGCACTGTATAAGTATCTTAGCCAAAACCTGAATAAATTGGGGGATTGTATAACTTGAATGGGGTTAAAGGGAATCTAACATTAACTTGGCCTATAATGACTTCAGCAATGTCCTCTGTTTTAAAATTTGATGTCAGAGCTTAATCATCATAAATACTGGTGAAGTGAGATTCCCTTTTAACCCTTAGGGGACACAGCCAGTTTTCATTTTTGCGCTTTTGTTTTTCCCTCCTCGTGTATATAAGACCATAGCGCCTGCATTTTTCCACCTAGAGACCCAAATGAGCCCTTATTTTTTTGCGCAACTAATTGTACTTTGCTATGGCAGATGTAATTTTTGCCTAAAATGTGCCAGGAAACCAGAAAAAATTATATGTGTGGTGAAATTGAAAAAAAAAAATGTTTTTTTTTTTTTTTTTATTATTTTGGGGGGGGGGGGGGGGGTTGTTTTTACTCCGTTCGCCCTAGGGTAAAACTGACTTGTTATATATGTTCTTTAAAGGGAACCAATCACGCCGAAATTGCCCCTATTGATAAGGAAACGTGCTGGTACATCAGCCAGCACGCTTTCCAAACATCCCCTGTCCCCTCCGTCCCCTCCTTTATTACCCCGTAATCTTACTTTTGTGATGTTCCGCGCCGTATGCTAATCAGCCCCAAGTAGTCAAGGTGGGCTGAACTAGTCAAGGTGGGCTGAACTAGTCACGGTCCCGGGCGCTGCAATCACGCCCAGAGGGGCGTGATTCAAAGACCTGCGCTCCGCCGACGTCATCTCTGGCCCGTGTTCACGTCGGCGGCGCGCCGCATTCTATCACATGCCGTGCATGCGCAGTACAGCGGGAAAAGACGCTGACGTACTGCGCGTGCGCGGCATGCGGAAGACGTCGTTGCGCTGACGTCTTGGAGCGCAAACGTCGCCGACGTCTTCCGCACGCCGCGCACGCGCAGTACGTCAGCTTCTTCTCCCGCCGTACTGCGCATGTGCGGCATGTGAAAGACGCGGCGCGCCGCCGATGTGAACGCGGGCCAGAGATGACGTCGGCGGAGCGCAGGTCTTTGAATCACGCCCCTCTGGGCGTGATTACAGCGCCCGGGACCGTGACTAGTTCAGACCACCTTGACTACTTCAGCCCACCTTGACTACTTGGGGCTGATTAGCATACGGCGCGGGACATCACAAAAGTAAGATTATAAAGGGTAATAAAGGAGGGGACGGAGGGGACAGGGGAATGTTTGGGAAGCGTGCTGGCTGATGTACCAGCACGTTTCCTTATCAATGGGGGCAATTTCGGCGTGATTGGTTCCCTTTAAGTTGTTACGATTACAACGATATGTAACATGTGTAACTTGTAAAAAATTAAAAACTTTTAAAGAAAATATATGTTCCTTAAAATCGCTCCATTCCCAGGCTTATAGCGCTTTTATCCTTTAGTCTATGGGGCTGTCTATCGGTACCTTGATTGCGCATATACAACTTTTTGATCGCTTTTTATTACAATTATTCTGGATTTGATGTGGCCAAAAATGCGCAATTTTACACTTTGGGATTTTTTTGTGCTGACGCCATTTACCGTGTGAGATCAGGAATGTGATTAATTAATAGTTCCAGCGATTACGCACGCGGCGATAGCAAACATGTTTGTTTATTTATTTATTTTTGTTTATAAAATGGGGAAAGGGGGGGGGGGTGATTCAGACTTTTATTAGGGGAGGGGATTTTGTGTTATTAAAAATAAATTTTTCTTTTACTTTACACATATACTAGAAGCCCCCCTGGGGTACTTCTAGTATATGCACTCTGATCTCTCATAGAGATCCATGCAGTATGCAGTTATACTTCATATAATACTCTGCTGCAGCCAAAAGCAATAGAATGCCGAGCCGGGATCAGCGCCTATACGGCGCAGACCCCGGCCCAGGATGGATGCGGGGATCGCCCCCCCAGCAATCGCGCCGCGCGCGGGGGGGGGGGGGGGGGGCGATCCCCCCACTAGACCACCAGGTATTGAGATGAGCAAGTATTTAGAAGCAGCTGTCAACTTTGACAGCTGCTTCTAAGTACTTAATTAGCGGGCACGGCGATCGGACCGTGCCCGCTAATAGCCGCGATCCCGGGCTACATGCGGCACCCGGGATCACGGCAGTTTGTAAATTTTTGCTCAGAGATATTTGTGAACTTGATTTTTATATAGGAAGTAAATATCAGGTGATGCGGTGATTATATAATTGGTGTGTGTGTGTGTGTGTGAATGTTTTACCATAACGGGCGTGTACGCCTTATACATATCCCTTAATATCTAGTTGCACATGTCATGATATTCACTCCTATTGTTAAAATTGAGGTTACGTCCATCTGATTTTTGACTGAATTGTCAACATATAAACCCACATATTTTGGAAACTGGATATGCTGTGTAATCAGGGCACCCTAAGCAAGGGGAGGGGGGGGCTAGTGGCTACAGGAATTTATTTCAGTTGTCCTTTAGAGAAATAATTAGCCTCCTCCCGCCGCTTGGCAGTAAATTAACATTGCTGCAGCCCATGCCTGATGCTGCAGCGACGTTAATTTATGTCGCAGGATGACACAGGCGCAGAAGCTGCGCCTGTGTCATCCACGGCTGAATCCGGCTATCAGTGATAGCTGGAAACATGCTGCAACTCTCAGCACCGGAGCCACGCTCCGGTGCTAAGAGTTAGCCCTATAGATACTGCGGTCAGCACGACCACAGCATCTATAGGGCTTCTGACAGAGATTTCTCCCTCTACGGAGGGAGGATTCTCTGTCCCGTGTCTATCAGGGCTCTGCGGAGCGATCACAGAGCCCTGATGGTAGCCTCAGGCTTTCGGTTTCCTGGCTAAGGAGGCCGTCGGGGGGAAGGAGGGAAGGCTGGGCACACGGGGCGTGCGCTTGTGAGCTCTGCCTCCTCCCCTCTCTCCCCTGCCGCTGCCACAAGATTGTAACAGTGGGAGGGGCAGACGAGAGGGGTCAGATATAGGGACATCAGCTTATGGGATCATTATGATCCCATAAACTGATGTCCTAAAATGACCTGGGCTTTGATAGATCAATGACCCATGGTCGTGAAAGGGTTACCATAAAAATTTCACTAGTAAAGTTAGAATGCATAATATAGCATATAAATCTGTATTTCTAGCTAATTTAAGAATTAAACATGTTGAACACATAATTCAGGAAATACATTTTAAGTGCTGCCCATTAACTTGATTAGTTTAATATTCCCCGTTTTCTAATTAAACTTGACAACAAATTGGAGCCTGCCTTATATAAGATTTTATTTATACCGAGCACGCATACACATTCTTCTCTCTCTACTATGAGTAAGGCAAGGTGATACATTCCATTAGAAATTATAAGCTATTTCAGTGTTACTGATTTAATATAAGGTTGAATCTGAATCTGTTGCTTGTGGGCAAAGAGAATATGCGCTTCTAACTTTAGCACCGTTAATAGTTCTTGATAATACAGGACCTAAAAGCATTTCGCCACATATTAAAGCTGTTTAGTGCTCTCAGCTTTCTCCCCTTTTGTAGCTAGGTTATTTTTTAGCAAAAGTAAAATAATAATTGTTTGTTATTTCATCATTATTATAGGAATGACTTATTGCTTTTAGCAACATAAAGAATACGAGTAGTGTTGTATAATTTAGAGGTAATGGCGTGAATAGTGCGCAGATATTCTTGTTATTTCCAACTAGCTGACTGCTGAAAGCTAGTGATTCTCAAAAGTATGCTGGGGGAAAAGATTTTTTTAAAATAAAAGTTGCTTAGGTAACTAATGGCTGCAAAGGTTAAATAGATAATAATAATTAAAAAAAATAATAATTAAAAAAAAAATAAATATATATATATATATATATATATATATATATATATATATATATATATATATATATATCTTGGAGTTGAGTGCATCATCAGAAGCCAAGTAGATGAATTTAAATTAAATTCATCCATTAAGAGATATTTCATATGTGAGCATTGTTCCATATGGGGACTTGTGCACATAGGCCACTACTTCTGTAGATAGGGAATATGCTCTTTGAACTTGGAATACCCCTTTAAAAAACCACGGTAACATGATTTTGAAGCTAAATATGATATCTGAACACCACCAACAATTGGTCATATTTATATAAGGTATATGTCTATACACAGTAATGGGGTTAGTCCATAAAATAAAGCTATTCATATGAATGTATAGCCAAGGATGTCCTTGTGTGTTTTTATTTTCTTATTACACCCCACTGTTCCATGCATATAACAGTTTTACTGTTTAGTTGACTAGTTGTACTTTTCAGTTTTTTTCATGTTGATGCACTAAATGTTCACTGAAGTTTGACTGGAGTGCTCCTGGATTAAAATTTTTGCGCTTTCACTGAATAGTCAGAATAGTGGAAACTTTAGGAGGGTAAGGTAGCCTTAGTCATGATCAACGAAGAGTGGTTATAAAATGGCTAATCACTAGCATTTATGACCTCTCATGTTAACCCTCTCATGTTAACCCACTTCAACCGGATCAATTCTGCCGATGATACGACGCCTACCAACTCTTCTCATGTGCCTGTCTGTGTCAGGGATCCTGTAGAACTTAGGAGATCCTCCTGTGGAAGCGAGCATATTGACCTTATCTCCTCTCCCTGCTGCCAGAGGACTGAGTGTGAATGAGGCTGCAGTTCAGACAGCCTAGATCCTGTGTGCACAGACATAACCCAAGCGGTGAGCTCTTCAATTTTCGAGGCCTTGCCAGACATCTCCTGCTGCTGTCTTTCCCTTGCCATCGCCATCTTACCTACATGTGGTGCTGGATGGTGTATGACTCTCTGACCCCTGACCAATACCTGATGAAGGCAGCTGGCACTAGGAGGTTTGCAGCTACCCCTTCTTTGCTGATGCAGTGTTCTTTATTGATACAGAACACCTTACCTTCAATTATTTCAATTATTTTATTATTTTATATGGTTAAATATCTTTTGATATATGAATAATTTAGATTACATTGCTAGTAATCCAAAATTTAAATGTATATGTATATATATATATATATATATATATATATATATATATATATATATAGTTTGATAATACACGTGTTATCATATTTTTAACAGTCTAGGAAGACTCAGAACTCAGTTGGCAAAATATTTGTTCTTGTTGGTTAGTGTATTTTATGTTACTTTTGTTATTCTTGCATAGACGATCACTTGCAGTACAAAGGAAATTGTCTGGGGACAGAAATGGTCTCAGTGTTTATTCTGCAGTAGACTGTGTTGGTTTGTATTCATGCCTTGAATGCGTAATGTGTTCCCCAGTACGTCCCCTGATGTATGTTCTTACTCTGTATAAGGGTTTACATTGTTTTAGCCATTTTAATGATGAGGACTGACTCTGACAGGGTCAGGTGACCTTCTATAACCAGTGTTCCTACATGCAAAATAGATACAGTAGAAGCTTGAGGATTATTTTTGAAACATAAACATAAATACTGAAAGGGTTAAAATTTACATTTGCAAGAATCCGCCAGAATGTTGTTGAGAAGAGAACTTTTTCCTGTTTGCTCATAGATTGGAACACAGATAAGTCTCTTTTGTTTCCTTAGTGATATTGAAAGACTGAAAATTCTTTGGCTCAATGGAAATTCAATTTTCTCCTCAAATTCCTTTCTTAATGTAAAAAAATCGGACTTACTTTAACTCTGTATGTGCAAGTTAGAGCCAGGTAAAAAAAAAAAAAAGAGAAGTGTTAAGCTGCAGTGCTTTTATTATGTGTGAGTGATTTTGTATGGGGATATTTGATTCTGTTTTGTTGATAGTCACAACATGTCCTCATTTGTCTATCACTTGTCCAGGCATTGTTTCACCGGAGCAAATGTCGTAGCGTGCTGTGGCCGTATTATATGTTGATTACATAATATATGTCAAAATGTGCCCTGAACCTTCCAAGAAATTCCATTCAAAGGTCACTGGTTACGATGCCCTATGGATAGGAAATGGAAGCTGTCTTGCTGTAATTGGGACAAGGGGCACATATGATTACTGACAAGCAAAGCAGCACATTCGGCCTACAGATATTTATAGTACTGTTCAGCCGGTTGTTCACATTAAATAGTAATCAATGCAAGCAATCCAATCAAACCATCAACATACTAGACTGAACCAATACAGGTAAATATGGGGCAAAACTATAAATATGGTAAAAATAAAGCTAACTAATAATCAGACCTCAGGAAACAACCGGAGTCAAATGTAAACCATTGTAGACATTGATTATCATTTTATGTTACATTAATGATCATTCGCTCTGCATGGACAGAGGTTTCTTTTTGTTATGAAGAAATCTGTTTTTAACTGTTTTCGAACGCTTTGGAACTCAAACTGCTTTGTATTTGAACGAAAATTTACCCAGAAGTAGTGTTTGGAATTTGAACTTTGCTCTGTTTTCGAACGTTTTTGCAAACGTGGATGGTGGGTTGTACCTGGCGAGTTAAGCAGTGGTGAGGCTTCACATACAGTACAGTGCTGTATAAGACTGCTGGAGTGCATATACAGTGCAGTAGTAGTACAGGCAGTGCACCACCATCTCCCATACATTACAGTGCTTGGATGGGGGGGGGGAGGCGCTATACAGTAAAGGATGGGTGAGGAGTTGGTGACTACTGTACTATAATTGCTAGTTCTGATGAAAATTTCTTATGTTTAATGTCCTGTACAGTATAGTGTTGTTCTGTACTTTACTGTAGTGATTATACTGAGCACTTATCAGTGTAATAAATGAGTATTGTAGGTAATTATTGGTGGCTGCTGGAACCAATTAATCACATTTACATTATTTCCTATGTGAAGATACTGCTCGGTTTTCAAACTGCTTGGTTCTTAAACTGCCTTCCGGAACCAATTCAGTTCGAGAACCGAGGTACCACTGTATTGATTTCATGCTTTTTGTCTGCTTCTTGTACCAAATGTCTGCTCTGTCCTTTCCATTGCTCAACTACCTGTCCGGTGTACATTTTGTAACAGACTTACTGTTCCTATTGTACTTTCTGGGCAAGATTTCAGCCAATTTCTCCAATCCACTTTGTAAAAGACTGCTGTGAATGTAGAAAGCAGGATTATAGTCAAAAAAGTTTAGTTGGAGGGAGATAGAGTTGGCTGAACTCCAAGCTAGAGTGTGCACTTTTTTATTTTAACTATATTTTGAGCTTATTTAGTCTCCATTCTGATTGTTTTGAAGTTTCATGATGATCTGCCACCTCTTGTTTTGTATCATTATCATTATAGGCAGGATTATAGGAAAGAAATAGTAATAACTCTATTAGAAGCCTTGAGATACATAACACAGGATCTATCATTGTCAATAGGTAATCCACAATAGTTCCCTATGTTCCATATACCTGCTGGCTGTAGACTGCTATAAACAGAATATAGCAAAACCTCTAGAAAGATGGCTGACCACATAACCACATAAAGAAAAAAAAGATTAGAAAATAGAGAAAATGTTCACGGTAAACACACAATCTGCTTCGCTGCTGGGGCTGTAGAGGACATGACAATGCGGTATACTTACCTGTTCCATTCTCACCATCAATGGCCTCTTAGCATAGCAGTATGTTGGCGGATGTTGTGTAAGCGCTGCAAGTGGTGGATGGCCCAGGAATCGGACTGGGAATAGTGAGTATTCCCCACTGTCATGTCCCCTAAAACCCCCTGCAGCATATCAGATTACGTGTTTGTCCCAGACAACCCCTTTGATAAGTAGAAAATAATTATACAATCCATAAAAATTTCTATAGAACTGAACTGAATACATCAGAGCTTTAGTGTACAGAGGCCGTCACAGTGACAATTTGTTTTGGCTTGTACTACATGAGGAATATTTTTGTAAAGCGTTCTTGTTTATTTTGTGATGGTCTTCGTGGAAAAATAGTTTCATACAATTCGAAGCTGAGAAAGAAAAACTACGTGTACAGAAATGGTACAGATCTTATTGCATCGTAAAATATTCCTACATATTAATGAAAGAGGCCATAAGAATGAATTGTGGATGTTATGCAAGGTGATCCAAGATAGAATAAAGTGCTGGCTTATGGATCACTCACAGTTTTTTCAGTAACAGTTTTTTATGGTTCAGTGAATTCCCTCGCCTTGGCCGCTCATTACCATAATAACTTGGCTATGTCTTCTTCAGACTCTATCATAAAGGATATAAAAGGGTTTGTTATATTGAGTAATAAGGAGAAGAGTTATGTTCTAGAATGACCATTCAAAACACAGCTTACTAAACCATACACTTCCATTTTCTTCTACTACTCCCATTGATTATGAACAATTGTTTGATATTAACATAGCAGTTACTGGCTCAAATGGGAAAATATACTTATGGCCTCTTCTGTGAGGTCTAATAATGAGATTTGCCCAAAGGTCACTTTCCGTTCAATTTCCAATGTAGCTCTTACCTGGCAGCCAAGAAATGTTTTTTTTTATGAAGAATAAAAGTGCACTAAACGGCTGATACTATGGTTTGTGCTTTGAACCTTGGCAATGTTATATTTTACCAATGCCAGACTGTTACTTTTGCTTCCCTCTTGGTGTCTGTGCTAATACATGCACAGATTGTTGATCTTTTTTTTTCAGCTTGTTGAAAGATATGAACAGCCGACACTGTGCATGTTGGCTAATCGTGACCTTTCAACAAGCCCTATTACACCAAGCGATTATCATTCAGAATGGTTAGTATGGTTAGTAAGGCCAAGGACGGTCAATGATGACATTGTGTAATAGGGCCTTTAGGCTGTGGATATTTGACATAAGGCAAGTTCCTGAATCTACGAAAAGTGTTTATTGACTTCTATTCGTCAGTGTTGTGAGCATGTTTCGTGACTTGAAGAAATCACAGTGGAGCAAGGAGAGGAAGGAAAGGAAAGTGAGTTGTCTCTAGGACAGGCCTTGTGTTCTCTATTTCTAATTCCAATATAAAAAGGCCACTAAAATACCTTAAAAGTAAAGAAAAGCCATTCTTTGTAGTATCATATTTCCCTCTTGACTTACTTTCTGCTAATACTTGGCACAAGAAAAATTCTGGGAAATACGCCACAAAAAAAACAAAAAAAAAAAACATGGCGTTTTAACTAAAAATGTGCTGTGTGACGCCAGTCTCAAACATTAGATCATTTTGTGACAATACATTCATTCCCTTTAATATACCCTCTCTTCTTTTCTCCGATGCTGTATGTGAAATCTCTTCATCCCAGCAGCTTTTCTTTCTCTATATTGCAATGCCCAACAGCTTGTCAGGTTTCCTGACAGTTTTAAATGGCATCTGTCTTTTTGGCATTGCGCAAACCATAGCTTTCACCAGCCTTGGCTCTGCATTATGCTGACACTGCCAGACATTAACAAACCAAGCCAAAGCATTCTTTAATACAACAGCTTTATTTTATTTCAAGACATCGGTATTTTTGTGAAGAAACCTTCAGATTGTCATGTAAAGAGCTGCAGTATGATTTAGCGTGCTTCATAAGATCTCGTGTGTATTTTATGGCTGAGCAGTAGATATGTTGGATGTACTAATCTGTATGGATCATTTATCAGCAGCAACCGTTGTATTCTGTGACTTATACACTTTTCAGCTCTTCATGTTTTATATTATGCTGGAATCCATGGATTTACACCTTTTTCTTCCAAAAGTGGCACTTTAAATCTGTAGCAGATGTCTCAAACAAAGTGGGACAACTTATAGAGTTTTGTTTTAGCCTCAAGCTGTTTTACTTATATTTACTCTGTTTGCTATATATTTCATTGCATATAGCTGCAGATGACTATATCACACTTTACGCCTGTTATGGTGTTGTAAATGGTTATTTCAAAACACATATTATACAGTAAATATGCTGGGTACAATATTGTATAATAAATGCAAATTTAACCATTGGAAAGTGTAAATGGCATAAAGTAGTCCTTCTACAATATATCCTCTTTAAATCGCCAAATATAGCATTAAAATGGTCTTCAAGAGCAATGGTTGTGACCAAGAAGATGGACGGTATGCATCTAGATGTATCCACCCTTGCCTTTTCTTTAGTTAAGGATTTCAGTTTCTTAGGAAAACTTTTCAATATCACAGCATGCTATTAGAACAATAAAAAGGCTTCATTTGTATAACAAAGACAGAGTATGAGACATAGAGACAAGCTTTATCACAGAGTGTAAAAAACTCATGGGGCTGTGTTTTTCAATGTGTGGCCCAGGTTGTGTTGAAAATATAAAAATAAATATACTTACCTGGTCTCCACTGCTGCTACCAGTTTCCAGAGCACCTGGTATCTGCCTTGGTCTTTTTCTTTACTAGTTCTGGTGACATTCTGTACAGACAGGAAATGCTCATTCAATGGCTAATGAGAATTGATTGTATAGTGATCAGCCACTGAACTGGTATTTCCTGTCCACATAGGAAATGAAATGAGTAAGGGGGACTACAAATGAGAATGGATGATCATGAATCAAGCAGCAATAGATGAGCCGGCTGGTTAGGTATATGTCTTTGTTATTTTTAGGGCAGCCGAGGCCACATATTTAAAAATAAATAAATTATATATATATATATATATATATATATATATATATATATATATATATATATATATATACCAACAAAACACAACAATCACTGAACACTGATATCCTTCTCTGGAGAGAGGAATATCTGGCTATTCCCGTGTTTTGAGACTCGTAACTGAGGCTCCACGGACCCCTTTTTTGCATATTCAAATTTTGTATGGGACAATCAATGGAGACTTGTAAATGAGTACTCCATTGAATTTTTTACTGTTCTCCCTGAGTTCAGTGATTGTTGTGTTTTGTTGGTCTATTTATCATTTCCCCAGTAGCCAGAATCCTGCTCCACACTGACGAGGGGCAAATACCCCGAAACTGCAGTCTGTGGATGGATGCCTAGCCTTGGTTACCCTTGACTTATGTCGTTATACTCGCCACAGAGTTAGACTTTGACTCACAGGGGCCACCCTGGTGTTTCCCTATTTGGGTCCTAAAGCTCGCAACAGAGTGAGGACCTGAGGGACTACGTATCAGGGTGGTTTGGTGCTCTCCACACTAGGAGGCACCCCTTGGCAATGGGCTTCCTTCTCTGGAGAGAGGGATATCTGGCGATTCCCGTGTTTTGAGACTCGTAACTGAGGCTCCACGGACCCCTTTTTTGCATATATATATATATATATATATATATATATATATATATATATATGTGTGTGTGAAAGGATATAATGGAACTAAAATCTATGATGGGGATATTGGTTCAGATAAAAATGGCTCTCTCAGAGAAGTGATCTTTAAGACTATTTCCTACCTGTACATTTATGATTAACTACAAGCATAATAACACTTCATCTACTTGGTATACCAATAGCAAAATCTGTTTAAACAGCAAAAAAAAAAATCAATAAACAAATTAGAGCTGAATTTTCAGTTTCCCAGTATGAGTAGGTTTAAACTACATTTAACCAAAGTAGAGATGATATCAGTTCTTCAAATGCTCAGTAACAGGGTTTTTTTTTTATTTTTTTACTTCTGAGACCGAAAGGGCAGCTATTATTGTTGGCTATAGTCTATATTCCCACAGTGGCTTTGGCCATTTTCCATCATTTTGAGCCTAAATAATTTCTGTTATTTCATAA
Organism: Dendropsophus ebraccatus; assembly: GCF_027789765.1. Lineage (NCBI taxonomy): Eukaryota > Metazoa > Chordata > Amphibia > Anura > Hylidae > Dendropsophus > Dendropsophus ebraccatus. Next base: position 173,232,983 of record NC_091454.1, read on the forward strand.
TGACAGCCGTTATCTTTGCAATATCGGCTGTCATTTGGTCTCAACATGATGGCCATCCGTCAAATGGCCAAGAACTGATGATATGTGACCATAGCCTTAGGGTGTGTTTCCCCTTATTCTCTAGTATCCTCCTAGAAGTAACTTCCCTCTGTACATAGTTTACATAGATTATTCCGTTTGTTGTCTTATTTGTGTATCCAGGTGGAATGGCTACAAGAGGTGAGGGGTTAGCAGTCACAACTTTTTGTTTGTTCCTGTAGTGATGCAAAGCCTCCACCCCCACATATGTAGGTGCTTGTATTGTACATGAATTATATAGTAAATCATTACATTATGCAGGTCTCATATATTGTTGATACAGAAAATAATTGAACATGTTTTAGTGAATGCACTTTGATATATCATGTCCTATGGGACTGGGTTAAGTATAGGACCCTAGAGCACTAGGTTATGCCCCTGTTGCCCTGGAATGTTCAAATTCATACTTCATTCAGCCAGAACTCCTACCCACCAGACATAGCTCATATTTGAGGAGCAGATATCTCCTCTACAGTATTTCTTTCCATACCAGTTAAATTAAGCTCAGTGGGCTATCCAGTACTTTTGGTCTCATTTTTCATAATAGATATGACATGCACATTGGGGAAAAGCACTGACTTCCACAATAAAACTTTCTTCTAGGATTAGGCATGTCTAATCCTATTTCTGACCCATTACAACCCTAGGAGTTCTTATGCCTTCTCCATATGATGTCTTTAGTGCCTACAAATGAACTTACACTTCCCTGAACTACAGCTCCTCCTGAAAGAGTTTATACCAATAATGGGTTTAGTAGAGGAACAGTGACAGTATTACCTCCAGGCAACTTCATCCACGTCTTCAGGGCCATGCTGAGTATCTTGTTTGAAGCAAGAACAGCAGGATATGAAACACATACATTAGTCCTCTTTAGGTGGCATGAGTCGTTTTCTTAGATCCTTCACAATTCCTCTCCTAGCTTTCTGGGGAGGATCTTCCATTGTTAGAAAGTGTTCTTTTATTAATGTTCTTTTTTATATAAGTATGCTATTTATTACACCATTTCTGTTCTCTCCATTTTCTCCATAATCCTAGTGTAACATTTACTAAACAAGGATTACATAGGAATGACTTTGACCATGTGGTAGTGGTGGTTGTCATTGTGTTCTTATCACCCTTGGTTAAGTGATCTTTTAAGTGTTGAATTATACCCAGGCTACTTTGGAAGTAATGACAAATTTCTACAAAAAACTGTTTTGTTTTCCCTTTTAAGCAACTATTTACTAAAATGGTCCATGGATTATAATAACCTGTTTATGTGATGGAGGGATGTTCTTTGTTGAATAACACTTGCTTTCATTGCAATGCACTCTATGAGGCTTTTATTTAAGAGTCCTAGTTTTACATCCATTCTGCAAATAGCCTTTCTGCTTCCATTAATACATGATAGAATGATAGCTGCCTTTGTGCTGTGTTTGTGCGGTTCATTTAATTGTATTATTAATTGAAAGGATCTGCTCTACAGTAAGTCACTTAAAGGACGACAAACCTATTTTCTTAGACTTAAAAAAAAAAAAAAATACGGATTTACATGGACTGTCTTGAAAATAAATAATTATTCAAAACAAAAATTAAAGGTGATTTACGCCACTAGTATTCTTGTTTTATAAGTATTGTAGAAGCAGATTTATTTTAGGAACATTTTACCGGTAAACGGACAAAGCATAAACCAGCCATGATTCCATTCCAGCATATAATATGTGTAGTAAAATTGTCAATACCTATGACAATAAATTGGGGTCATCTCTTTTTTAAAGTGGTTGTTTGAGCAGGGGAGTTTTTCTTTTGTATATGCCCAGGAAAAGGTTGATAAAAAACAAATAAAAAACATGCACTCGCCCCCTGATTCCTCCCATGTGTGAAGTGGGGGCAGGGCTTAGCTAGTGCAGGACAGAGTGAAAGAGTACGGCTCTGTACCTGTAAGCCTGTCTCTATTTTCCCAAAAATGTACACTGTCCCTGAAAGGAAGGCCTTTATCTCAGCAGAAGCAGCAGCTACAGTAGTACAGTGCTTAGTGTAAACCCCTCCTGGCTGTGCTGCAATTACTGCTGTATATACACTGTACTGCCTTTTATATCCAATATCCTCTTTCATTTTCCCTTTAGTATGCAGGCTTCTCTATAGCAGCAGTTCAGTTCTTATTGTGGCACCTTCCTTGCTACTGTATGTCACTGCTGTTTTATACATTTTTACCTACATAGTACTTTGCAAGTGTATCAGTAACCCCCCCCCCCCTCATGCCATTCATACTGATGTCATGTGTAAGTAATCTCCCAGCACAGTGAGTGTCAGCCTGTTCAGTCCATGGAATCACATATCTGGTATTTGTGGCAGTTTATTAAGTCAAACACAGAAAGTCTTTGCTTTATACATCTTCTTCTTTGAATCAACTTCCATGTTTGCGGCAGTGCGCTCTACTCCGCGCATGGCCAAATATCTGGCACTTTCCCCTTATAGACCAAAATAGAGCAAAAGTGTCGGATCTTCAGCCAGCCAGGGAATGGAGCACATCTGATAACTGTAGCTCTCGAAATAATAATTTGTCAACATTTTAGAGCTGACCCCCAACCATTACTACAAGAGTACTCATTTTCTATAAATACGATCCCCATGTTGCTTCATATTTGATTTGTATTTAAAAATAAATATCAGAAATTAAAATATTTTACAAGGTTGTAAAATGGTTTACCTAATTCCCTTCCCATCCATCTAATTTTATGTTAAATTATGCAAAATGGTCAATTTTATAATTACAGCAAAAGAGAACAAATTCATCTCAATTAGATAATACTGCGGGGTATTCAGCTCCATCAATTATTGCTTTAGTAGCAGGACATTGTATTCCTAATTTATTATTCTCAGCTACCTAGTAACATCCTGACAATGTGAGTTTATCCTACCAGGTAAGATATAGTGCACGCACAGTACACTATAGTGCATATAGAGTATAGATAAGGTACTGATGATCATATCGCTTGATTCTGTCCCTACTATCTGTACTTCTTATAATACTTTGCCATACCCCCTTTCATGTCACTGAAGTAGGTACCGTATCTCGCTTTTTATGTATGACCCCCTACTGGGTGCATCCTACTAAGCTGAGATCTTAAATTCTACTGTAGTCAATGTAGTGTTTGCAATTTGTCAAATTAAAGCAGCATTTTCTGTCCTGTTCAATCTATATATTTTCATATGTGTTGCAGGATCTTTCACAGCTCCTTATTCATTGCAATGAACGTGTCTCAGATCCTTGGAGGAGTTGTTAATATCCGAGAAGTTACATAAACTCTTGTCACATTTTTAGCAGCATCCTTTTCCCCAGTGCTATAGCAAATGGAGAGCAGATACTATATATATCATTTTATGGAGAAACACTGCCAAGAGGCTCAATAAATATCACTGGCCTCGGTAAACTTTAGATTTCTGACTTTACTGCTGCACCCTTCCTGATTTTGTCACTTTGTACTGGAGATAGTATCCATAGACTTTGCATGATGGTTTAGATATAGGGGTATTGCTCCATATGCATGGTTTCATAGATTTTTAGTGTATGACAGTCTGGAAGCTTGTTTTACCGGGGTTGTTCACTAAAAATATTTATTGTTCTTTCAAATCAACTGGTGTCAGACATTTGTAATTTACTTCTATAAAAAAAAAAAATCTCAAGTCTTCCAATACTTATTAGCTGCTGTATGTCCTGCAGGAATTGGTGTTTTCTCTCCAGTCTCCAGTGCCCTCTGCTGCCACCTCTGTCTGTGTCAGAAACTTTCCAGAGCAGTAGGAAATCCCTATAGAAAAGCTCCTGCTCTCCAGACTCGTTAGAACACCCTTTCCTGCTGGACATACAGCAGCTGATAAGTATCTATAAACAGTTGTTTGTCAGGGAAATCTATGATTATATGAAACAGTCACAATTTTTGTGTGTGTTGTGTATGTACAGTATACATGGTATGTTACATATATTTGGTATGCCATCTGGGCTTCAGGTCACTATACTATATCACTGTTATGGCTCCTGTGGCAGGCTATGGTAATAACAATCTTCTTCACTGTACATTACAGGAGGAGGTACAGACTTAAGCATGGACCTAGGAAGTAGCGTAGTAGTGTCCGGAGGATGTGCAAGGTGAAGCCCATGAGGAGGCGCTAAAATACTAAGTGGAAAAGCAAATCAGAGGTTGAAAAAAGTTTAGGTTTGACTCTAACAGGAGAGACTTCAGAAGGTCTGTGTGCGATGCTAGACATAGTCACTGTGGCCTACAGAAGAAACCAATACTTTTCATGTGTATTACACGCAGGAAAGAAGAGATGGGAGAAATATGTTAAAGGGTTAAATAAGATTCAGAAGGGAAGTGTTTTCAATAACACAAGAACAAGGGGGCTCAGATGTGTGTGTGTGTGTGTGTGTGTGTGTGTGTGTGTGTGCGGGTGTCAGAATATAAGAAATAATGTCAGAAAATAGATGACATGGATGCTTAAAGGGGTAGTTCACCAAAACATTTTTCTTTCAAATCATCTCGTGCCAGAAAGTGTCAGAGATTTGTAATTAACTTCTGTTAAAAAAATCTCAAGTCTTCCAATACTTATCAGCTGCTGTATGTCCTGCAGGAAGTGGTATTCTTTCCAGCCTGGAAAATGCACCACTTCCTGAAGGACATACAACAGCTGGAAGTGCTGGAAGACTTGAGATTTTAAATATAAGCAAATTACAAATCTCTTGCACTTTCTGGCACCAGTTAATTTGAAAGAAAAATATTTTTGGGTGAACAACCCCTGTAAAACAAGCTTCTAGCTAATGTTGTAGGTAAATACACATCAAATGACTGTAATCAAGTCTTGGATGCACATATATCTATTCTAAGATAAAAAATAAAGGAAATTATATAAGGGCAGGCTAGACGGACCAGGTGGCCTTTCTGCTGTCAATGTTCTAAGCCTCTATACCTATAGCTCTAGGCTTGAGCAGTTCTTCACAGTACATTGCGGTTACTCATATTAGTAATATTAGACAAATACATTACCTCATTTTTATTACCATTACTTTATGCGACGCAGTTGCTGGACTTCCACATACAATGTACTTTTCCAGAAATAAAATTGTTTTGACTTTTCAGTCCTGTAAAACTATCATTTGAATGGAATGATTGATGCACTTATGCAGAAATTGGGAATATGTTTTCAACATTACTTGAAGCATGTAATTGGAAGGTTTTTACAAAGAGAATAGTTTGCAGAATGCGGCTACACACTATTGTGTTGTACTCTTTAGAAGCCGCAGTTATTCCAGCATTGATCTGGGGAATGCAGAAATACTTTGAAAGATAAATGAAAGTGTGAAGGAAATCAGCCATTCAAGAATTGTTTAATTTAAAGTTATAAGAAGATTCTTTTTGGCTCTGAGTTCTTTATCTGTATTTAAGTTTTGGCATGCTGAAGCTATTATTGATCTGGTAGAGATATCACTGCGTTACATTGTAACTTCCTCATTACATTTTGGTTTTAACTCTCCTGTACCGTGGTTTCATCTCGCCGCATGCAGGTACAATTCTGCGCAAGTAGCTGTTGGCAATGCATCTGTCACTTTCTTGGTGCCAGAATTATGAATGGTGCCTCTGTGCTCTCATCTCTTTGCAGTAAAGAGTCTTCATAATTAATAATCGACAATAATGATACGTGGCTAATAGAACTGGATATTTTTACAGACTGGAAAATCAGTTGTGTAGATACCATCAGCTTCTTATTGCATTCTTGGACAGAGACGGTTACTCAATACTTGTTTTGTATCAGCTTCCTTCCTTGGATTAAACGGAACGACCTCTGATGAATGAGGATAATTGTTTAGCAGATTAGCTACATGTTCATTAAGATATGGATCTAAATGAAATGCATTCAGAGAGGACAGGCCCCAGGGAGTTCTCTTCAATTTTTTGGTTAGAATATTGTAGGGTAAATTGCAAATAGGCATAGATACTAGCAAGTTGTTTAACTGGAAATCTTCATTTATGTTACACAAATTTCAAAGAAATCTAAATCTATCTACTCGAGATGAACAAATTTACAGTAAAAATGAAGCAAAGAACTTTGTTCCTATCTGCATTCTGCTCATCAGGTTGCAGGCTTTGAAGTCTGCTCTTGTCAGGCTGCGCTCTGGTCTCTGCACTACAGCAGCGCACGTCCGGCCCTTTAGTAGCACCGACAGCACCTCTGACAACTGGTGCGGCCGGCGCTAGGGGAGCGCTAACGGCATCCCTGGTACTGTACGTGCGGCTGGGGCCATGCTCTCCCCAGCAGGGTGTCTCAAATGTCCTGCATTATAGGGATTGCTGACTGGCAGGGGCAATCAGGGCCGGGATTCCGCTCCCATTAAACCCCTGCCTGTCTGTTCTTCCTCACCTTCGATAGAGCCTCATACTCTGGGTGTTATCTTGACCTAGTGTTTTGTTCCTGAATTGTGACACTGGTTATACTGGCTTTAACTTTTGACTACTCTTTTGGATTATGTTTTTTTTGTTGCGTTTGTTGTATTTTGTCTTGTCTTGTCTTTGTTCTGTGTCACACCTGTGCAGGCTAGGGACTGTCAACCAGTTGTCCACTGCTGCCTAGGACAGTCGAGGCAAATAGGCAGGGACAGCAGGGCAGGTGTCAGAGCCAGGGCATAGATAAACATTGACACCAGAAGGCCTTTGTGTAAGTATTCCATACACATTAGTAAAAAGTCCACCAAAACCACTCATTTTGGTGGGACCTGGTGATCACCTAATGTGTATGGAGGCCTCCCAACTCCAACTGATGAAGTATTCAATGAGAAAGTTCCCAGGATGACTCACACACCAGACTGTAAGGCAGTATGCAGGTCGGCTTCCTTTTTATTGCTGTATTTCTGGACAGAAGTGAAATCTTACAATAGGATATGATGGTGGAGATGAATATTTTTTAAATCTCTGCACCATTTCACCTTTATATTATAAGGACAGACTGACATGTAAAATGTATTTTTATTCTGACAGAAAACTTCAATATGCTGATGAAAAAATAAAAATATAATGGCTCAAGGAAGGAGAAAATAAAAAGGAAGAAAAAAACATAAATTGGCTTCTTCTCCGAGTTGTGTAAAGAAATATGAGTAATGCAAGTTAATATTACTGCCATAAGTAATAGTGACAGAAGTGATAAAATGTGGAAGCAGCGTTCATGTAGAAAAGATATATATGGAGTGATATCTTTATTCACAGGGATATTAGGTGTTGTATATTATTATGGATGTTTCCTCATATGATTACAATATTTATAAGCCTGTTTCCTGTTTTACTTGTCTAGAAATCTTTCTGGAAATCGATTGACAACATTGTCTTGGCAGCTTTTTCAACATCTGGAGCTTAGTAAATTGTAAGTATGACTCCACGTTTCTTTTATTTTTTCTTTTACTTTCTATCAGTTTATCATTATAATGTTAATTTATAATTAACCTACAAGCTAACTATGGCCCGTGCCTGTCCATTCTCATATACTGTATGTCAGCATTTCATTGTGACATGTTTCTCGAGCATACATGCTATGGAAGACGCAGTCGTGGTGTTTGCACCCTAATGTGTATGACAGGCCCTCCAGAGCTATAAACATATACATGGGGGGGGGGAAGTGGGTGTTTTTAAGGGAATCCACCAGTTCTGATAGTGTTGGCATTGTGGTTTGAGCCAGGAGTTTAACAGGCATTTTAGAGATAGCAAGCGGGTAAGATGGATGCATTTGGGGTTCCTGAAGAAGCCTCACTTTTGTCCACAATGTTATAAGAAATGTAGCTAAGAGGGTTTAAGCACATATCCACTCCCCAAGCAGAGGTATATTCTCAGTATATTTGTTTTAGGGAGCAGGACAACATACAATAAAGGAAATCTTCTCTAGATAAGGTATATTTGGGGCAGTGTCGGAGGTAGTTGGCTGGGGCATGTGAGTATTTAAAATTAAAAGCATATGTAGGAGCAGAAGTATCAAAAACCTTCATGTAGTAGTCAAAAGCTCCTTCAGTTTTTTTTTTTAACTAGGAGTAGAGGCCCTAACAAAGTAAAGACCCCATAATAGTTTTTGTTCCAACTCCTCCTTTCATAAGTCTGTTGACCATCTGCAGAGAAAGGAAGGTGTATAAACATTTTATGTAGCCTCTTCTCTTAAACCTTTAATTACTCAACATTCTTTATAGGAAATATACTCAATATACTCTAGCAAAAAAAAAAAAAAAGTTTTCTTTTTTTTTCTCCAAATCAACTGGTATCAGAAAGTGCCAGAGATCTGCAATTTACTTCTATTGAAAAAAAAAAAAAAAAAATTCTGGCACCAGTTAATTTGAATTATTATTTTTTTTTCTTGCATATCCCTTTAATAGACTATTAGACCAGGCAGCTCTTTAGACTATCCACAGAAATACCAGTTTCTAGCAATAATGCCTATTACTATGTATATAGCAAGGTTTTTAAAGGCTTTTTATAATAATATACTAGAGACAACCCAAAGATTGTCCATCCATAACATTGTTCATATAATCGTGCTAGTTCAATACAATAAATGTCTTTTTTCGCCAAGATATTCTAGTATTATTGCAACTCCTTCCTTTAAAACACATTCCAAAATCTTTTACTGAACTGTAAGTAAGAGAAAATAATACAAAATGGTTAAAAGAAGACAAGCAGAAGAAAAAAAAGTGTTTCTTCCTTAGGAATCATCATTTCTCACATATTTCTAGTCTTAAAAGCTATGCCAAGGTAAAAAGAAAATAATGCTTTCAATAACATTGGCATCAGACCTCATAGTTGGGGGCACTTTCAAACATAGTCGACGCCATTAAGTTTAATAGTCAGTTGCTTAGCAGTGCTTTTCCAGCCAATTTGTCACTTTGCCATTTAAGCACCTGCAATTTTAGAGATCCCCTGAGATACCTCCTATAACCTCCTTAAGATATAAAGACCTCTTTGACAGGGAAATAGAGGCTTCTGAATGCAGCGCCCTGAATTATTGATAAAGCGTTGAACACTTATTTCAAAGAATAATTGGATGTTAAATCAATTCTATATTTCACAAGCGGATATTGAGCGACTTTTCAGATGTTGTTGAACAACACATGAGATAAGGAAAGTGGTCTAAGTGCTGACCCAATCATCATTGATCCATCTGTAGAATAAACAAGGCAGATGCAGACATACAGTACTGTGCCGATTACTGTTTAATCGTGACTGCTGAGTCCTTGCTGCCAACTATTTTCAGGGACTTGATGATAAACTCTTGGCACTTTATTTTTTAAAGTCTTAATGGAGTAGTGTGGTGGTGAAATAATGAAAATGCTTGTAAATGTGCTGGTAATGCTTACCATTATTCCGCCGCACTCCCGGGAGCCTGGTGACCCCAATACCGCCGTCCATTCTGCACTCCTTTCTATGTTGAAAATTTCCTGCACTTTCTGTTTTGCCGACGTGATGTGCACTGGCAATTTCCCATGGTGCAGCGTGCGTCACACACAATAAACCCAGCCCTCCCTATCCTCCCACCTTATCTATATTATGCCCACCTCATTTCCTATGCCACCCTTCTCCTTATCCTAAACACTCCCCCTCCCCTGCATTACCCGCCCCTCAAGCTAATTACACTCGCTCCATAGTCTCTGGAGTCTGCGCATTCACCCTGTTACTGGGTAATGTATAGTGAGGATTTCATAGTGACAGGGTGAATGTAGCAGAGACACGTACAGGAGATGCCATGGATTCCATTACACCAACGCATGTGAGCCAAAGGGGTTGTGATAGGGGGCTGGCGGTCACATACAGCTTAGCTTGCTCAGCCAATAGAAAATGCCATATGATAACGCTTTGACACAAAAATGGCCGCCAGGCTTATGGGTCGACACGCCAAAGAAAAAATTTCAAATCCAGCCCTTCCGGAGGGGGGGGGGGGGGGGGTGGACTTTGTCATGTGGTGCTAGATTCATAAAAAAGCTTATCACTGAACTACCCCTTTAAGATAGAATGGTACCATACAAATCACCTACAGTATATAGCTATGTTCACACAACGCATATTTTCGTAAAAGTACGGCCATTGTTGCAATCAGCAACAACAGACGTACTTTGTACGAAAACATACGTTGCCTTGCTTTCTATGGGATCCCGCCCGGAGTGTATACACATAGTATATGCTCTGGCTGGGATCTCTTGCGGTGCCATAGAAAACTGACATGTAAGTTTTCTGCGGCCACTATTCAGTGAATAGCGGCCACAGAAAACCATGTCAGTGCACACTGTGGAGCGTGCGGCTCCTGCCCCATGCTTTATTGTGTGCTGCGGGGAGTTCTGATGCTGGTGCGCACAATGTACCCGCATCAGGACTCTGTGGCTGCAAAGTTTATCCAGGAGGATCTTTTCAGAAACCTCTGAAAGGTCTCTTACGTTGTCTATGTCTATATGTGACATGGTGGTCAAGGATGGTGGGTTCTCTTTTTAAAGAAAAAATATAAGGGGGAGGGGGGGCTGTTTAGTCAATTAACATCAGTATTTCACTATTAGGGCAGCTTGTATATACCATAACGTATTCTTTGATACTGATAGATCACCTTAAATGCAGTAAAACTAATTTTGAAGCAGCTGTGCTAGGTAACACAGCACATTTGTATCCAGATGCATATGTTACTGCATCGCTGGGTAATTTCTTGCTAATCTGCAATTCAGTATTCATTTTTAGTGCTGGACTAGCAGGAAAGCTGGGCTGTCAGGTACAAAGATATGCTGTATGGGCCATTTGTCTATAGAAACATAGCACTGATTTATTTGTTGCTAATGCACCAAAATATGACACAAAAACTGATAAGCAGAACATCACTTTATCACCTAAAATCAATACTAAGTGTTGTTATGCAAAAATAACAAACATGGAATCAATTGTGCTTCAGAGCAACCTCATAGCCTTAATCAATATGACCTCTACGGGATGGGAAGAAGATGAGCGAAATCCGCTTCTCAGCCTAAGCAAGGCTGATTCTTCATCACACACCATAAACACAGCAGCAACTCCCCTGGTGTTCTCATTGGGAAAAATTGCTACCTGTAATGACAGAAGAAAAACACCTAAGGAAGAGGCATTACTGCAGCACACATGAGAAGAGACAAGAAAAGCCCAGAAGTAGCAGAGCAGACAAAGCTACTCGTAAGAAACAACAAGATGTCTCCCAAACCCAACAAAGTCTATCACGGTATTGCATCTTCAAATCAGATGACCTAGTTGACCTTGCTGGGGAAGGCTCCGGGGACTGTGTACACTGGATATGTAAGACTCTCAAGCTAAAACGTGACAGAGGAAAAAATCTAAAGGCAACTTTGCTACTGTACATATTAGTGTAGGCAATACTACTTATTGCACGGACCTCTATTACATAAATGTTTTATGTGTTTATTTTACCTTGAAGTTGATCCATAGACTGAAATATACTGATGAATATTATTACAGTATAAAAAAGGGAACATGTTTTGGGATCTTGACAAAATGGGGTTTACCTTCATTATACACTCCTGCCCTTGGAACATTTCCAGTAGTTAGCAGAAAAAAATTAGATGTCACACTGTCCATTACATGTCCTGCCATTAACAACCAGTCGCCATCGCCTTCGTTTACAGTGGTGTCTTGACCAAGAAACCTGGAAAATTATGGACTCAAACTGTATTGTCTTTAGTGATGAATCCAGGTTCAGTTTGGGATCTGATGACCACTGGGTTTTAGTATGGAGGGCTTGTAGTAAGTGGTTCAGTCCTGCCTTTGCTGTGGGGTTTCACAGTTGCTGGTGTCATGATCTTGGGTGCCATCGCATACAACAGTCACCACTTTTTTTAACAGGATAGTGCTACCACATACAGTTAGGATTTCCTAACAATGTCTTCACCTGATTTCAACACTTCCCTGGTCTGCTTGGCCTCAGATTTATGGTTAATCGGTGTGCCATGAGACCGGGTAGGATGCCAGCTTTGGGCAACTAAGTTTATGCAGAATCTACATAATATATGCAGAAGAATATGTAGAAGTCCAGCTGCATCATCTGTGCATAAAATGTGCCGCAGGATGCCAGACAGAACCTTTATGCCTCCATAGCCAACTATGTGTCATATCCATGTGTGCTTTTATCCAAGTTAGAGTTAGCTGAACAGGGTAACTAAACGTATCCTTTCGGTCTCATTTACACGCTCTAAGACAGCGGCCATATTGTGAGGTGGCCATGTCACAGGACGGCCGCTGTCTGTGCTGTTCACCCCAGCCAGTACTGCAGTACTGTCAGGATGAACATCATTTTTTTGAACTGGGCACATTTGGGTGTGGCGCATTCCAATTAACAATAGCAGACAATGTAGAATAGCTGGGAGCCGTACTTTACATTGTCTGCTCAGCCAACCTCATTATTTCCTTTACACAAATAGACAAAGATTTATTAATCTGTGTAAAACACAAACTTGTGTAATGTGCCAATAGCAACCAATCACAGCTGAGATTTCATTTTACAACATCTCATTAGACTATAAAGCTAAGCTGTGATTGGTTGCTTTGAGCCAATTACACTAGTTTTGTTTTACACAAGATTGATAAATCTAGGCTATAAAGCTTAAGTCGATTCCAACAAATCTTCCTTGGTGCATTTTTTTTTTATTTTGTCAATGAAGGTATAATATGATACAGTATATTGGCATTGTATTGTATATACTATTAAGAAGCAATAGACCTACAATTTACTTAGTGTTATTGAGCTATCCAGTGCATAGTGATGGATCTGGGCCAGCCAAAGGCTTTTCTAAGTCTTCAGTGTAATATATTCTGTATATTTGTATGGTGCCAGTTGAATCTTAGCAATCAGGAAACTGTTAGAAGAAAAATCTGTATGTTGCCGTAAAGTTCATGGGAAGGGTAATCACATCTAAAGTGGCAGGTTCTGCGCTTATTTGAATGACTGGAGGACAAATTTTATCATGGGCCAGGAAAGAATATAAAAGCAATCTTTCATAAGGAAAAAAAAAGCCATATCAAGGAAAAGCAAAACCGGGTTAGGTTGTCTAGTGCTGTGCAAGATAATGGATTAAATTATTGTCTATAACCTTATTTTCAATAGCCCACAATGAGTAAAATAAGAGACAACCTTCCTTCCTTATACCAAGAGTTTAGTAATAGATGTCCTATTGTCTTCCAGCTGAGACCATAATTATTAACATTGGGATCAAAATTACATGAGTGAAAGTTAATGATATGGAGAGACATCAGTCAGCCATTTCAATTACCATAAATGAAGCGGATATTGTCTGGGTTGTCTGAATTGTTGTCCAGCTTTTTACTAATATACAGTTTACTTGGAAATAGGTTCATAGATTCTAAAATATGCATGCTCCATTTAGCATTGATGGGGGAAAGGCTGCCATAATAAGGTCATAAGAGAAATGAGATGTTAATGATAGCTATGGTAATGGTTTTATTCATTTAGACAAGAGTACTTTTCAAATTCTTATATGGCCCTGGTAGTTTTAATGAGGTTTGCATCTTATAAAGTGATGGCAAATTGCAAGCATATGGCGTCACTTAATGATCAATGATGGTCCGACCTCAAATGAATGGGGAAGCTTTGTAGTTGTTAGCCCAGCCAATGGCTCTAAGTGCTGCTGCGCCAGGAAAACTTAAATTTTTTAATCTTAATTTTTTGGATAAGTTAGGGTAGCAAAGGTTGGTGGCATGCCCTACCAGTAGGCTCTGGTACTCTTATAAGCAAGCACTAGAACTTTGTTATTTGCATTGGTGTCCTTCATGATTTATTGAGTTACTTGTTTCTTTTATAGCTGTAACTTATTCTGCAGCTCCGTACATTACTTGCAATTAATCAATGCAGTGTAATAAAATCAAATTGCGCAATCACATGCCAAGGCCACCTTAATAGAGCCAATAGGACTATTAGTATGTTTTTAGAGTATGGATGAAACCCTAATTACCTAAGGGAAACCTATCCAAACATACAGTATGAACCCCATGCAACTGCTACCCTTGGTCTACTTAATATTTAGGATTGCAGTAATATCCACTATGTAGCAACTGGGATGCTCATTCTAGGTTTAAGCGATGTGGAGCCCAAAGCCCACTTTGTTTATGTGACGGACCAAGTGTTTTGAACTAAGTTCATATCACAGGATTCCTTAAGGAGTGGGGGCAAGTCAGGAGATAACTATTGTCTTGTTGCATGACTTGTAGTCCTGGTGTAATTTTTACACAGTTGTTAGTTTAATGGGATAATGAACTGTAGGCTTTGGGTGTCGTTGAATCTTTAAATTTTAGTTCGAGTCAGTGCACCCTTTGTGTTTTGTTAACACTAAAGGGATATTACCATCTTGACATTTATGACATATCCACAGAGCACCAGCCCAGCTGATGTAAGTGGAAATGCTTAAAGGAAATCTGTCAATCTGTTTTTTTCTGCCTTAAATGAGGGCAACATAAACTAGTGACAGAAATGCTAAAAAAAAAAATCGGTGTATTACTTACATCATTCCGTTCAGCCGTTCTCCTAATATGCAGGAGAATGGAATTCTTTCCAGACCTCTCTCCCCGCCCTCCAGCTACGGATTGAAAGTTGACTGCCCACACACAGCATGGATAGACAACTGCCAATCAGCATCTGGTGGGTGGGGTTTTCAGTTTCACATGAATATCCAGGACTACTGAGCTCATGCACATAATGGAGAGGACTACCTATTGTCCATGTTATTCAGGAGGATACCTCTGAATCAGTTGCACATAACAATGTAAGTGATACTATATATATATATATATATATATATATATATATATATATATATATATATATATAAAATGTAATTATTTTTTATTAATTTCTGAATTATTTTGATTTATTCTGAAACTATTGTTTCTGGTGAAGGAGTTTCTGTTTCTAGAAATTGTTGTGATTGTGTCTTTCTCTGTAAAGGAGAAATTCTGAGAGCCGCATTACACATTTTTTTCCCTCTTTTTCATGTGATAGTACATACTTTTCTTATTTATTATAATTTATAGCATGATGAGCTAAGAAGGCTAAATTAATATAGAATAAACAAGGATATTCAAGACAGGATCATACACTTGGTATATTACTGCCCCATTTTAAACGGAGACATTCACAATTTCATTATGTTTTTATGTATCCCTATCCATAAAAATAATGGCCAAATATATTTGCATATCTGATATACTCTTCATTTGATTACCTGCTAATATAAAACTATAACACAACCCTATAAAGTCAGAAATTAATAGAGCAAAGCAGATTAAGAGAAGACCTCAAGCTGTAATCTGGAAAAGCCATATATTACAGGTTTATTTGTTAAAGTGGCAGTCTGGTTTAGGAAATCTACTTTCAAATACTGTATGCAGGATTATCTTTTCTTAAACGGTAGAGACGACAAGAAAAACTCAACATGTATATGCTCTATACCAATCTTATCTCTAACTGTTGTAAAACTACAAAATCTACTATGGGCTATGTTCACACAATATTATTTCCTCTTTGTTTTTGAAAAGAAAAAATGCTGTCTATCATTTTGAGTTTAAAATGACATCCTATTTTTTTTTTTTTTTTTTTTTGCTGTTTGGCTGCCCATTGTGCAATGTGAGCTGTTGGTACATTATTCTAGTTCAGGTGGATTAATTGACCTTTGGGTATGTCTTTAATTGAAAAGTCCATTGAATTCAATAGTTAAAAAACTGTGAAGTAACAGTAAAAAAAGAAAACCTGTGAAATAAAATATAACATCCGCTGTTGTGTAAACATAGCCTTGCACTGCCTTCTGATAAATACATAATGGGGGTTGAGGTTTTGTGCTAGCTGGAAAGCCAAGTTGGGGAACACTGCTTTACATATACAATTAATGTCAATGATAACTTTGAAATCCTTCAGTTCCCTTGAGGTGACACTATAGGGAAAGTTACCAAACAGACCAATCACTGGCGGTGCAAGCAGAGAAAACTTTTTGATCTCCTTTCCACCATGGATCGTAACTAACACAAAGTTATTCCCCTAAAATACATTGCCCCTTTAAATGATGTAAAAGCCATGATATATATCGCAGAAAGATTTTGTTTACAAATTAATTTCTGACATTTTGCTGTGTGAAATTTAACATGTTATTTCATATTGTAACCAACCCTTTTAATTTTTTACACATGATGACTTATTAAGAGTATTAATACATGCATGTCTTGTTCTGAGGCTTCCATTCTGTAGATACAGCAAAAAACATACAGCAATAAACAGCAAAAAACAAAAGAGCCAGATATATCCACTCTGGTGCACAGCATACAAAGTTCATGATCCAAATACAATGGTCCAGCATTGATGCAGAAAAAGTTCACAAAACATGTATTTTTTTTAAATTAATCACGGCCATTGGTACAATTTGCAACAATGGCCGCGATTAATTTAAAAGATACTTTGCATTGAAAATGGAATCCTGGCCAGAGTGCATACACATAGTATATGCTCCAGCCGGGATTGCAAGCTGGCGCACAGAAAACTGACATGTCAGTTTTGTGCGGCCGCTATTCATTGAATAGAACAGAACTGTCAGTTCACACAATGGAAAGTGCAGCTCTGGTCGCACTCTACATTGTGTGCTATGGTGAATTGTGGTGCGGGCGCACGTGGATGCTCCCGCATCCCAATTCAACATAAATGAAGTTCATCCGGCTGGTAGCAGACAGGATGAACTTCTATGGTACCACCCGTTCTATGACACCCGAACGGCCAGTGTCATACAGTGTGTGAACCCAGCCTTAAATTTTATCTCTATTAAAAAACTGGGACAGTCACAGCGCAAACCTTGTTGACGCGATTTGGCATAAACCTTGTTCACAACCTGAGCAAGGCTTACACCAAAACACGTCAACAAGGTTTGCTCTGTGACTGTCCCAGTTTTTGAATGAAGATAACCTTTAATTTTGCATCGCCGCTGGACCATTGTTTTTCGATAGATAACATAACACAACACAAAATGGATGCTGTTAAAAAAACACTGCTTATTCTCTTGCAATTTTCTTGACACAAATGTTTTCTTAGCATCCGTGATACTTAAATGACTTTTACCTTTGAAGAGGACTCAACATTATCATTGAAACGCCGAGACATCTGGTAGCTTTACAATTCCATATTTTAGCTTTCCTCTGTGTAAATTAACAACATTAATTTCGTGTAAATTGGCAAGCTTTCTATTTGCAGTAAAGTTTAAATTGTGTCAGTAGAGGATTCCAGATTAGCAGACCCCATCCTGGGTCTGTGTAATGAAAACAGCAAACAGTTATTTATCAACATTTGCTGAATTTCAATGGAAAGCAAGACAAGCTTGCCACCATAAGCCATGTGTTCCTGATGCTCGGAGCAGCTGAGAAATGAGCCTAAGAATATCTAGCAAACAACTTGTATTTTTGGACATCAAATACTAAAGTCTACAATTATATTTTCAATTGTTGCCATTATAGGAGCAGCACTAAGCTTGTCTTCCTCATATTAAATGCAAAGTAAACCCAACCTTTTATTTGCTCAACTTTCCATCTATCAAAGTCCAAAACTAAAACAAACAAAAACTTCTTTAACCCCTTCGCATCAGCAATCTGTATATATACGTTCATACTGCACATAACCCGTGCAGTAGGAATGTATATATACATTCCTACTTTGACAGGGGCTTTCTGATGTAAGCGAGATTGCTGCAGTGATAGCGATCTCACTCACATCTGTGTCCGGGCCCGAGGTAATGAGAGTCAGCTGCGATTCCGCAGCTGAGTCTCATTAACTCCTTAAATGCAGCGATCGCTGCGTTTAAGAGGCTCAGTGACAGATCTGCATCTGCACTGGGTGATCGGGATCGGGGTCCCGATAGAATGTGCCTCCATCCTGTCGGTTTGGCGATCAATGTATAGAGTCTGCTCTCAGGCAGGCTCTATACACATATTGCCCATAACACTGATCTATGCTATGCTATGGCATAGCATAAATCAGTATATGCAATCTAATAATTGCATATTTTACAGTGAATAAAAGTGGGGGAAAAAAGCGTAATAAAAAAGTTTTTAAAAGTATTTAAAAAAAAACCTTATAAACCCCCTTCCAATAAAAGTTTAAAGGACACCCTTGCCCATTATAAAAATAAAAATATAAATAAGTAAACAAACATATTACATAACATATTACATAACACTATTGTTCCCGCATGGAGAATGGTGTAAACGGAAAAAAAAAAACGCACCAGGATTTCTTATTTTATTAAATTATATATCACAAAAAAATTAAAGAGAAATAAAAAAAATTCTGTTACACCAATATGACATTGATAAAAACTAAAGATCATGGCACAAAAAATTACACCCCATCCAGCCTGTAGGATGAAAAATAAAATCGCTATGGCTCTTTGAAGGCGGGGAGGAACATTGAATTAATTTGACCCGGACTTTTGTGCATCAAAGGGCTCTGTCTTGAAGGGGTTAATAACCTTCCCATCCCCACCCTAGTTTCCCTACATTTCCAGGGATTAAACCTACTTGCCAAAGCTAGGTCAATTCTACTAAATGCAATGTTTGAGTTAGCGATGGCTAAATCGATTCACCAGGCTCAAGATTTGCAGAATGGTTCACATGATGGAGAATCACAATTGCACATTTTTTTTGTCAATCAATAAAATCATCTATATGGGAAACAACACTCGTAAATACCATTGACGTTTGCCTAAATGTTACTAACAATGAGTAATCAATAAGCAATGTTTTACAGTTGACTGCTAAGGGGCAGGTTTTCATGGTTGTTTCTGTGTATCCCATTGACTTAAGGGAAGAGATATGCACAGAAGTAAAATCTCTATAGAGTTTCTATATAGGCGTTGAAGCACAGCATCGCTTGCCTACCAGACATTTATGGCATTTTCTGTTGATAAAATGGGAAAAGCCATTCAGTGTCCCTTCTAGCGATGCAAATTCAGGAGGACTCAGCTAGAAGAGTGCATTATGTTCTCCAACACTAATGATACTTTATCTACAATGTAGTCAATAGTTGCATGTGTACTCTCATACTCCTTTAAGTAACATAGTCCACAAAGCATTTTATCCACCTGTTCAAGTGTCTGGCTTGCCTAGTATCCTTTGATCAAACATATCTCATTAGATTATATGACACTAGTGTTATACACTATGTTACATGTCATCCCTAACGCATACGTTTTGTTAACTTGCTATTTCAGCAATAGTGACTAAACGCCAGCTTTCATGTCATTCTGTCTGCAAAGTAGTGTACTATTCTTTTTTATTTATTTTTTTCTTTTGTTTATTTTATTTTATTGACAACGTTACATAAGAAAATTATATAGCCAAAGCTAGCAAGATAGAACAGCATACTAAGTTACTGAGATGAAAAAAGGACTTGTTCAGTGCTGTCATTTTCAAAATCTAAAAACATAGAGCTGGCATAAAAATGTGAGTCTGCTAACAAATTAGTCATCCCCCAAATAGATAAATTAATGTATAACCAAACAGTAGGGTGAGCCCTTAAACCCCTCACAAATTTAAGGTATCCATCAAACCCCCAAAAAACCTTAAAGGGGTTATCCAGCACTATAAGAACATGGCCACTTTTTCCAGAGACAACACAACTCTTGTCTCCAGTTCAAGGAGGGTTTGCAATTAAGCTCTATTCAATTCAATGGAACTAAGTTGCAAATCCTGTACCCAAACTGGAGACAAGAGTGGTGCTGTCCCTGCAAGAAAGTGGCCATGTTTTTGTAGCGCATGTCCTTCTAGTATCTATCTTGTCTAGAAGCAATAAATATTTAAGTGAAGTAATCACTTCCAAAAGGGAGGGAATTCTCACTTCAAATTCTACTAACAGAGTGATATAAATATATTTAGCGGTAATAGAAGTGTCCTGTGGTGACCTTGTAGTACTATAATGAAAAATACAGCTCAGAAGACTTATCTCAATAGCCACCTTCCATCTAGTTTTAATAAGGGAACGCACTTCCTTTTAGAAAGTCTGGTAACTGGGACGAGGGCAAAGGCCATGTAGTAAATACGCCTTTGGGAGGTGGCATTTCGAACAATTTCTAAGGCAGTGGGCAGGTGCATCCATATAAGATAAATTAATAGCATACGGTAGCTAGCCCTACGTAATATTTTCTATTCCATTTACTGCCAAATTTCATTAACCAGTGCTTTCTGCAATATAGATTGGCCCTATAAAAGTGAATTGTAAAGTGCTGTGAAATATGTTTGCCCTATATAAAAAAAAAAAAATAATAATAATAATATTAATATTATTATCTTCTCAATTAATTTTAAGTTCTCCCTCCCATTCTTAATAAAACTCTCTGAGAAGATTAGAAGTGAAGCAAATATTGTCCCAAAGTAGCCACTAACCCTCCCGAGAGCCCAAGACACTTATCAATTTCATCATTAGAACAAACTGAGAGGAGCATGTCACAGTTTGCCTCACTCCCCAGCTTGCTGTTGTTTCTGTTCTGTCAACACTTGGACCCCAACCATTTAAATCTTTTGACATGCCTCTGCAACAGAAACCATTTCATTTCAAGCTTGGAAGCCTCTACACTGTCAGGCCTCCCACAATGTAAGACAGAGGCCGCTCTGTGACACGGCAGTGTCACACATCGGCCATTGTCTGTGAAGTTCATCCTGGCCGATACTGCAATACCGGCTGGATGAACATCACTTCTTTTGAATTCGAATGTGGGCACATTCCGTTGTGCCCACATTCCAATGAGCCATTGGAGACAATGTTAAGTACGCCAAGAGACATACTTTACATTGTCTGCACAATCAATTTCGTTCATTGAATAGTGGTGATACAAAATTGACATGTCAGTTTTTTGTGCAGCCACATGGAATTCCAGTGTATACACTCCGGCCAGAAATTCCATAATGATAAAAGCGATCGGCTGCTGTAATTAAATAACGTCCGTTGTTGCAAACATGCAACAGCGGCTTTTGTTTAATGAATTTATATGTTGTATGAACTTAGCCTCATGCTGTACATCCAAACAGAGTGTCTTATATTCACTCATACTGTTCATTTTCACACACATTGCAATGGGACCTATTTGTTTTCTTGCCATTAATTTTCCCAAAATTCTAATTTATAGAACTGAGTAAATTATATTGGCTGTGGTAGGGAAATAAAAAGACAATGATAGCTGTAATTAACAAATGCAGATCAGCGCACTATCCCCACAAACAGGTAATAAAGCCCAGCATGGACAAGCAAGGCACTGGGACTTCCAAGTGGTTGGTGCTTCAGGCAATTGCCCTGCCTGCCCTACCGAAATGCTTTGGCACAGTAATTGCTGAAATAGCATAATGTTGCTTCTTGGGGGAGGCTATTAGATATGCATAACATATGATAGATATTTTAATTATTCTTTTTATAAAACATTGATATTAATCTTCATCCTTTCCTTCTTATACCAACCTGTCATGTTTTGTTTTGTTTTGCTTTACTGCCACACCTGCATAGAGTTTATACTAATTCTCTAGATAAACATTATAAAAGTAAGAAAGCTGTGCAAATGTAAAATACGTACAAAAAAAAAACTCACAGGGAGGGAAACAGGAAACTATAAAGACATTCTCCTTCACACAGGAGGATGCTGGAGATGTCTGTAGGGATGTCAATTAATCTGCAACAATTTTATTACCTGACTGTAACAAAGCCATTAAACATATGGCGCAAACTAAGTGCAGTCTATTTGATTAGGACTGGAGGAGAGGAGAACTCGTAAACGAGAACGTGATAGAAAAAAGCTCAATGAAAGAGTTAAGTCGAGAAGCTCTTTTTCCTGTGTGTGTGTTTGACTGTGTGTATGTGTGTATGTGTGTGTGTGTGTGTGTGTGTGTGTGTGTTTGTGCTTTCTTTTCATTTAGCAAGTTTTTGCAAGATTACATCTGCTTTCAGAGTATGTTCCCATGCTGTTAATTTTCGAGTTTCACTTCAGAATGACTAGGGAGATTGATGTTTATGCTCACTAGGGAGACATGATGGAAATAGGGATTTGGTTTTTCAAATCAAGTGTCACGATATTGAAGATCTGTTTCTAAGGAGAAAGCCTGGATTACATTTTCTTTTCCAGGCATCCAGGCAAATGTATTTTTTTGTAGAATGTCAACCCATTTTTTGTACGTGTGATTGGCGTGTCCAGGTTCAATGCAATTTTCTTTTTATTTCAGAGATACACAAAGCACAAAACATCTTGACCACAATAATAAATATGCTGACAGCTCTGACCTGGGCAACGTATCCAATGTTATGTTCTCCTCTGGCTA
Organism: Dendropsophus ebraccatus; assembly: GCF_027789765.1. Taxonomy (NCBI): domain Eukaryota; kingdom Metazoa; phylum Chordata; class Amphibia; order Anura; family Hylidae; genus Dendropsophus; species Dendropsophus ebraccatus. The sequence continues at coordinate 173,255,422 of NC_091454.1, forward strand.
ATATAACAATTGAATGCTATTAGGATTCAAGCATTTTAAAACTGTCACAATCTTGTGACATCATGACGTTAGACTGCTCATAATTAATAGGCTATTAAGCAGGCTGAGGAAAAAAATTTAGACTAGCAGTGGTGTAAAAATAATAAACTATCTATACTCACCTACACTGGTTCCCCCTGCAGTTGCTAATTACTGCCTCTTTCTGGTGCCTGGGACATGCTGCTCACCCATACAAACTGCCCCAATCAGCCAATCAGTGACTGAGCTAGATTGGTTGAATGGGGCAGTTCCTGTGGGTCCGCCACATCACAGTAACCAGGAAGAAAGACTGGGAGATCTGGCCTGGAAGATGAAGGTGCTAGGTAAGTAAAGCTTTCCATGTATACACTTAGTGATAGGGTGTCTGCAGATCATCTTGTTAAGAAAAGCTGGTAATCTCAGACTAAATATCTCTGAAAATAAGGACAGGGGAATTTATAATTCCCCTGCCTGGTGTATATATCGGTAAACATAGTTGACTGTTCTTTAATGGACACAATGTTTACCTGATGGGGGCAGTGTTGTGTGGCAAGGAGTGGAGTAGGCATGGCTTGCACCTCTTACTGCTTGCATAAATCATGGTAAAAATCTGCATCAGTGTATGCCTCTCAATAATTGCAATGTGGGACACGGGGGCACAGATTTAGCTAAGATCTATATTTCTCAAGTCCTATATACAAGCACTATCACAGAATTTGTCAGCAGAATAGTTACCAAACATAGGCCTTTGATACGGAAAAAAAAAAAAACAAAATCACAGAGGCGTATCACATTGCTTAAACTTAACATTTATTGTCTGGCTAAAAACGCCACAAAACAATTATCCTGCAAGTTTACACCATTTATGTCCATAGATATTGGGTGCAAACTGCATATGGGTAGCCCGGATCGTCTGATCCTTGATATTGGGGTGGCAACACCCAAAAAGAACAGTGATTAACTGAAATTACGAAACACAAATCATAAGTAACCAATATGGTTTACTAATCTTTCAAAGATACAAAACAGAACAAAACAAAAATAACCCAACACGTTTCCCCGTGGGTTTTGGCCACGGATCATCAGGGGTTAACATACAGTACACTGGCTGTAAGATAAACGCCGATGACAATCCAACACATACTCCACTAATATTGATACTGATATATTGATTACACCATCTTAAACCAGCATTTTGGAATATGTGTTCGGAATGAAGTGTGAAAACTCTGTTATGCCCAGTTAGCAAAATCAGCAATAGCGTTTATAACCAACTATACAGAGCACATCACTAGTGGCTATGACCAAGGAGACAACAGGATAAATAAAAAGATGGCTCAGCCGAGCCTCTAACGCCTTCCCCTTAGACCATGGTGTCCGGCCTCCACTCGGGCTGCAGCGATATACACCCGGCAGTATACGCCTCTGTGATTTTCCTATATACAAGTCTAGGGGAAAAAATGGCAAAAAAAATATTCTTCGAGTAAGCTGCAGACACAGTAAATAGTCGGTCTGTTATGCCGAAATCAATGGTTTTGACTTAAGTTCATCCAATGTGTATGGGCACTTCCAATATACTTAATTTAATCTCTTATTTAGCAATGTTGTTAATATCCTTATGTAATTTAACATCAATTTAGAGAATTCATCTCCATTAGTAAAGTATTCAATGTTTCAGCATCATTTATTATAATAGTCTACCTTTCATTTCACCATGAACATCATCAATTCATTAGGATCTAAATTTAAAATGCACAAAATAGCTGCAGCCATGGTACAGATGTACAGTATAGCAGACAGAAGAGTGAATAAGTAGACAGTAGCTTCCCTTTAACTACTAAAACCAGCCATGTTTCAGCCTAGATCAGCCAATCTTTTCTAGATGTTTTATTAAAGGAGAAGTCCTACGAAAATTTTTATTAAAGTATTGTATTGTCCCCTAAAAGGTATACAAATCCCCAGTATACACTTTTTACTGGAGATGCTTATAAAGTGTTTTTTTTCCCATGCACTTACTACTGCATCAAGGCTTCACTTCCTGGATAAAATGGTGATGTCACGACCCGACTCCCAGAGCTGTGCGGGCTGTGGCTACTGGAGAGGATGATGGCAGAGGGATGCTTAGTGTGCCTCTAGTGCCCTGTGTCCATTAGTGTCTCCCTGCCATCATTCTCTCCAGCAGCCAAAGCCCGCACAGCTCTGGGAGTCGGGTCGTGACATCACCATTTTATCCAGGAAGTGAAGCCTTGAAGCAGTAGTAAGTAGCTTTATAAGTATTTCCCGTAATCTATTCTATATTGCTGATCTGTATAACTTTTTGGGGGCGCTACAATACTTTAATAAAAAAATTTGCCAGACTTTTCCTTTAAGGTCTTGTCAATGGAAAAAAAAAAGCTGTACTATCACATCTTAAATGGCACACCACTGCCGTTCCTTGCTCTACTGCTACACCTAACACAGAGATTCAAGGATAAGAGTATGATAACATTGAAGAAGCTGTTGAACTCGTACAAATTTCAGAACCCAACGGTGGCAGCAGTGCTACGAGACAAATTCCTACCAATCTGATATTGATGCCATAGCATGATGCCATTAAAGTTAAAAAAAAAAAAAAAATCTTCAAGAGTTAAAATTCTTTTTTTGCCATCTCCCCTTCTCACATCAACCCTCATATAATAGTCTGTGCTGAACTTTGCTGAATATTCCTTAGTCTGTATTTTTAAAGAAGAGATAGTTACCATGGCATCCAAATGAAAATAACTTCTAAGGCCACCACTAAATAATCATCCTTCCAGAAAGTATTATGATAATTCATTGTTTCAGCAGTGACAACAGACTCTTCTGGATGATACCTCTTATTTCTCGAGAGCTGTCATCCTGTATCAGGAGAGACAAGTGCTTTCATATTGTGCAGGACTTTTAAATAAATCTCTATAGAGGCCTACTAGTGACACCCTGGAATTACTTGTCAGTCTTCTGTGTGTTTTCTATGGAAGATTCACAGACATTCTGTTCTGCTTACTGGTTGGTTAAAATCACGTTATTTCAGCTGAATGGAAAAAGAAAACAAAGCTTAGGGGCATTCCTCTAGAGACCAAAAAGTGTGTTGTCTGATGACATTTACGTCAAAAAGAATATGCCCCATTACTTCATATTCATCTGTTCTTTGTACTAAATGCACAAACATGTGATCTCAATAGGAGCCCTGGGCTAGGATTTGTTGTTAGATGGTTGTATTTGTTAATCTTTAGATAAGTGCAGGAAAGCAAATTTTCAGTCATTCAACCAGAAAAGATGATTTTGGAATATTCAATTACAGCACAATAAATGTACCTTGGAGCTATTTTGCAGATGTATTTTCAAGGGTTGTACCCCTAGAATGTCACACTCTCCAGTTCCTTGACCCTGTTTGCTATTGTTATGTAGGCTGATTGTGGAATTGGCTTTAAAGGACAAATGGCGGCTCTTTCCATTGAGGTCTATAGGAGTTAGGCTGCATTTAGATCACACTTTTAAGTCTATGTCCCTCAGGCTTTCTGCAGGATGACCAAAAGTGATGCAGACGTACAGTCCGACGTGGTGATAGGCCCATAGACTTCAATTGGCTGAACATAGTCTAAATGTCACTATGTTCAGTCAATTTCCTTAATGCTTTCTGTTCAGGAATTAAAAACGTGATCTCATACAGAAAGTGTCACAAGTCTACTGGCCTACTGAAGCCTTGGGGCTCATCACAATATGTCAGGCTATACATTAGCATCTTTTTTTTTTTTTTTCTACAACTTGTCAACAGACCAAAGTGGTCTGAATGCAGTCTTAAAAAAACTAGGACTAGAACACATATAGACTCCATTTGGTGGTACATTGTAGCTAACTTCTATAATTTTGTGCTTTGTAGCTCACTCCTGTACTTTAATATGTTGATCTATGGGAAAGATTGTGTTCTAGATGGGCATATTCCCTGCCCAGAGATTACAGGATTTAGTTTGATAGATTTATAAACCCGAGATAATAACAATATGCAAAGGAAAAAGAAACATCATGCCTGATGAAGAGGGTGATCCACCTTCAAAACGGGTTGCATCATTAAAGTATATTTTACTCAATCCTTCGGAGTACGTCATTCAGAGGTCCATTCATTGGGTCCATCTCTGAGGGATTTGTGACAATTGAATCCGCTGATGTTCTTACCCACTACCATATTAAACCACAGATAATGAAATGTAGCATTTAGAGATTATATTTACCATATTTGGAAGAAACTAGTATTTATATATATATAAATTATTCCTGAAGGCTAAATAAAGTTGAGTGGAAATGTCGGGGATTTAGAGTCCAATATACAATTCTTAATTCTTTACTGAATGTTTGGAGCAATCCAGAGTCAGGAAAGTTACAATGTGATGGGGGAAATATTAAAACTGAATCCACCTTTATCCATTTGGATCTCTCAGCAATCTGATGACAATGATTCATTGTGCTACGTATATGGCAAAAGCAATAACACTGGCATTGACAAATTTTGCTATTCGCAGCACCAGGTTCTGTATTAGCCCTTATACATATACCTGTACACTGCAATAGCCATAACGGAATGGTGTTCTGCATGGCCCATTGTCCAGAATTATTGCTTATAAAACTTCTTGTCTCAGCATTATAGTTGTGCTTGTTTATAGCAACTGTATTGCTGAATTGTATGTAGAAAACTGCAATCCAGCTTATAAGTTATAGAACTGCCCGTAAATAAAAAAAAAATCACTTTTAACAACATGTTAAGATTTATGGTGACTTTAAGTTGAGTATCTTAGCTAAAATACTTTATGTGTACTATGTTCTTTCTAAATTTTGTTGGGTGCCAATAGAAACAGTCAGAATTTTATCTCTACTGTGTTGTCAGGCATGGGATTACCAGCTAATGTGTAATATGAACGTGGGCTTCCACAATGAACTGCTTCTTTGTTAAAGGAAGTCATTGGAATATTAAAACTGAGTCCCATAATTTCAAAGGGAATTACGTTTTCAAGAAGTTCATGTTGATGGTTTACCCATAGGCTAGACCCATGGGATGCCCAACAATCATTAGGACAAAGAGCATACACCCCCCTACATTGTACCAGAGACAGTTGAACCTCTGTACATGCAGTTTTCTGGTTCTACAGCTTATTCCAGGCTGGATTTTACTAGAATGTGATAGTCATTTGGGGCATTCTGCAGCATGGCTAAAGCCAAGGAAGGTTCATACCGGGTCCTCCATTCCACCTCTTCTATACCTGCTTGCATCAACCTACCCTGGTGGATTGACAGCAAAAAGATAAAGAGGACATGGACAAGACTTACCTGAGCTCTTACAGTGCTGGGCAATGCTTTGTGGGCTTTTGAGCTTTGTCTACATGTTAACAAAAGTGGCTTCTCTTTCTGTGCTGGAAAGGATTGTGAAGATAAAATTGGTATACCCGGAATCATAATGACTGGCCCTATCATTGTTATATACACCCTTGTTTTTCTACTGACAGGTCTGCTGTTTATTGTGCACTCTGGTACTGCTATAGCTTATCCTGGGGTTAGGATAAGGACTGTATTACATGGCCCGATATTCCCAATAAGCAAGTGATGATCTGCTAGAGGGCTGCACGGACATCGCTAACAATGCTTTAGTGTACATTAATAAAGATAGAGTACCTGATCACGCTCCCAGCGTCCTACAGATTTGTCTTTGGTAAGCAAGCAGAAGCAGATCACCATTCTGTAACCATAATAACCCTACAAGTCAACCACACATAATAGGGCCGTTACCATTTTCAGATTGCATTATTCTCCATTAGTTCTGGGCGATAGACAGGGAATTCTTCTAGTCATTACCTATAACAAGAATTCTCTACAACTTTGAAAAACTTTACCTCTACTTCCAGTAGTGATATATTATCAAGCTGAAGAAAAAGCTATTTTGCCACATAAAAGAAACGTTTCACTTGTGCTATTTATACAAGGAGTTATCAAGTACATCTGAATCATTGACGTAGATTGCTATGTGGATCACATCTCACTTTTAAGGTGTTTTGGTAGGTTTTGTGCTATCTTTTAATGCTCTGATAAATCTCCTCTTTGGAGTCTATATTAGAAATTGAGTTGTTACAGTATTTAGCTTTGTTTTTAGATCTTGTATTAAAATGTGTTTGTTTAACCCATAATTACAAATCTTATTGATATAGTTCAAGGTAGCCATAGACTATGTTCACACAATGTTTTTTTCTCTCTGTTTAAAAGGACGGCCGTCATTTTGAGATTAAAATGATGGATGTCATTTTGCTGTTTGGCCACCTCTCAGTAATGACAGCTGTTGGTACATAATTCTAGCTTAGGTGGACTAATTGGCCTTTTGGTGTGTCTGTAATTAAAAAGCAATTAAATTTAATAGTAAAAATGGTTAAAAGGACAGTGAAAAAAAAAACTATGTGTGAACAACTGAAAATAATTGACCTGATCATTACTTTGACGTCCACCATACCATGACTAAACCCTGAGTACTATAAATAGAGCTGATGGTGGGTATATAATAGTAAAGAAGTAAGCAAGAGTGCAAACTCTTTGTCAAAAAATTCCATAAATCCTAAAATTTCCGTCCATCAGTAGAGCTAATGTTGAAAATTCACAGACTGGGAGTTGAAGGAAATTTTTTAAAGGAACTGTTCAGTTGTTTTTAGCAGTTAATCAGGCCCACTTTCAATATGCCTCATTAAAATAAAAGGAAGACATTGAGGGAGATTAACTAATCCTGCGTTCTGCACAGAACTTTGTCCTGTACCTTCCTTCCTCCCCTGTCTCTACTGATCTGGAGTGCCCAAGGTAGGAAGAACGATACAGAGCATGCATGCTGTCCTGTATATTTCTCACTCATATGTAAGCTTCAGTGATTCTATTCAGTTGGCCACGCTCCTGTGCCAGCACTGTGTCTTGATTCCCATCTCCCCACTTCACCTGGCCTCTGTCGTAAGCCTTCCAACAGTGGTTCCTGTGGCTGTTTGTTGCCTCATAGCTGGTACTGTATTTCATGCAGTCTCCAGATGTACCCCAGTTAAAGGTAGAGCATAGCCAGTGACACCCTGTGCTCCCCAATGGCACAGGATCACTGCCCGGATAACAGGCCACACACAGTGGTGTACCTACCATAGAGGGAGGCCAGACAGCTGCTATAGGGCCAGTGCAGGAGGGGGGCCCTGGGATGCACAGGGAAGATAAGAGCAATCCTGTGGTAGATGAAGTGTCGGATCCTCGGGGTAGGCGGGGACCACAGGAGCCAGAATGACGGTGCTTCACGGCTTCAGGTTTAATGAAGTAAAACGATGAATTTTAATGGTCTCATAAACAACGCGTTTCGAGGCATAAATTGCCCCTTTGTCAAGTAGGAGAGACATCCAGATGTCTACCCCAAAGATCCGACACTTCATCTACCATTCTCCATTCCCTGATCTCCTGGCTTGGGATCTCGGCATCTACCCTTGGAGCCTGGCTGCTACGGCTACTACCTCTCTCTTCACTGATACAGGTGTTGTGTTCTTAGCACAACACCATCAGGTGAGCAGTTTTATTATCAGCTTGTTCGACCTACATTCTGTTGTTTACGTTATCACCCTATGGCGCCCTTTCCACTTTTTTAGCCCTACTCAAGAGCAATCCTGTGTCCTTCTGCTTAACCCCTTATGTACTGCAGTGTGTAAGTGACACAAACCTTACTTACATGCTGCAACATAAAGAAGGGTTGATAGGGAGATCTCTGCTTCACTGCTCTGATAACCCCTGACCCCTGTTTTCCTCCTGCTGCAATCAAGTAGGAAAATGTGCTAAGCTCCATGCAGAAATCAGGGGTTATCAGTGCTTGTCTTTTTTTTAACCCTTTTTTATGCTGCAGCATGTAAGAGTACATTGGGTCACTTACATACTGCAGTACATAACAGGTTAAGTGGAAGATAGCATGCTCCTGCACCTATGTATTTGACCATACCGGCTCCTAATGGGCCCTTATAGTTAAATACAGTGGACTGACAGAGCAAGCAGGCTCTCTGCTCTGCCAGTAACTTTTGTAGCTGTGGGCCACATCACCGAGCCTGTATACATACTGCTCTACTATATTAAGTGCAGCGGAAAACGAGGGGCCAATGTCATCTTGTGGGGGACACAGAGGGCACTATTACCTAAATGCACAAAGGAGGCGCTTTACGTTGTACTAAATGTACAGGGAATCCTACTATCTTTTGTGCCACATAGAAGAGGCATTTTTACTTTGTGCCCCTAGAAGGTAACAGTGCTCTCTCTATGTACCCATCACTACCTTGTGGGGGACCCCGCAATTCAGTTAAATCTTACAGGTAAGCTTCTGGGGGGAAGGGGTGTTGGGGGGGGGGGGCTAGCTGAATTTATGCTGTTTGACATTTAGTTATGGCCCTTTTGGGCTAATATATGGGGGTCCCTAGCTTAGGGTACTAGATGCAGTTCTTAGTACTACAGGTATCCATTAAAAACTATGTAAGCCCATTGTTTCAGTGAGAGTTTGTCATTTTTTGATGATTAAGGTTGCATTATTATGCAGAAGGAAAATAATCTTTTACATGTTCCCAGTGGAATTCACCTACACTGCTCCGACTATTGGTGTAGTTAATACTAGAAATCTATCTGTAATAAACCATCTAATATATGCGGAGGGAGAACAGCATTATACAGTGTAGCGGATACAGAATGGGGTGCAAGCGCACCTAAAACACATAAAAAACATGAATAATAAAAAAATATATAAAAAGTATGGTGACGTACAGTATAATAAATCACATCTCATAGCAAAACCAAAATCCCAGTATAATTTATATCTAGTATGTTGACAAATAGAGTTGTTTTATGACTTTATGTATATGTAACACTTTTATGTACAAGACCATTATGTCTGCAGCATTATTTCACTGTTAAATTTTCAATTATATAGGGATTTAAAGTTAAAACATCCTTTCAGTTATGAGGAAATAGATGTTCAGTATAAGGAAGCCATGAGCACATTAAGTACAATAATAACCGTATCTCTTCCAATAAACATTGCCAAAAATAGTTGTAGAATGCAGCATGAATTAATAATGAGGCTAATGTATAAATAATCCATAGAACAAAAATGTGGCAGGTTTGTGGTGTTAAATGGATCCAGTAAATGGCAAAAAGATAATTTGTGTGCAGACCTCCCCTGTGTCTTTCAAATAAGACAAGTTACATCATTGGCACTAATGCAGGTTGTTAGTAAATTTCGCCCCTGAGCTCTCGGCTCTTCCATTATTAATGCGGACTTCATTAATTATCAACAGAAATGCAAGACACTATTTTATCCACTTTATTGGTTACTGTAGTTGAGAGTTAAAGCTTTTGCCATGTAGCTTTTATCACTGATAAGGTATCGGAATAAGAGCCGTTTTCTCAGTCCCTGGGGAAGAACATCATAGTGACATGATCATTCGGGTCATAAAAAAAATTTGCTATCGGGCTAATGACCGGCATACGCAGTTTCTCATTCATTAGGTTAAACTCTGATGCCCCAGCATTATGAGCGCTGCAGAAATATCAAGTCAGTTAAAGGGCTATTATTATTATTATTATTATTACGGAACGGCCGGTCTCTGCCCGGATCACCCTGGCCGGATGATCTTTCTGCCCGCAGAGCTCTGATGCGGGCGCATCAGCGCGTGCCCGCATCAGAGCTTCCCCCTGCACACTACGGCCGGAGACACTCGCTTCATAGTGTGAACTGACAGTGTTTTCTATAGCCACAATTCATTGAATTGTGGCCGCAGAAAACTGACATGTCAGTTATTTGCGGGGCCGCACGGGATCCCGGCCGGAGCGTATACAATGTGTGTACGCTCTGGCCGGGATCCCATTGAAACTAAGCCATTGTTCCACCCCGCAAAAACTACGGCCGTTGTTGCCATCCGCAACAACGGCCGTAGTTTTACGTAGTGTGAACATAGCCTAAAACAGTCACAAAACACTGTAATATACAAATATTGAAATGTTTCATTAAAGATAATAAATTATAACATAGATGAAGTTCTACAGTGTAAAAAAATGCAAACAAAATCCCCTTACAAAATACTTTATTACAAATAAATGGATACATAAAATAACATTATTAAAAAAAAATAAAATAAAAAAAAATAAATAAATATATATATATATATATATATATATATATATATGTCCTTACACAGCTACAACAACAAAAATGAAAACTCTGATATGTCCTTGAATGTGGCAACAGATAAACATTTTTTATTTTTATTTTAGAAGTGTTTTTATTGCACAGACTAAAGCACTAAAACATATAAAGCAAGTTTTATTATTCTATTTACACTGTTTGATGAGCACCAGAAAACCTACCTCCAATACTGAAAAACAATTATGTTACACAATACATTGTATGTACTGTACCACACAAAAAAGCCATTAAAATACAAAAAACAGTAGCCCTCATAATTTTAATAGAAATTCAAATGTTTTAGTGCATAGAAGGACTGTAACTGTATCTGCTACTTTTTACAGGCTTTCTAACTGAGCCATCTGTGTTACTTGACAACCTGGCTTGTGGCTGACTACCGCTGAGAACCGCTCACATAGTGTACAGGTCATTATACCAAACTTAGTTAAACAAAACAAATGCAAAACAAAGTTTTTAACCTAATATAGAGTACAATAGATCAAACTTGTCCTCTGTGATTTTGCAGGTAGAACAGATTTATCTTTTTAGAAAGGCATTAGAGGTGACATTTAGCAGTGCCTTTCCAGCATGTCCTGAAGAGTTCTTATCCCCATAAGAATATAAGCAGGATTGCAGGTTACCTGTCACCGTTATGTCACTAAATGTCACAGAAGCCGCCCCAACTGTATATATATATATATATATATATATATATATATATATAATTGTTTTGTATGGATTCCCTCTTACCACTGTTTCCAATTTAATGCAGGATAATAGAAAACAACCAGTTCATCTGCAACTGTGAAATCCGTTGGATACAGATTGCTTATATGAAAAACGAGGCGAGCTTGAGGGAGCAGAACCTGTTCTGTACCACAAAAGGCCACAATATCTCACTTCATAGAATGAACATCTCGCATTGTGGTAAGTCACTATTGTAATATTATAATTTATCTATAATGTTTATTAGATCTAACCTGCTAATAAAGGGCAGGGGACGGAGAGTGCGGCCATTACTAATAAAACCTTATTTTTCTTCATATTTAAATCAGGCGGTTTGGTGCCCTGGGGGTAGTCCTGAAACACTTTATTTACATATGGAGAAGAATAAAGTTCACAACAACCTTATACATAAAGTAGCTGGGAAACGAGTAACGCAACTTCAATCGTAACTTGTTTGAGTGTGCACCCCCCCTAGTCTAAGCCATAGAAGGATTTCACCAGCTGTAACTCATGTCTTTATGGAAGTCATCACTTGTACGCTTCTTGCACGATTATTAAACTTTTAAAATGAGAAAGCTTAAAGGAGTAAACACTTTTTATATTTAAGATTAAAAAGCTAGGCTATTGATAACATGGGACAAAGGTTAATTCTGCTGCCTTATCCAAATATTGTGGTCAGGGTAAAGTGGCTTTGTTGGTGCCTTCTGACATCCAACACATTCCATAGCGTGGCCATGCGCATGGATCCTGAATGATGGTAAATTTAGGTACTCTACTGCAAGTCCTCCTTTTTATTAAAGTATTGTACTGCCCCCTGAAAGTTATACAAATTACCAATATACACTTATAACAGGAAATGCTTATAAAGTGTTTGTTTTTTCTCTGCACTTACTACTGCATCAAGGCTTCACTTCCTGGATAACATGGTGATGTCACTTCCTGGATAAAATGGTGATGTCACAACCCGACTCGCAGAGCTGTGCGGGCTGTGGCTGCTGGAGAGGATGATGGCAGGGGGACACTGAGGGACACAGGTCACTGGAGGGACACTGAGCATCCTCCTGCCATCATCCTCTCCAGCAGCAACAGCGCGCACAGCTCTGGGAGTCGGGTCGTGACATCACCATTTTATCCAGGAAGTGAAGCCTTGATGCAGTAGTAAGTGCAGGGAAAAAAAAAACACTTTATAAGCATTTTGCGTAATATGTGTATATTTGTGATTTCTATATCATTGGGGGGGCAATAAAATGCTTTAATAAAAATTTTCACCGCACTTCTCCTTTAACGATGCAGCTGTGAGGCAATAATATGTCCGCTAGGAGAACTGTTGAGAGTACTTAGCTGATATGGCAAACAATGGAACTTACTACAGTTTGTTTGTTTTTTGCCATATACATTTGGATACAGAAACCTTCATGCATTTCATTACAAGGTTGTAGACACACAATGGTGCTCATAGTAGTTTGTGAGAGTGATATAAGTGACATATCCATGTGTTCATGTATCCTAAGGCAGATTTCACATACCCATCAGGTGGTGTGTCAGTGCTGCACACTATGGCAACTAAGAACCCTGGCAAAAATAGCATGACAATATATTTTTCCAAGCTGCGACTCAGCGATGGTCCAAGATCAAAGACGTCACCATTGAGATCTCCTCACATGTATATGTGACATATCAGAAGATAATTTCGACAGTAGCTTTAGGAAATGTTCCTAGGATTTCTATGAGAAGCTGTGTTGAGGCAATCCTTGTCCTTTCAATGTTATGCCTCCTTGAATTATTGGTGTCAACGAGAATGGAAAATTATATTGTGGTTCTATTTGCCCTTATGTTCCTACCTGCGAAAGTCAAGCTAAAGAAACCACATTTGTGAATGGAAAAACACTGGGACTCAAGTATGCACAGTGCGTAACCAAAGCGTGACTAAGAACTCATAACTCCCTATTGTTTTATATGCAAGTGGCCATAAAATACATGTAAAATACAGCAACTGACAAACGCCAAACAAATCCATTAAGTCAAGCTGGTCCTAAGGGATGAGAAAGGAGGGATCAGCTTGGCTGAGTCCCCTCTTCTACTCAGCATGATTCTCCTATAACAGAACAGCAGAGCAATGCCCTGTCCATATCACAGCAGAACATATCATCTAAAATCATTGTGGAAAAATGAGCTCTTACTGTTTGTCTATGGCTCCGTGCTTCCTTATCAGTCGTCTCTTTCATTTGAAGTTTGTTTTTTAAGAGACAATAAAACAAGTCGTTTTCAGTATGCAGGTACAATGCCGATTTGAATTATGTTATCACGGCTCCTCATGGCACTGAGCATCTTAATATATTCCGGCCTTCTTGTCTTCCTAGAGGATTAGCTGCTGTTATCGAGATAAGTAATTCTCCCTGCCACTCAGAGTTCTATTCTGCGCTGCCTGCCAACAGGTGTTGAAGAATATGTGATCAATATAATCAGCTTAGTGCAACAGTTTAAGGCTCCTTCATTTTGTGTGCAAAAAAATGTAAAACCTGAAGACGATCCCTTATTTTCAAGTACTTTTTTTGTCGCTCCGTGAGCCATGGATGTAAATCCTCTATATTAATGTATTCCTGGTAGCATCTTCCGGATTAGGAACCCAGAGCAATTACAATTGTTGATCACATTGTTGTGAGTAGGTTTTATTTTTTCCGCCTCATATCAGCAAAGGTTTCAAGATTAAAAATTGTGTCTATTAGGAGACTGCAATATAATCACTAAATTGTCCATTGGGAATTAAGATAGGCGAAGATGCAGCACTTAACTGTTCGGAAGGATGAAATGAAACCGGATCTTGGAATAATCAGATTTTCAAGGCTATACTTTTCCTTTCTGAACCGGTGAACTCCTCAGCAAATCCTATTTATCAAGAAGAGGTAATATGTAATCTGGTTATTTGCTCTTAACTTTTCCTTTTCTACATGTAGACATCCCTGAGGTCAGTGTCAGTCACAGTAGCTTGGAGGTACATGAAGGGGACAACGCTGTGGTTACCTGTAATGGATCTGGGTCACCCTTACCGGATGTCGACTGGACTGTTTCACACCTCCATTCCATCAGCACACATCAGGTGAGAATCTAATCTTGAGAATATGTCCATAGTCAGCAAATAAGGCTGGGGGGGGGGGGGGACAAAAAAACAAAACAGGAAATAATGTAGGACAACCAAGATCTTTCAGCCAAGATAATAATAATAATAATAATAATAATAATAATAATTGTATTTGTATAGCGCCAACAGATTCCGCAGCTAGTCTTTAAGCTTTAAGCTAGTACAGACACTTGTAATATTATGTCTTTTCAGGAATACATTCTGACACCTTTAAAGGTTATTCAACTCCCTAAATATCTCTGTATTTCAGCATAAAAACCGGTGCACATTTTTAGATGTACTGTATATGGTGCTGCCATCTATGGAATCACGGCTGGAGTGTGTACACATAGTATACACTCCGGCTGGGATCGCTAGCGTCCGCATAAAAAAACTGACATGTCAGTTTTGTGCGGCCACTATTCAATGAATAGCCTGACAGGTCACGCAATGGAGAGTGCGGCTTCGGCTGCACACTCCATTGTGCTAAATGGTGGATTGGAATGCAGGCGCACATGGGTCACTGAACAGCTGGTGTTATACGCTGTGTGAACCAGGCCTAATACTGTATATCCCAAAGAGTGTGTTATAGGATCACTAGCTTAAAAAAACAACATGATACTGATTTACTATGTTAGAAATGTATATTCTATACCATATGGGGGGCACAGGCGGGGGTGGGTGGCAACTTTAGGCTTTGCCTCAGGCACAAGAGCGGGCCCTGGTGGACATATAGCTAGACATATAGTTAATATGACATATAGCTATATAAGTTACTATTACTAGTGTGTAAAGTAAATCCTGACACTCACATTAAAGAGGTAAAATAGAGTTTTCCATCATCATAGCATGGTATATCAGACCGAGAGGACATGTTTTGGCATGGGCCTTTCTCAACTATAGTGATGAAATAAACACCTCTATTTTCCATCTACAATGTGACTGTAACCATTTACTTTACCTATTGCATTATGGGACTTTTCCTATTTGCACGCAGCACTGTCACAAAGGAGGTCCTGATCAATTTCCTCTATACTGTTACTAGCACGATCCCGTACTGCAAAAAGGAAAAAGGAGCTTTCCTTGATTTCACCTTGAATATCATTTTAAATCATGGTATGCATTAGTCCTTAAGTTACCATGGGTATGCTACACTAATGATCTGAGCCGTTCTCAAGGACATAGTGACACTTATACTCCTTTTTGTGGTTTACTTTAAATTTTGAAGTAATAGAATAAAGGTTTTTTACTAACTTTTATGTATAACTAAAAGCTGAGTTCATCAGAAGTTTTTATAAAACTTTTTTTTTCTAATTTTCCTAGCTGTCATACAAAGTATTATATAGATACATTAGCAAAGTGCTGCTTAGCTGAGCAGTTGTGCAGTGAAGTGAACCAGTAATCTTCCATTTATATTTTATAGGGGTGGGAACCTCGCCCATCCCCTTTAGTGAAGCGCAGACAAGAAGGTCAAGAGACTTAGTATGGCATCTGTTCCATCTGAGTCCTGAAGTACGAAAGAACAGTAACTGCAGTCCTCCTGTCTTGTCTATTACTTGGAGCATGTCAGATGTATCAGGCTAAAGCTGTCAGTTGTCTCTTTTCATTCCCTTTCTTCTTCCACTGAAACTCATCTCATACTGTTGTCTTTTCTTGGCTGTGTCAAAACACGACCATCATCTACTTTTTATACTGTAAGAAGAAATGTAAGCGCTCTTTGAAATAAAAAAGATTTATAGCAATTAACAAGTTCCATAGAGATGTCATTAAAATGACATGTATAGCGTGTTATATATTTCATAGAGAACTGCTATATGTTATAGAGATTTACCATCCTCATAGTATAGTAGATCATTTGCAGAAATACATTTCTAATGCCACTGGCTATATAGATTATTACTTTGAAATCAAATTCATATTTATTTTTTGTCATTTTGAATAATAAAATCTGAAAGATACTGTAATTTTATCTTACAACATGTAATAAAAAAAAAATCACATATAGCATGCACAGAAAAATGGTGGGATTGATTTTTAGTACCTTCATGCTTAGGCTATGTTCACACAACATTTTCTCCTCTCAGTTTTTGCACAGGAAAAATGACACCAGTCATTTTGAGTTTAAAATGACATCCATTATTTCACGGTTTGGCCGTCTGTCTTTGGATTTTTTTATTTTTTTTAGTAGCCCTTTAGTATGCCAATATCAATGTGATGACTAAGTGACCATATGTTTAAATATTAAGCCTCACTATGGTTTATTGTGGAGTCGTGACCACTTTAATGGATCAATTTTCCAATAAATCTAAGAAGACAGTGATAGACTTAAAGGGATACGCTGGAAACTGTCTGTAAAAACATTTTAATTTGCAATATAACGTTACTAGAGATGAGCGAACCGGGTTCGGGTTCGAGTCGATCCGAACCCGAACTTTCGGTACTTGATTAGCTGGGGCTGCAGAACGTGGATAAAGCTCTAAGGTTGTCTGGAAAACATGGATACAGCCAATGACTATATCCGTGTTTTCCACACAGCCTTAGGGCTTTATCCAACTTCAGCAGCCACCGCTTATCAAATGCCGAAAGTTCGGGTTCGGTTCGACTCGAGCATGCTCAAGGTTTGCTCATCTCTAAACGTTACTACTAATATTATTATTATTTTTTTTTTATTTACACATATACTTCTGGTTGACAAGCAGCAGTAAGGGGCAACATGGCCCCTCTGCTGCCACCAATGGTCGTATTAGGAACTGCAGGGCTCTAAACCTTGTGTTTCTCGATCCCCTGTTGTGCCAAACAGCACTACACAAACCAGGATCCCCCCATCTTCCTCTGCTAAGTGAGCAGTGACTGCGATTGCTTCTCACTGTGCTATAAGCAGAGCTAGCTGTCATAGCAGTCACCTCTCCCTCAGAGGCTTCTGAACAGCGTGATTGTGTCAGGCAGCCTCCCCCTCCCCATGTACTGTATATAGCAATATACAGTACATGTGTGTGTGTGTGTGTGTGGGAGGGGGGGGGGGCACCAAGCTCTGCATAGTGCTTAGCAGCTCTAGAACAGAGCAGAGGATTTGAAAAAGAAAAGATTAGAACTCTGCAGTTCCCAACACAACCATTGGTGCCAGCAGAGGGGCTGTGTGGCCCCTTACTGCTGTCAGGCACTGGAAGTGTATGTGTAAGTTAAAAAAACTATACATTTTTTTAATACATGTATATTACAAATTAATATAGCTTTATTAAAATAGTATATTAAAAACAATGTTTTAGTCTACAGAGTACCCCTTTAATTGACTTTTATATTTCTATTGATGCTCAGGTATATTTTGTTAAATCATGTTGAAATAAGCCAAACAGGTTATTTTCTGCAGTACACTTAACTCTTAGGCTATGTTCACACTACGTAAGTTCCGTAGTAATCACGGCCCTTCTTGACGATTTGCAACAATGGGTGTGATTACTACAGAACTTACGTAGTGCTGCCGTCTATGGAATCCCGGCATCACATAATAGTATACACTCCGGCCAGGATCCCTAGCTGCGCCGCAAAAAACTGACATGTGACATTTGTGTGACTTCTAATCTAGAACATGAGAATATACTTCTGCTTTATCCGAGAGTAAAGGCAAATAAATGATATTATATGATGAAGTTAGTCGTCTCTTGAGTTAAATACAATTGCAATACTTGCTGAACCATTTCAGACCTGTCATTTTAGCATGATGAAGGGTCAAGTATTAGCCTGAAGTGTGTATTGCAGGAGATACTATAATCTAATATACCCTTGTACAGGGGGGGCTGGAAAGAAACCTGATAGTGATTACCTTCTGTGCGCCCAGTGGTGTCTGTGCACCTCAGTAAAGCTGATATGATTACAAATAGCCACAGACGTGGGAGGTGATGATCTGTATATACTACAGAGCTGAGAAGCTGGCCTATTTCTACAGTGTGAAGATGGCTTTACACAAACGTTGATAATGGTCATTTTATAACATTACTTGTGCTTGATGTTTGCTCGGAGCTTAAAGAAGTTGGGACATTTTAACATACACATTTAGGCTATGTTCACACTACGTAAAATTACAGCCGTCATCGGAAGTACTTTGTACGGTGTGGAACACTGCCTATTCTTCTATGGGATCCCGGCCGGATCGTATAAACATAGCATATGCTCCGGCCGGGATCTCAGTCAGTTTTCTGCAGCCGCAATTCACTGAATTGCGGCCGCAGAAAGACCTGTCAGTTCACACAATGAAGCGAGCGGCTCCCGCTCTGAGGAGTTGTGATGCAGGCGCACGCTGATGCGCCCGCATCAGAATACTGTGTCAGTCGTCAGTCAAATACGGAATACCAGAATATTGTTCTGGGCCACTTAGAATCCATTATATAATGTATAATTTCTCTATGTGTCTTTTGAGCACGTTAAAGGGGTAGAATAATTTTAGTAAGGAGAGGATATTATTATATAAAAAGTCTGGGCCCAGGCTGCTTTTTTTTTCTTCTTCTGTTTAACATATACGTTTTATACACTTTAAGGCTATTTTCACACAATGTTTTTTTTTGCTCTCTGTTTTTGGAAAGAAAAAAATGATGTTTGTCATTTTGAGTTTAAAATTACGTCCACAATTTTGCTGTTTGGCCGCCTGTCAGTCCAATGATGGCTGTTGGTACATTATTCTAGTTTAGATAGGTCCATTATTTTCGGACGTCTTTTGCAAACAGCAGGCGTTATTTTTTAGTTGTTCACACACAGTTTTTCTTTTTTCTCCGTCCTTTCTTCGTTTTTACTATTAAATGCGATAGACTTTTCAATTAAAGACACAGCCAAAGGCAAATTAGTAACCCCAAACTAGAATAATGTACCAGCTGCTGTTATTGCACTGATGGGCGGCCGATCTTCAAAATAACAGACGTCATTTTGGACTCAAAATGATGTACGTTTTTGTTTTGTTTTTTATAAAAGGACAAAAAAAAAACCGTGGGAAAATGGCCTTACTGTGTGATCACTTCTGACCAGGACAGATTTGTTTTATCAAATGTAAAAGAAAAAACATTTAGCTAACAGCATCCAGTGATCTTGAAAGCTTCAAGTAATTGATTAAGTAACTATTTAGCAACATAATAAAACTTTTGTTTGTATGCAGAATATTTAATTAAAGCTACAGTATTACAATCCTTTAGGATATGTTCACACAACATCAAAAATAGAGACAAGGCGGCCTCTTTTGCAATTTAAAACAACATCCGTTTTGGCGCGATCTAACTGGCTTCAATGCATTAAATTAAATGGAAAGACGGACGTCCAATGCACACAACGTTTTGAATAACGGACGTTATCACCGCAGATGTCAAAATAATGATCATGACAATTATTTTCAGACGTTTTTTGCAAACAGCAGACATTTTTATTAGTTTTTCACACAGTTTTTCTTTTGTCACCGTTCTTTCTCCGATTTTACTATTAAACTCAGTGAGGGAGATTTACCAAACATGGTGTAAAGTGAAACTGGTTCAATTGCCCCTTGCAACCAATCAGATTCCACCTTTCATTTCCAAAGAGTCTGTGAGGAATGAAAGGTGGAATCTGATTGGTTGCTAGGGGCAACTGAGCCAGTTTCACTTTACACCATGTTTGATAAATCTCTCTCATTGGACTTTTCAATTAAGCCACACCCAAAGGGCAATTAGTAATCCCAAACTAGAATAATGTACCAACAGCCGTCATTGCACTAAGGGAAGGCTAGAAAGCTAAATGACGTCCGTTATTTTAGACTCAAAATAACGGACGTCATTTTAAACAGAGCTGAAAAGACGTTGTGTGAACATAGCCTTAGGCTATGTTCACACTACGTATATTTGAGGCTGTATGTTTGAGGCTGTATAGCAACCAAAACCAACCAAAACCAAACCTTTCTGTGTTTTCAATCCACTCCTGGTTTTGGTTGCTATACTGCCTCAAATATACATAGTGTGAACCCAGCCTTAATGTGTACACTTTCCAGCCTAAGATAGAAACAACTAATATGTATATCCAATGGTGGTAGATCTTGTGCCTTTTCTAAGGAAACTAGGGCACATAAAAAAGCCTCAGCATTGACTATTTTAATCAATCAGATCACTTTTTAATGTTTTAATAAGAGACAAGAAAATCAAAGATGTGATCCAACTGCTCTACTTTATGCCTGCACTAGTTTTTAGACCTGAGACCATTGTTCCCTGTTGTTCACATGACAAGGTCTTACAGTCATAGAAATGCTTCCATAAAAGACTGATCTATTCATTCTATACAGTTCATTCAAAGTAAAGCAAGGTAGATGTCTTCCATTACAGACGTTAATAAGACGTTCCCAGGTTTCTATTCTTTCATGGAACATAGGCCTCGGCGTCAGAAGATAACATCATATTCATTTTTGTTTGTTTTATTCTTTCTAGATAAAGTCTAAAACACTAATTATTATATTTGAGAATAGGCTCATTTTCTACATTTTAAAGAAATTATAGATTTGAATAGCTATAATGCCTTCTATGATTGCAAAGTTCGACACCATTACGAACAAAACACGTTTTTTGCTAATTGTACGAATTCCCTTCTATTGTTTATATAGAAATTGTATTATAATTGGACTTTATTCTGACAATTATAGAGATAAAAATATAGTTAACATTGTAAAGGAAATAACTAGGTACAAAAAAGACATTTGTAGAATTGAATTCTCTTCTCTCTGCTGAAATCTCCTTTGATGTCATAATGAAAGCGGCTTTTGTTCTTCCGCGCAGATAACTTCACAGCAATCTTTTTGCATTTGCTTTGTTCAATTTTTAACGGTTTTCTTGCATATTTCTTTTAATGCTTCCTTGACATGCCCGTGACGGCTGAAGACTAATGTCAACTGGACCAATGTGCATTCCATTAACCTGACCCTAGTCAATGTCTCTGGAGAGGACAACGGCTCCAATGTAACCTGTATTGCGGAAAATGTTGTGGGGATGACTAAAACTACCGTGTCTCTCACTGTCTACTGTAAGTTGGAGTAATAATGTTAATATGGATATACCATTTAAACTGTAACATGTATAGTTTTCTTTGCTCTGCAAGTCCTATTGTCAGTGTTTTACATGTGGCATGCATATAAAGATTAAGCAATACATTTGTTTTACATAAAAGGAATCTGTCACTAGGTTTATGCTGTCTTAAATGAGAGCAGGATAGACTAGTGACAGAAATGCTGAACAGAACAATGTATTACTTACTTCGTTGTTAACTGTTATCTTAATATGGAGGAGAATGGACTTTGTGCTGCTGCTCCACTCTTCCAGCTGCTGTTTAACAACTGTCTTACTAAATACAGTATATGTACACAGTATATATATACAACTGCCAATCAGCAGCCAGTGGGCAGATAGAGCTGGTGCTCATGAATGTCAAGGACTACAAAGCACATGCACATAATGGAGAGGACTAGTGTGCATTGCCCAGAGTCCTTGTTATGCAGGAGGATGTCTCTGGATTTGCTGCACAGAACAGTGTAAGCGATAAATCATTATGTGCAGCTTCTCTGTCACTAGTTTATACTACTGACAGAGTCTCTTTAATTCTTCTTTATTATTAAAGAGTATTTCCTTAAAATACAGTCATCTTCTAGTGCTATACATGTTTATGTTGTGTAGGCAGAAATGCATTTAGAGTATTTTACTCCCATCTTCATCATTTCTCTAAGTGTTAATTTTCTATCTATAACTGTACTAAGTGGGAGGGCTCTTTCTGGTGTGGAGATGGAGAAGTGAACTTTGTGGTCTAGCCAATCAGCTGACCTGCTCCCCTTCTGCTCCTTCTTCACCCTTCAAGTGCATGAGTCTCACAAATTTGTAAAAAATAAATAAAAAAAGACTACAGCTGCACCTCCTTCTTAAAAATGAGGGAATCTCTGAAGAATTGTTTCAGGTCTGATTCATTACAGATTCAGATCCTGATTTGGATTAGGAATTGGCCTGATTGCCTTGTGGCTGCCCACAGATTGTATGTATAGGAGCAAGGACTCCTGTCAAAGGTAGGAGTCCCTGCACCTGAACAGTACATTGAGTGGCTGGGCCAGATGCAAATCACTTGAAAATGAATAAAAACTTGGCAATAGGGCTAAAAAAGGATCAGATGATTTATTTGAACAGAAGCTGAGCTGCAGTTACACGTTGCCACTGTTACACAATGAACAAAGACAAACTCCGTTTACTGTATAGTTCTCCACTGAACAACTGATTGGCGTGAATGCCGGATGTTGGCATCTCGCCGATCCGTTACAGATGAGCTATTCTGTTTATAGCTCATCTGTAAATTTTGTCTGGAAAACCCCTTTAAGAGAATTTTACAAGGCACAAGAAGTGATATAGATTGTACTTGGTATGTAAAGTACAGTATATATCTAGTGGCAATAAATCAACCTTGATAACATTGGTATCCTGAAGTTAAAGGGGTTATCCAGCCTGGGGGCACTTTTTTGGGGGGACCGGGGAGGAGGTGGCTGAAATAAAAGACGTCCACTTACCTCCCCGATTCCAGCGGTTCTCAGGGGCGCTCAGCCACTCAGTGAAGGGGGCGGGATCCGTGTAATGTCCGCTCGGATCCCGCCTCCTTCACTGAGTGGCTGAGCGGCCCTGAGACGTTTGGTCTCTGGCGGCGGCAGACACCAGGAAGCGGCTGGGAACCGGACACGGGAGCGCCGTGATGCGGGACCCGCCGCTGGAACTGGGTAAGTGGACGTCTTTTATTTCAGCCACCTCCCCGGTCCCCCCAAAAAAGTGCCCCCAGGCTGGATAACCCCTTTAATATTTGATATATAGGAAATTGAATTTTGTTTCTCCTTCTTTATGTGTAGATCCTCCCCGGATATTAAGTTTAAGAGAGCCAGTAGTTCACCTGGAGCACTGCATTGAATTTACTGTTCGCGGGCATCCTTATCCTGTTCTAACCTGGTATCATAACAATCAGCCTCTACGACCAGTGGATTTCATACGGCAAGAAGTTTATAAACAGGACACGTCCATGGAAGGCTGTTTATTGTTTAATAAGCCTACACATTATTACAATGGAAACTATACACTGATTGCTAAAAATAAGTTTGGAATTGCTACCCAAACGGTTTATGCACATTTTTTGGAGCAGCCATATCTTGGTGAGTTGACATTTCTATTTAACCGCCTCTTTGCCTTAGCCTACTCTTCCTACCCTTTGTATGGCCTCTAAAATCTAGTATCAGGCAGCAAATAGGATTCTTTGCTGTAATAGACATCATGAAACGTATCTATAGTTCATAGTTACAAAGCTATTATATAGATAGGATGTTTTGATGTCTTTATGTCATTGTCATCCTGAGAAATGTTAGGATTAGTGGCTTTGCAAGTAACATTGTACAAGAAATACTATAGCTCAGCCAAATAGGATCATGTTCAATCTGTAAGCATTGAAGGAGAGGGAAGGCCGGGGTAAGTGTGAGGAATAGACATTTTAGGCAAATGCTGTTTTAAAAGACTACAGGGGATATCTGGTGTTATTATAAGCAATCTATCTTCACAAATTAATGAGCTTTTTTAGCCTTCAATCAAACACAATACAGAATTTACTCAATTGAAGTCATGTTACTCCCCAATGTATTCTTCTGTGATAAGCCAGTATTACATGAAACTGTTTGGCGTACTTGCAATATTCTTCTAGTCATAACTATTCAATTTTTTGTAAACCCTGTAATTTTTTTCCCCAAGATATAGGTTTAGTTCAACTAGTCAACCATTTCCCTTATTTTGCCTAGTTTTTACTGTCTTTTGGTTCATTACTCTATCTATCTATCTATCTATCTATCTATCTATCTATCTATCTATCTATCCATTATCTATCTATCTATCTCCTATCTATCTATCTATCTATCTATCTATCTATCTATCTATCTATCTATCCATTATCTATCTATCTATCTATCTATCTATCCATCCATCCATCCATCTATCTTTACAATAATATTTGATTTCCTCAGCCTATGTCATAGCTATACCTATTTGCTAATATAAGCTAGTGCTCTTAGTTTTGCTTCTTCAGTTAGTTCTGATTTACTAAATCTGCCATTTACTATCCTTTTTACAGATAATACTGATTATTTTGTTTCAGGTACGTATTTGTCCTTACTGCTTTTTCAGCAAAGTACTTGGGGCCGCAATTTACTGAATGCATTTAATGGGCTTGGTCCCTTTTACCATAAGCCTAATAGATCATGTTGACAGGAATGCCAAAGGGGTCTTACCAGGAAATTCCCTTTACTCACCGATATATATTTGGCCGATAACTGTTAACTTTATATTCTTATTTTAATAGAATACTAGTCTCCTGGGCCACAAAGTGGGAGGTTGAGGTCAAGACAGGAAACTAACCAGCAGGATATTTCTCTGTAATAAGTTTGAAGATGTCCATATTTGATTATACGTGAATTCTATTACAAAGGTTCTTAAACCTCTCAGGGCATATGTACATTTATATTCAAAATACGATGGGTCCCTAGACAGTACAGTGCACTAGGATGTCTGCTGGTATCCAATTATCTGAACCCTGAGATAAAAATAGTCGGTGGCCTTTTAAGCAAGCAGTGCATAAGGAGAATAATAATATATTGTTCATAGAATTATTCAACTCCTTTTGTTTCAGTAGCAGATCTTGGAATAAGTCCCACGCCTCCAATCAGCGTGACTCATAAACCAGAAGAGGACACTTTTGGCGTGAGTTACATTTTGATGTCTTAAGAAAACACAGGCTCAGCTTTTTAACATATTTTTCGACGTTAGTGCCTTCTGTGCAGATAATAAGCTGAATATAAAAGGATCTTTGAACAAATCCTGCTAATGATCATGCAAGTTATGGTAATGTGAAATTTGCAAATCACAAGGTCTGTTGGTGTGAATTTTCATAAAGTATATGTTAATAAAGGCTATGTGTTAAAACCACGTCTCCATATCCCAGGGGTTATAAAATTCCTTCTGGTCTGCTTCAGGACATTGTCCACTCATACCCTTTTATATATTACGAAAGCTTCATTCTCTCTAGCTGTCAAAGGCTTTCTATATCATTGTACATGTGTCTATACATATAATGGACATAATTTGAAGTTGTATCCACACTTATCACTAATTTTGTCTTAATGTACACAAATTCAACAATATCACAACACTCCTTGATTTGGTATGGAAACTGTTCTCCAGAGAAGCCAAATCAAGGAGTGATATGAGTGTTCCAGGCGATAGGGGGGGGGGGAGGGCTGGGGGAGGAGTTCCAACTCCCCTCCGAGGGGAGGAGGGTCAGTATTAAGAAAAAGAGATTGCTACCCATTTGTTGGGCTTTTTATTGCTTTTTTATCAACATGCTATCAGGGCACTTAAAAGGTTTCATTTACATAAACACAACTGGGTCTTTAATTTGAATAAAAAAATAGTAATCTCACACCATTCATCTTAGAATAGAGATGAGAGTTTAGAAATGAGGAACTACACATCTGTATTAGAGATGAGCGAACTGGGTTCGGGTTCAAGTCCATGCGAACCCGAACTTTCGGCATTTGATTAGCGGTGGCTGCTGCCCTTGAATAAAGCCCTAAGGCTATGTGGAAAACATGGATATAGTCATTGGCTGTATCAATATTTTCCAGACAACCTTAGAGCTTTATCCAAGTTCAGCAGCCCCAGCTAATCAAATGCCGATCGTTCTGGTTTGGATGGACTCGAACCTGAACCCGGTTCGCTCATCTCTAATCTGTATGTAAAAATTCCTGGGGATCCACGCATAGATAAACACAGAATTGAAAATGCCCTACTTGTATTTTCTTCCACAGTATCTTATTGGCTTGTTTGTTATTATTTAGCAGCAGGAAACATAGGACACATATGATAATAAGAAATCCTCATGTAATTTTCTTAATGTTAAGGTGATAGAATTACTTTCCCATTATTTGGTTTATTTTAACACAATGGGGAACATGTATCATGTGGCGTATCTTTTTCTTTTCGGCGAAAAGAGCCGATTTGCGAATATTTTATCCGCAAATCGGCCGTTTTGCAAATAAAATATTCGCAAATCGGCTCTTTCCGGCGGGTACGCCAGGGGGGTGGGGAGGGGGTGTAGAGGGGGCGGAACGGGGGCACAGACTCATAGTCAGCGCGATTCAGCATTTTTTTCTCTTAAAGATACGCCGAAAACCTACTCCAGCCCTCAGCTGGCATAGGTTTTCAGCGGTGCGCACCGGAGCCGGAGCACACGGGATTTATGTAGAGGCAGTCCACATCTGAACAGCGTAATTTCTATTATTTAATATACCTTTTAGTAAGAGAAAGAGGTGGGGCTTATCATGAGACAAATAACATGTCCTGATTGTCCTGATATCTATAAGAGCATGGAGACCTCCAATCCATAAAATAAAGTTGCATTTTTAATTTCAGGTTTCCATAGCAGTTGGTCTTGCCGCTTTCGCATGTGTCCTGTTAGTCGTTCTGTTTATTGTCATCAACAAATATGGAAGACGTTCAAAATTTGGAATGAAAGGTAAGGAGAATTGGCACATTTTGCTCAATGGCTTCTATTCAGTATTCATTTCTATACCAAGTATACCACTATAAACTTTAATTGCTTTTCTTTATATATGCAATTTACCTTCCTACTTTGGCTGCGTTTGTTAGCATATGATAAATGGATTAAATGCATTTGAATTGCCTACAAAATGGAGCTGTCTACAAATGAACATACAACATGTTGCCAATTTGTCAGCATGGTGGTAAGATGGCATAGGGGTTGGCACTGTTGCTTTGTAATGCTGAAGTCAATTTGAATTTCACCCATGTTCTGGCTATATGGCTTCCCAAATTACTCATCATAGGTTAGAGAATTACAGGTGCAGAATCTGAATGGTAAATTTAAGCGGGAAAAGGGACACAGATGACTATATACTGTATATATTTTTTTTACCTTTACCAAAATCTTAAAAATACTGGAACACTATGACATGTGATAATTTAACCCCCTGCCATCCTTGTTTCCTGTAAACAGAGGTTTATCGATTTTTCTGCATTGCTCCTTGTGCGGAAATGTTCTCCTTCAAGTCTACATGACATCATTCCATATATATAAAAAAAAATGATGTAATAGGAAGAGCTAACCAGGAAACCCCATGAGATCTTAACATTATAGAATTTTACATAATAAGAGTTAAGAGAATTTAGAGAAGCCGTAAGCTAGCCAACTATTAAATATTTTTTACATTAAAAGCATATTTTATGCTACAATCTGCACAAAAGGTATTGTAAGCAATAAATAATATCAAATATTGCATAAGGTTCATATTGAGGACTAACAAGTACATTTATATAAGGGAAGAAATGAGATGTTATATATTTCATCTACACCAAATGTTCACTTCATATAACCTCTATAGTCATGTCAAGATTTGTTGGCATTGAATGGAAAAAATAACAAATAAGCACATATTGGGATCGCTTTGGGATTTACAGACCCAAGTTCTGCAATGTAAGCCTTTTACTAACCGGTGACATCTATATTAACTACTAGAGACTTGTAGGTTATTTGCTGTACTGCATGCCAAGTCCCAATACCCCATATAAACAGTTGGTTGAAGTTAAATAGGAGAAACATAATCTTGTGTCTCTCATTTCCATGCCCGTGCTGCAATACAATTACTGTGTTACTCAGTGCTGGGAATATAGCACAAACTTTGAAACTTTTCTTCTCCTACACAGAAGGGGCGGCTAGTGTTTGACCTCAAGAATCGATCTGCATGAAAAATTGGTTACAAAAGATCCGATTCTGTCAATTACACTGAAATAATACATAATATGGATGTAGCGTCTTGTTAAACTTCAGTTGAGTCTTTTGACTTGGCGACATGCCACCATCATTGAATTCTCTTCCTTCCCCGCTTGGAGTTTCTTGTTAATATTGAGTAACAGATGCAATGCTTCCTTTTCAAATCTTGTGCAAATTAGCACGAGGCATGGAGTAGAGAAAAATACGAGCTGACAGGATTCACTATTTATTAGACTACAGTGAAGGAGAGAAATTCTAAAATCATATCAAGTCAAAATGAAACAATGTAATAAACAAGGGATAGAACTTATTCTTGTACAATCATGGAAGTATAGATAGACAGATCGATCGATAGATATATAAAAAGATAGATAGATTAAAAAAAAAGTGAAAAATACTATTTTATCATTTGAAATTTAAACTTAGTCGCAGAAGTGGGAAATAACATAAAAAAGTTGAGTTTGAAACTACTTGCTGGCTTTGTTTTTTTTTCTCTTTAAGGATATGTATTTTTCATTTTCAACAGTGTAGGAAGTAACTGATAATGGCTGATCTAGACACTCACTTTGTATATAATGGAATGTTATTTATGGAAAAAATTGAACTGTCTTGCAAAGATAAGGTTAGCCATGTGTTATTATGTAGTGCATTATCAGTAGAGTATGGCATGGTACTATTTTTTCACTTTCTACGACCCTTGGGTTAATTCTCCACATCTTTCCTTGCAAATAATACATTTCTTCTTGGTGGAAAAAATTAAGTACATACATGACATTGCCTAGGTTACTTCTACCCCTCTTGGTTCTTTGAGTGGTCATAAGGCCATGATGTCACTCAGTGGCTGGGACCCAGAGAGATCTTGCTTTGGCAGGTGAGTATTCCCAGTCAGCTTCTATCTCTGAAATTCAGATCACAGATGCCTCCAGGCTTGTGGATTGTCCCCGAAGCCATCTGTGGTCTCAATGGGAGACAGAAAGATGCAGAGCTGATTCAGCCCAGCATCTTGGAGACCAGCACTCATTTACAGCGTGGCTTGGACCCTTAAATATGGCCTTTTCTCTTTAAAAAAAAAAAATATTTTAACCTATTTATTTAAGAGTTCATCTTCTCCCCCTCTAACATATCCTGCTCTTAGATAGGACGACATAAATCACCTAAGAGGTCTGCTTTAACTAGTGCTAATCTAATATGTAGATAATACGTTTTACAGTACCTTGCTTGGCTTGGCCTGCACTGGACTGATTTAATATGTAGATAGTGAAATCCTTCCTGACTAATCCAATATGTAAATAATGAGTTTCTCCTTGATAGAACTGAACTAATCTAATGCATACAGTAGATAGTGACTTTATGCTTTTCTAGACTGGACTTGACTAATTTCATATGTAGAGAACTTCCTCAGCTTATGGTTCTCGTTGTGAACCAATTATCCAGGCAGTTTGCATAAAAATCTTATATGTTGGGCATTATGTGCAATGGTACAGTATGTAGCCTGCTGATAAAATCAGTATTTTAAGTCCTTGCCATTCCTAGAATCTTTCATTACTATCAGTAAATGGAAACTACATTTATATTTTCAGATCATTAAAGATCCCATACATATTAGTCAGAAGGTGGCAGAATCTTCTAACTTTGGTAAGACTGGCAAACTGTCTAATTTTTATGGGGACCTTTTAACTCTCCTGTGAAGGTAATATTGGGAGTAAGTTGAATCTGGCATGCTGGCCCATCACTTTGTTCTCAGATTAATAAGCTGCCCCAGAGGAGTTTGGCTTTCCTCTTCTTTGCACATTCGGAGCATGTACGCATTCACTCAAACATTCAGCTCAGAGTCAAACATTCACCTGTATGTGGTGAACTACTGTAGATCTTAAGAATAATAAGACATTGAAACACATACAGAGCATAATACAGGGTTGGTAAACTTAAAATGAAACAACGGTACCTACATTGTTAATGCATAGACCATGCAATGCTTTGGCTTGGGAGCTAGATCAACACACAAGTCAGTTTCCATCGTGAAGAACCCCTTTGAGGGAAGTGAAGCATGTTTCTGGACCACCAAACATAGCACCAGACCTACATACAATAAAAGCTTCCTGCAATATACATGTTTAATGCTTACAAAAGGATGGATAGATGTGCATCATGGGAATATATTATTAATCTTTATCGCTTAGACTTTTGCCATTGTTGAGTGAATATATCAATTAAAATGCCAGAGAGTGCGAGGGTTTTGTGGAAGACATTATCATTTCAGTTGAGCGGTCAAATGGAAGAAGATAAGTTTTTTATTTCCCAAGCAGAACATAAAAGCAGAAGAAAATATATTCAGCATACACTATCAGGAAGCCTTTTAAGAGGCCCATCACTATCAATTCATTTGGTATTCATTATAATACTTCTGATCAAAGCACATTCATTTGATATTTATGTGGATGTCAAATGTGCTTCCCAAGCTTCTCCATTAATTTACCATTAGTTAATAGGTACTTTAACATAAAGTGGTTGATTATGATTTGGTGGGGGACGGGGGATATCATTTTCTCCCTCCTGATAAACAGTTGGTTCTAATAGATATAAATTAAATATAGGCATGTACAGTCAGTCGGATAATAGTTCATAGCTATTGCATGTTTAACTTACTTTATTTTCTGTTTTTAATGTTATTTTCTTAGGTACTTGTCTCAGTATTTGGGTTTATTATATGTAAAGAGGCTTTGGTATGATATTTACTTTGGTACTGTATGTATTTTATGGGAATAGACATGTAAGTGGGTCATGGTTAATATTTTATTTTATGTAATTAGTGTATATGGCATTGCGTTTCATGGATTACAGAATAATATGCAAATTTTATGTTCAATGCTTGGCATGTTATCCATAAATGTATGAACATATTTTACAACTTATCTCTGTTTAAATAGGGATGAAGCATAGAAACATTTGTTAGCTGAGTCCTTGATCGCTGATCCCTAGACTGTTGGTGAAAGTGAACACCATTTTATTTTTATTTTTTCCATTTATATGCCTACATTTCTGGGCTATCTTTATAGCACTTTAATATTTGTTTTTCATAGCCTATGTTCACAACGTTTTTTTCAGCTCCGTTTAAAATGACATCCGTCATTTTGAGTCTGAAATAACGGAGGTCAATTAGCTTTCTGGCACATTGTTCTAGTTTGGGGTTACTAATTGGACTTTAGGTGTGGCTTAATTGAAAAGTCTATATAGTCTATATTAATAGTAAAAACGTAGAAAGAACAGCGACAAAAGAAAAGCTGTGTATTAACAACTAATAAAAAAGTCCGCTTTTGCAAAAGACGTCCAAAAATAATAAACATGAACATTATTTTGACGTCCGCAGTGATAACGTCCGTTATTCAATACATTGTGTGCATTGGACGTACGCCTTTCCATTAAATGCAGTGCATTGCAGTTAGTTAAATGGCGGCAATAACGGACATCTTTTAAAATTTAAAAAGCAGACTCCTTTTCTCTATTTATGACTTTGTGTGCACATAGCCATATACAGAGCTCTGAATCTCTTACATAAGAGAATGTTAAATGGATCCAACCATCTGTATCTATCATTAGGTCATTTTATCTGATCAGTGTGTTGTCACTTCTTAATAAAGCTTGTGCATGAAAATCATCTAGCATGGTTGTATCCAAAGGTACTCTGTAAAGTTTTGTAATGACAGGTACACTTTATGCTGGTCATATACATAAGATAAGTGTTGGCCAAACCCATTAAACTCAAATGCAGCAGTCAGTCATCTATTGTGTAAGTTTTCATCCTGTCATTCCGCCCACGGCAAATGTTCGGTGAGAGAAGGAATGGGCATGTACGATTTTAACTGCCTGATCCTTTTGTTCTTGGAGAGACATGCTGCCTCCAGAGGAATCTGGAAGGAGCTCACTCCTCTCTTCCCATTTCGAGCATATACACACATATGTATGAGGGAATCAAAAGAAACAGCTGCCAGACAACAGTTAACTTATATATATGGACAGCTTTACTGCACATTCTTACTTTTCAGTTCAGTCAACGAACACTATATAGTCAAGATAATGGCCGGTGGATTATTTCCCGAAGACAACATTTTTTAGTGGAACTCAATCAATTGCTGTCTTCAGGGTAGGATGCATGTTGCTAGATATGTAGCATTACAGGGCAGCCATTAAACAGGGGAACATTCTATGCGATGCCTACATATCCCAACATGCCACGCATACACACACATACACACAAACATATATAATATATATATATATATATATATATATATATATATATATATATATATATATATATATATATATATATACACACAGTAGTACCTTGGATTACAAGCATAATTTGTTTCGAGACTGCACCCGTAATCCAAATCCACTCTTAAAGCAAAGCAACTTTTCCCACAATAATTGAAATGCCGACAATTGGTTCCACACCCCAAAAATAATGATTTTTTTTTATTCTGAACAACATGTAAAACAAATGAAACAAACCTTCAGAAACAGCAGAATATGTGATATTATAAGTTACTGTACAGTAATGGAGAGGATGGAAAAAACACAAGGGCGGACAGAGACTGCAGGGAGCATAAAGGAGTAAGCAAGGCAGATGTGTGCACATACATGCAGCACTCTCTGTCCGGGGAGAGAGGGGTTACAGCTATGGAGAGATTACCTCCACAGTCCTGTCCCCTGATGTAAGCCCCAGCCTGAAGTGGATGTGCTATGATTTGGAAGGTGATGGAGACCTCCTGGGTCAGAGTACAGAGCTGTAGACTCCACTATGCAGACCATGCCCCTCCTCCACTCCCAAAAGCAATGCTCTTCTTCTTGCAAAACACTTCTTGCATGTGTTCGTTCACTTTAAAAAGGAGTAGAGTGCTTATTTATGTACTCTCTGAAAAGAGATGGTTGAGATAAATTCACATTTTCTGTGTTCCCCTGTAAGCTTTATTGCCCCTCTGCACTTACGTCTGGAGAATCAAACAACACAGAAATACTAGAGACAGAAGGACTGAAATTAGGTAGATGCAGCCAGTGACTACAGCAGAAACATCTTAATGAGGAATAAAAGGACTTTATAGACATTGACGAGATAATGTAACGTATAAACATCAAGGGAGTTGTTGAAGGTGTCTTATATGCCAACTTGATGAAAGACTAACAAAGCAAAGGCCTGTGGAGATATAGTTCAGAGAGATAGTTGCTGTTAGGATAAGGAGAACAATAAAATACAGTATAAAATAAAATGTAACAGCACTTATTGATTTAGAAGGTGTTCTGATGTTTCATTTAAAGGAGAAATTTGATTGTGTATATCTAAATAATTTATGATAATAACAAAACTGTACTAAATTGCTCCATGAATTGAATGAGTCGCCAACTAACAACAATCTCTATGTATGTGCTTATCACAGGGAATGCACAGAGCAACACTTCCATATTCTGGTTGGGGAGTGGCAGCTGTATTGGGCTTCTTCCTTTTACATCCAAAGCTACTAAGCTCACGGGTTATTTACAAACCCTTTTGGTTTGGCTTTTTATTCTTTGTTATTCTTGTTATTCAGTTGGTTCCCTCCATTTGCGTCCCTTCATGGAAGTGCCTCCAGCCTATAAGTGAATGATGGAAGAGGGAATTGCATTCGGGATGCAGATGCGGTCAGGAGTGGTATTGTAGTTATCAAGAGGTCCAAGGCATTTAGCCCATTGAGCCATTGAAATGTATACAATATAAAATATCCTAACCAGCTGTAGCACCACCTGCTTTGTAATGCATAGGTCCCCCTTATAGCACCAAAACAGCTCTGTTATGTTCAGGCATTGACTCCACAAAAAACTCTGAAGGTATCCTGTCATATCTAGCCTCAAGATCCTATAGGCTTTTCTAGTTGTGAGATGAATCTTCCATAGGTTACGTTTATTTCCAGCATATCCTATAGATGTTTGATCAAATTTAGATCTTTTAAATGTGAGGGTCAAGTCAATACCAAGAACTCTTTGTAATGTCCCTGAAACCATTTGTAAACAGTTTTTGTAGTGTAAGGGCCCGTTCACACTATGGAATCAGCGCCAAAATTCCTTGCAAAACCCCTGCAAGGCCAAATCCTGCCTGCTATCTGTTTGAATGGGAGGGCACGCGCCTCCGCTCTCTGCGCCTCCCTGCTCAAAGAATTGAAATGTCAATTCATTGAGCGGAGAATGGAGATGCGCAAGCCCTCCCATTCAAACAGAGAGTCAGGATTCGGCGCTGAGTCTATGCAGGGGTTCCGCAGGGAATTTTGGTGCCGCTTCCGTAGTGTAAATGGGCTCTTATAGGGAACAGTCCTGTCTAAATAGGCTACTGGTGTACGCTTGGTCTGTAAAATGTTTAAGTAGCGCATGTGAAAATAACATGCACACGAGTGCTATGAGCCATGGTTTTCCAGCCAAACATTGCCAAGAGCACCATGCATTTTCCCATAATGGATCCTGGCACAATCTCTTTTCCAGATAAGTAAGACACATCTTGTCGCCTCAATTTTGTAAAAGAAAATGTCATCCATCTACTTTTATTTCTCCAAAGTCAAGTCCTGACACTCTCAACCCCATTGTAAGGAATTTTAGCTGATGGCAGTAGTCACCATTGACCAGTCGGTGGCTATTCAGTCCCTATGCAGTAAGCTCTGATGCCCTGTGTGTTCTGCCACCTCTCTATCATAGCCTTTTCCACAATGTTCACTACAAGAACGCTGGCATGTTAGAGAGTAGTTAATCTGCCCCACAGTGTGCAGAGGATTTTATACTCCATTGTACAGCTAACAAATAGAAGGAATTTACATAAAACCTTCCGTGACCTTGAAAACACTTTGCATTACTTACATCTAACTGGTCCTCATTTTCAGCTTGTTTAAAACAAAGAGCATTCACAATTTTGCATGCTTCACAGCTGAAATCTCCAACAATTCACTCTGCAATTCAGTGCCAGATAAGTAATACAATAAAAGCCATTCTCCTTGAATATATCTCTATATAAACTGTCTTCAAAGATACCTTGATACCTTGTAATTTCATCTTAACCTATTTTACAAATAAATCTATTTACCATATTTCCATTCATATCATGCCTGCTGATGTACATATAGAAGAAATATGTTGGCGCTGAGACTGTCCAGGAGGGCAGTGCACTAATAACACAGCGTGGCTTGGCAAGACTAGTTTGTTTTCTCCCTCTGCATATCATTGAAAGCTAAACGCATTACTTAAAGACAATGGTATTAATCAGTTGGACTTTTAAATTGATGTGCGTGTAAGAAGTTTAAGTACAGTCATGAAATTGGACTATTCCGGCTTTGGAATGTGGCCAGAAAACCTTGCTGCTTTGCTATAATAGCAATAACAATATAATAGCAAACAGCCTCACGGGAGTTTACTGTCTTCTGTGTTGCTTATATCTAAGGGAATGGAGACGCTCAGACTTGGATTTGAAATAAGTAGACAAGGATTAGAAAAGTGATCCTGTGTGCAAGTGTTTATACATAAGAAGGTTTGCAAATCATTAATTACTTCCACTGTAAAGACCTCATTGGGCCATTAAAGCGATGTTCTGTAAGTGCCATGTTCCCAGACTGACTCTAAGTGGAATTCAATACTCTGTTGACTTTGATGAGTCTCTCTTGGTGTATTATTGTCTTGCAATAAGTAATTCGACTGAGTTCATTTTGTTATACTGTACTTTGTAAATAATATTCATGTCCCATCTATTAGACTGAAAGCTT
Source organism: Dendropsophus ebraccatus (assembly GCF_027789765.1). NCBI lineage: Eukaryota > Metazoa > Chordata > Amphibia > Anura > Hylidae > Dendropsophus > Dendropsophus ebraccatus. The sequence continues at coordinate 173,291,120 of NC_091454.1, forward strand.
ATTTGGACGTGGCTCTTTATATTAATGCACCCTATAGTACCTTTTTAAATGTTGCTATAAGTAGGAGATGACATACAGCTTTCCCATACATACTAGTGGTAATGGAGTCGGGGCTCAGTCTTTTCAATAGACCTCTGCGTGTATACAGTTAGTCATAGGTTTACATAGAATATATTCACTATATTTTTTAAAACTCAATTTCTGACAGTGAAACCTAATAAATACTCCCTCTCTTAGGTCAGACAGGATTACTACTATATATCCATAATGTAAATTATCATCTTAATACTCTAGACAATGATTTATTTACACCTTTGTTTCATCACATAATACCAGTGACGTAGAAGTTTGCATACATCATTTTTGGTTAGCATTGTCTTTAAAGCGACTCTGTACCCACAATCTGACTCCCCCAAAATGTTTCAGTGGCATTCCTAATGCTGAAGAGGGTGGGGAGGAGGGACGGAGGGGTGGTGCAAAGTTAGGGCACAGATACTCCCGTTTGGCCCGGGCTTCAAACTTAAAAGTATTTTTTAGAACAATAATTGCATCACCTGCCGAACGGACCACAGGACAGATCTTGGATTAAAAGCAGCTATGCAAAGCTACAAGTGGTTTGGGGGGGTCAGATTGTGGGTACAGAGTCGCTTTAAGTTGTCCAGCTTGAGTCAAACATTTTGGGTTCCACATACTTCTCACAATCCATTGATGGAATTTTGGCTTATTAATTCTGAAAAATTGGTGTAGCCAGATTTTGTGGCATACTTGCTCGCAGACACTTTTTAGTTATGCCCATACATTTTTATGGGATTGAGGTCGGGGCTTTGAAATGGTCCCTCCATTACCTTTACTTTGTTGTCCTTTAAGAGTACATGTTGTAATTGATAGAATTATATTGAAGCCTGAGGAACTGAAGATGTGATTGGTGGAAGTTTCATAGGTTCCATTAAAATTCTGTCAATTAAAACATTGCCATTGAGAGCAGAGATAAAGGGACAGAGTGTGCACTGCTAAGCGCTTCTTCCTCTTTGTTCTAGCAATCATCGAGGGTCTCAGCACCTGGACCCCCACCAATACAAACCTCTGACATGTGGCTGTAACATCTGTAACATGTCAGAAGTTTATTCTAATAACAGGAACACTCTAAGCCATTTTGACACAACTTTGAATGTACTGTATGCTTTAAGTCATTCTCAATTAGGTAAACTCTCTTCCCAAACTTTTTTTTTTTTCATTTGATTTTCCCATAGTGCAAAGCTAATAGTCAAACAGGCCAGAAATTTAAAGTGATGACATTATTTTCTGACACAGCCAATAAGTATGCTTTCCAGTCACTTAAATACTCATTTGGTGAACTACAGTATGAATGATATGATCTGTTTATATAATTTCTTGTGCCATGTACAGTAGATCTAACAAAAAAACTTTCTAAAACTGTTTGCTCACATAGAATAGATGTTTTGTATTGGCAATCTATACTTGTGTTGCAATATTTTCCTTGTTGATCATTGGCCCCAGCACAGTCTTATTTTGGCCAATAATTGAGTTGGGTGGGCAGATCCTGCACTGAGCTCTTATCTTGAAAGTAGGCAGAAGACTGTAAGGAGTCAAATCGAAACTGCAAGGTGTCAGCCACAGATTTCTTTAAGCCATGCCATTCCCAGTCAAGGCAATCCACAAAGACCCCATTATCAGCCACAACTCCTCATATTTTAAGACTCACTGCGATGTCAAATGTCCTCAGTGGGGATGGAGTTCTAGCTACTTCCTACAGTGTCAGCTGCTCCCAGCCACCATTCTCTTAGCAGTCCATTCACAACTTCTCAGACATAACTTACTGTCTTGTCTCCAATGAAGCATATCTTACCTGCACAGAAGCGGCAATCTACGATGTTTACTTTTCTTTTATACCAATTTTAAAAAAACTATTCAGGGAAGTCTCCATAGATTATATCTAACTGGACTGATAATTTCTCCCATAAGTATAATTTCTATCCGTTAACACTTCTTTCCAATGGAACAAAGTTATGACCAATGAATATGACCATTTCATATTTTTGTTTTGAAGGGGGTGGCACGTTGCCTGGCACAATTTTGCCCTCTAATTTAGTGTTATTAATGTGTTTGCAAGATGTACTAGAAGAACAGTCATTACCAAGCCCTTTTATATGCCTGTTAAACAGGCAGACATGCCATTGCTTCCTTGTCTTGCCAGCTGACCCACAGCCAATGTGAAGTGTCTGTGGTTTGAGTTACAGAGAGAAAGTGCTGTAAATGGAAACTAATACATCAGACATATTCTATATACCCGCTTTCATTTACACGCCACATATTAAATGCATCAGTCATCTTCTTTCTAAGCACTAGATTCTATTACTCCTCTAAATCTGCAATCTTGGCAAAATCTTACTACAATTAAAAACAGAACATAGTAGAATTAATCACTTAAATATCCTAATAATATTTTAAGACCATTATGCTTCTATTTTTTTGCTTAACCCCTTGCTGGTATACAGTATACTTACAAAACTTCAAGCAACGTGAAAAAGATGCTGTTGAATGAAAAAAGTTATAGGGGGAGATTTATCCAACTAGTGTAAAGTAGAATTGTGTTAGTTTTCCCTAGTAACCAATCAGATTCCACTTTTCATTCCTCACAAATTCTTTGAAAAATAAAAAGTAAAATCTGATTGGTTGCTAGGAAAAACTAAGACAATTCTACTTTACACCAATTTAATAAATCTCCCCCATAGTCTAAATGTCGTAATACTTTTTCAAGCTTCAGATTCCAGTGACTCATCCGTTGCATTGACAGGAGTTCAGTGGAATCATATGTCCTTCATAACCAGACGCATTTTGAGCCATGATGCATATTAATTGCTTTAGTCTTATTAATTTCACGAGTCAGAGATAATTACGGTATAAACAACTAGTAGATGAGGAAGGCATGTGATAACAGCACGATTCTAAGCATAAAGCTCTATGGAGAGATTAGTCATGTATATTGTAGTTACAATGCCTGACATTACCTGCCGAACAGCGTGTAGAAATAAGATTGGCCCTTTAGCATTGGGCAATAAATGTGAGCGTAAAATATCTATATCATATAACAAATCTGCAATGATTGCCATCACATCATGGATAAAGCATCTACAACTAATACATCTAGTAGCTGGTCTTGGAGTGGCTTATTGGTCATCACAGTCACAGCCAGAGATCGGTATTATTTGGAAATGGAAACAGAATTTAAAGAGCAATCAAGATATTCCAATCCAATTAAAATGATTGAGATAGGAGCGAGGAGAGCCTGTAAATAAGCACATAAACAGCGTACTGCCATTTGTTCTCAATTTTGGATCTTGAAAGCCATTGTTGATAAATGCCAAGACCTTGTGATGAAGGAGAATCAGATTATACAGGTTAGACTTGCATTTTCATGCCAATTTAATTTGTCCAGCAGACGTCTGCCCCTATTCTAATATAGCAACCTGAGATGATAAATTGTTACATGATAATGGTTACATTTGCACAGATCCAAATATTTTATGGGACCCTAAAGGTTTAAAAGCATTGTACCTTTAAAAGAAAATGGTATCTTTATTGAATTAGTATACATCTATTATCCACCTTGCATATATGAATAGAAGCCTTGAAATTGGTAGAGAGAGGCAGTGGTGCAGAAATTACACTCCATACTAGTGACCTGCGAAAACATCAGCAGAAATACAGCTCTATTAATAGCAGACTATAAGGTGCTCATAAAGCAGCAGACACTGTGTCTATCTGTTAATGGCTTGTATGGCAGCACAAGGGATAGGATTTTCCTGTGGTTTCTGATTATTGGATCTCTGAATGAGGCACTCTAGGGCCACTCTATGTTCTCACACACTTATTGGGGTATTTCTTTGGGGTCCTAAAATGGTGGAAGAACATCTTTTTTACAGCTCATAAACAGTCCCCCCCCCAAAAAAAAAAAAAAAATACCTATTGGATTATATGGCTCTTAGCTTCCACACATTTTAATTAAAAAATCTAAAATTACAAATTTTGTTTGTATAGAATCAGTCATTTAAAGGGGGAATTTATGAAGACCATAAATTAAGCCCCACCCCCTTTCCACAGCCATATTTACTAAGAGGCGTACCAAATCTAGCAATTGTAGATCATGATAAATGATCTTGCTGCACCCCCAAGCCCCCCTTCCCACCCATCGGGCTAACGGGGGATACAGTAGGCATACACCAAGGAGAAGGAACAAATCTGTGTCTTCTCCCTGGTGTACGCGTTGGGCGTACCTTTTATAAATGTCCACTTTAGTGTTTATAAGACAACAATGCTCCCCTGTAGAGTTGATCGAGACTCTGTTCATCAGGACACCGCTGCAGCCAATTATTGTCTGAACAGCGATAGTGAAGACAGAAGCTAGATGACCAGATTGGTAATTATATATTTTTATCCCCCATCCTTCACACCAAGCACCTGAGCAGCACAAGGTACTTAGAAAAGTATCTGAAATTAATCAAAAAAATATGAGATTCAGGGCTTCTCATGGGTGATTGATGTGGACTGTAAATGATAATACATCAGGTCAGTCCTCTTTCTTTAGCAGGTTTTATACAACAGGAGTAAAACCTTTTTGCAGCTGTATTCTGTAAAAGCTATGTTAGCCACTTAGTAAATGTGGGATAATCTTGTTGATCAGCACTCACTACTGAACCTAATACACAGCTCGGTAATCGTGTGGCCAAAAACACATAAACAATTGTTAGATCGTTTGTGTGGCCCTTTGCTTTAATCATCCATTGCGGGCACATACCTTATTACATGGGGAGATGTGCTGATGATTTTTAAACTTGCAAAACTTGAGCAATCGACTGATGAACCGGCATTTGCTTGTTTGTCAGCTGATCCCTATCCCTGTTACACGGGGCTATATTGGCCTGTTTGCCTGATAATTGGCTCATGTAATAGGGCCTCGAGAAATCATTTCTACATGGAGAGAGATGTGCAGCCCATACATAGCATCACTTATCTCTGAAGAAGAAGAATATGCAAAACAGCCTCCGGTACCACCTGTTCATCACTTGTTTATCTCTGTTCAGCACATTATGACGTTAGTAAGTGCTGGCTATACAATTATTATTTACCTACACATCAATATAAAATGTCATTGATGTGCATCATTATGCATGGCTTTTGTCTACAAATATATTAAATGGTGTGTGAATCTTCCAATGCGCTGGCATTTCTAAAGGAGAGTTTACCTTCATCGTCATCTTTGCCATCTGGAGCCCAGGGATATCATTATACTATAATGGAGTGTTGTGGCATTATAAATCTATATATTACGCAAATATTTTATAAAGTCTACATGGAACTGTTTACCATTCACCAGTCCTATAGAATAACCAGCAATTCCTTGATTTCCTGGAATGTCATAAGTGGGATAGGTTCTCCAATGTTCTAAAATTCTGAAGTAACAGAAGTATTCATACAATGCCAGATAGAACTGTAACAATAACATGAAATTATATTCAAATGAATAACACCTCTAAATTATCTTTGGCATACTGTATATTTATAGGATAATTATAAAGTAAATGCAATGTGTACCGAAATAATAAAATGTTTGTGTGTATGTGTACACATTATTGTATTTTACACATTGTTTGCCAAGTGGGTGGAGCTTGACATAAGGTGAGAGTGCAAGGAGGTGTGGCCTCTTGCCATGCCAGATTTCTTATGTTGCAGAGGTAGCAGAAACCCATGCTTGTTCGGACATAGTGACAATTTCAAATGTACATTGCACTTCCAGCTTAACTGCTTGGTTTATGAACAGGTGTAAACCTCTTAATAAATCAGGGTACCAGCAAGTAGTCGCAATTTACATGAAGACTGGTGTGTAAAACCTGCAAGCAGGCGTAGATCATGGCGCAAATCTACACTAGCTAGCTAGCTAGATGGCGTAGATTTCTGAGACTGATCCATGACATTGCACTGTTTAATAATTTGGAATTAATAAATTATTCTACTGTAAAAAATATTGTTAGTCACATGGGATTGTATTATCAGGCGTGTTCACTCAAATAGTGCCCTCTGCCTCCACCTAATTATGTGTGCATGATGTGACTTCATAGGTATACATAGATGTCATAACACATCAATTGCATGCTACATTATTGATACATAGAAGCAGATTTGCTCTGGCTATGTTAACAGAGCAAAGATGTCAGCCGCAACTGTCCTGCATGGATTGCTGGAACTTCGTTCCTCTCTGATAATAGTGAGGCAATGCGGATGAAAGACAGTCTACAAGAAACCATTTTTGTTACCATTTGTATCCCTGTGCTATATGGGAATATACATCTTGGTTTCTGGGTCTACAAAGAAGTCATGTATTTAAAAAAAAATAAAAATATATATATATATATATATACAGGCCATCTGGGGGCAGGATAGACATAAAAAAACAAAGTTTACACCCCATGTCCAGGACTGTGCATTGGCAGAGTGGTGAGTTCTTGTAGTAATTTAGTCAGACGAACCAGAAGATAGAGGTGATCCATCTTTTATTTCAGACATATTGAGAAATCTGGGTCAATAAGTCCTGTGAAAATAAAATAAAATAAGAAAATAAGAGAAGTTATGTGAAAGTAAAAAATCTAAGGTGGCTAGGGGGTGTGAAAACATAATAAAGAGAGTAAACGTACCCATCCCTGTGTCACTGTAGTGCTGCCTTACCGATATCTGACAGCCTCCTGAATTTCCTCCAGCTGCACTTAACGTACCCGGCTGATGAGTTGCCTGCTCAGCCAATTACTGGCTGGAGGAGGACACATCTTCAGTCACTGACTGGCTGAGCAGAGAATCCATCAGCCGGGCCAGAAAATTGCAGTTGGAGGAGCCTGATACGTGACATACCCAGATGCTGGCCAAAAACGACAGACAGCAGCTGTCAGAGAGACCCAAGAGCAGCGCTACGGAGGCTCGGGATAGGTGAGCATACTTTATTATGTTTTCACTCCCTCCTGGATGCAGCTGATCCTTCAGTTTCATAGGATTTTAGTATGATTTTCCGTGGTTATCCTGTTAATTTTGTTTAACTTATTGTTGAAGCCAACAGGGGTGGAATAAGCAGCAACCACATTATTAGTCACAAAGCTTCTAGGAGCTTCTATAAAAACATATAAAAGGTTTTTCATTATGCCAACCTCATGAAAACCTTATGCCCAGTCCTTCCCTCTGCTGTCATTTGTTATCAATTTCACTGATAATTATTACTTCTCAAGCAACGTTCCCAATAACTCTCATACAGCTCTCGGTTTGCTCACTGCTAATGATCAAATGAAGACATAGTAGTAAAAACAGAAAGAGAATTTAAAATAAAGGCCAAGCACAGGAGAATAATAGAGCACAAGCAATCGGCCCGATGCCAGTGTGTCCTGATTGACCTTGATGAATGTTAATAGCCCGGTAAATGACTGAAGCCATAATTGTAAATTGTATTTTTATGAAAAATGCCTATTCTCTCTGTCTTCATTTACTCCTTAGCAACATTAAAGATCAGTGCAGCAGAGCATAGAGACAGCAAGGCCTGCTTTGAGCCAGCAAGGGGAGTGTGTCCTGCCTCATTTATGCCTTACTTGTTAACCCCATTTTCTACAACATACAAGTCTGTCTCCTACACAACACTACATAGTTCAAAAGACAGCGCCTGGATCCATAGAATCCAACATTAATAATTTATCAAGACATTTTTAAAGCAGATTTGTGGGCATGCTCAGCTTTGTTTCATCTGCTCCTCTTTTTTATGTGTTTGCATTGAGAAACATGTCGACTGCTGTTTTCAAGGATCTTCATGCCTCCTAGATCTTGTAAGACCTTGTTGCTTCTTATCCTCATGTGCACAAAAAAACAAAAACAAAAAAAACTCTTTCTATTACGTTAAACCATGGGATGTCTTACAGCTTTATAGGTCCGTGGCCAGTGATTGGCTATGCGGACAGGTCCTGCACCAATTGCTCATCTATTAGCGCAAAGAAGAAAGAAGCATTGGGGCTTGAAGGACAAGAAATATAGCTGTTGGGCAGCAGTGAGGGTCAAGGCTAGGTGTGTCTGTGTGTGTGTGTGTGATATTAAGATATTAAGTTGTACACTCTTGGGAACAGAGTCTTATAGTCTTACAGACATGAGAATATGTTGCTTTGTCCTGTCAACAACTTATAGAGATTCAATATCCCATTGGTCAGGGGCTCCTAAAACATCAATGGGACAATTGCAATATTGGGTTTAGTCACTACCCAGTGTATGGCACCTTCATCAGATGACTGGTTGTAGTGCCACACTTAAAAATCGAGTATTGATGATGTACAGCATACTGTGGATAGACATTATAAAAAAAAAATCCTAGAGAACCCCTTTAACAATCTACTGACAATCTCATGCCTATTCATTGAATAGCAGCCACACAAAATTGACAGTGCAGACAATGTAAAGTGCGGCTCCACGCGCATTTTGTATTGTCTGCAATAGTTAAAAAGAACGTGGGCACACCTGAACATGCCCGCATTCTAATTTAAAAGAAATGAAGGCACTGCAGTGAACTTCACAGACAGCCATGTTACAGAACGGCCGCTGTCTTACAGCATCTGAACTCGGCCTAAGTGTGCCGGGGTGTCTAACCTTACCTTTATGCAATTGTTCTTTTACTCACTATCCACATTCAGCACACCATTTTGAGCAAAATCCACAACCTGCTGTATTTCACATCACAGTCACTCCTGTGCAACACATTATTACAAAGGCATTTTAATTCTTTTTTGGTCATTAAGATAGGTCATCTAGAGGAAAGGTAAGGATGGACACGTGTATATTCAGCATTCTGTGAAATAATAAAATGATAACATGTGCAGCACTTTCTATGTGCTCTCTAGGCATGTAAATCAGATGGGAAAAAGCAATCTGGACTGTATGTATAGTAGCAGAATCATTTTTCATAGAAATCCACTATGGAGTAGAAGGGGCTGCTGTGGGGAATATTTTGATTAATTGCTATAGCTGCAGTTACCACTGTAATATTCTCATAGCATGTCAATACTGATCTGTGTTCATGAAGACGTTTCCAGTAGCCCTAACAACGGGATTGCTTTTTCTGTGTTTTCCTAGTAGTATGTGCAAGTGATAATTAGATTTAGAAAATCTTTTTGTGTTACATATGTGCAAAATGAGGTTTGGGCAGATGTGCTCGGAGTCCCCTCTGAGCACTGTATTTGGAATAGAACAAGCCTCCAGCAGAGATATGCTTGATTAATTACAAAGCCGTCGAGGCAAAACCAGAGGGCTCTCAAACTGAAGCTGGAACCAGCTGTTTACTGAATTCCAAACACCTGATTTAAAGTATCACCCATAAGGGTACACTGCTAATAAAAATGTGCAGCACATATTGATTCATGATGTCAATCGCCTCCAATGGTTCCCAGTCTGAGGACACAGTGTAATAGCTCTCGTAATGCTAAGTGAGGGGATGGACGTGGGGAATGATTTTACTCTATAATGTTTCATTAATCTACAGTGACACAATTTACTATTCATAGTTGGATGGTCCTGCCAGTATCAGCAGGCTCAGTCAACATGCCTAATATCTATGCCATTTCAGCAAGTTAAGGCTTTCCTGTATGAAAACAGGGATTCACTATACACTATACTTTGTGCTGGTGACCATGGATAGGAGTCTGATACATTTATTAGATGTTGGTTACTCCCCCTCCCACTACTTCCTGCCTGTGATTGACAGGTTTCTTATTATAAAGCTTATGGGATGAAAATATCAATCATAGGCAGAAGGCAGCATGGAGGAGGATTTACCGATCCTTTGGATTCCTACGTACAGTCACCAGCATAAAGTATAGTGTGGCGCTGACAATGAATGAAACCTTGTTTTCCATACACACTAGAGGCCTGCTGATTCTGTTAAGGCCGGCCAGTTATATAGTACTAATGGGGGCACCTGACTGTCCTCTTAGGCAGATGTTGGGGGGGGGGGGGGAGAGAAGGATCAGACATATTGGATTTCCATCACCTATTCCTTTTTTCTTAGGGAGATAAGCAGCAGCCAGACCTATCTGGCTATGACTCTCTCCTATATCCCCATTCTCAACACAGACGCACACATTCAGCTGATCCAAATGGGCATGTGCATGGATGGATTAGGACGGAGAGCTGTTGACAGCTGCCTTATGTGCACTGTATGTACAGGCCATACATCATCAAATGTTTACATTGCTATCCTATTTGTCTTTACAGCTATTAAAGCTTACTTCTGCAAACACATCAAAAGTTATTCTTTGTCGGAGGTCTAAGTATTCAGACCCTAACAGATCAGTAGAATGAGCAGGGAAAGGCACACACTACCCCATGCTCCTCTTCCTACTCTGGGTCTATAAGACCTGGATGGCCCCATAGACACAGTATGCATTTGGACTCTATCCAGGTCATGCTAAGCGTTAACTTCTCCCATCTCATGTTCATAGCCAGTCTGGGCCTGAACACTCAGATCCCAACCGATCAAAACATTTAATATGTGCCTGTAACATACAGATTTTTTGCGACAGGTACGCTGGATATAGTATAAGTGCTATTATTAAGTACCACAATTTTTTACGTCCTCCGAAGCCTATTTCCTATTTATTCTCTGTCTCTAATGTATTTGTTACACAATATAAAACTACTTGACCGGTCACATTCTTATTTTTATTTTATTTTTTCTGACTTTCAATAGCTGCCATAATTGTTTTATAGGACACCTATTATAGGCAGCGCAGAATTGACCAGGAGCAAGTGGTTAATGGGTGCTAATGTAATCCAAAGAAAACATCTGCAGGATTTTCCCATAACTCAGAAACCGCTTTGCACTTTGTCTGCTTTATTGGCTTATACATCTCTTTCCAAATTGTGTTCCTGCCAGTGTCTAGTATCACCTTGAGCAGCTTGGTATATCATTGCTGAAGAACCAGGGCATTCAGGGACAGGAGCACATAAGTGATTATGGCACCTTATCCCACCCATGCCCTTTTTTTCTGATCTGCCTGGAAGTCTTAATGCACAACTTTATTATTGGGTGTTATATACAGGATACTCTGGATTGATATATGTTCTGAATAAGTCATGCATCAGCACATCTGAAAACAGACCAGGACTATGGCATATAGCTCTGTCAAACAAAATGGGAAAAATAAAATGCTGACCAACCAAACAACACGTCAACATTCCCATAAAACATAGCGGACTATGTACTTTGCTTGTCATCCCTACACATTTGACAGTAAACTATGATTTCTCATTGTGAACCAAATAAGTGGCTATTAAAGATATTGCTGTAAAGGGAAGCTCCAGTTTAAGGTCAGTTTCTCTGTTACATTGGAGACTTGCATTACAAACAATATAATCTAGATTGTTCCATATACAATCAGGAGTAGCAACAGTGCAATTTACTAAAATCATATCCACAAAGCAGGTGTGATATAGACTTCATGCACATTGTTGCATGACGAAGCTGTAAAACAGTAGCTATTGATGTTTATGGAGATCTTAAATGCTAGCACACACAGAGGGATCTTTATTATGATGGGATGGCAGTTTTGTGCCTCAACGGAAATTCCACTTTCCACACTTTGTTCCACTAAACCAGTTTTGTTTTTATTATTATTATTATTGTTAAGTGGCTGGAGTATATTTGAAATGGTGGATTTAATCTATGGCGGAAGAAAGGCCTTAAAGGGGTTGCCCACTTCAGCTGTTACCCTGGTATACATAGTATTGCTGTTAATATGACACTTACTGATATTAGAGATAAGCAAATTTACAGTAATAATGCGGCAAAGCACTTCATTATCTCTACGATCCGCTCATCAGCCTGCTGCCTTTTAACTCACTGCCACTCCTCCCTGGGTGCTGGGAAAAGCTGGATCCAGTCCTGGGAAACTGGGAGACTATAAATGTACTCATCTGTAACTGATATACCGGGTCCCCAGTTTGTCTCAATTATACTGTATATTTTCCTGCATGCTGGAGGGCTCTCCTGTCCATAACATGGCACACTGCGGAGAAGCATGTGACTATACTATGTCTCTACCACTGCTCTTGTTTCCGCTGGGCATTGCAATGCCATAGAGGAGACAGAGTGACATGACGGTCATCTGCTCTTCCATAGTGCGACAGGAGAGGACAGGGAAATTTATCTATCAGAGCTTCATAATACAGTATAATAGATGAGAACTGTCATATTACCAGCAATACTATGTGTCTGGGGGTAACAGCTGAAAAGTGGGCAACCCCTTTAAGTTATGTCATAAATTGTCTAAGTTTGATACATCTTATTTCAGTGCGGCTTCAGATAAGACTGGTACAGTATGTAAAACACCAAACTCAATACATTTTCCCACTTTTTTTTTTTACAGTTTTAGGCTATGTGCACACGCTGTATAAGACCGGCCATTCCGTGACCCCGGCCGGGTCACGGAACGGCCGGTCTCTGGCCGCATTATCTCGGACTGTACTTAAGTACCGGCCGGGTGATCTTTCCGGCCGCTGAGCTCTGATGCGGGCGCATAAGCACGCGCCCGCATCAGAGCTTCCCATATCACACAGTGAAGCAAGCGGCCGGAGCCGCTTGCTTCACTGTGTGAACTGACAGGTCTTTCTGCGGCCGGAATTCACCTGTCAGTTTTTTCCGGCGCCACACAGGATCCCGGCCGGAGCGCATACGATGTGTGTACACTCCGGACGGGATCCAATTGACAATAAGGCTATGTTCCACCCTGCAAAACTACGGCTGTATTTACACTAGAATATGGGCAATAATACATTAAACGATACTCAAAATTGGATGGAACTACATGCTATACCATTGTATTCATCTGACCATTGAAAACCCAACATATATATTATAACAGAAACAGTTAAATTTAGTGGAAGTGATTGACGGTAAAGTTTGTTAAAAGATTTATTTTTTTATATATTTCTATAAAAAACATATTTTCACCAACATGAAATATGATCTCTGCTAATCACGTGTAATTCTATTTTAGCACAGGGTAGAGAAGTGTTACCACACCGCTAACAGTTTGGGAATACCTTAATGCATATGACACAAATCTGTGTCATGTGTTAATGAAGCACTTTGTTCATTAACACCATTCCTGACTTCTGGCTTGTGACACTTGATATCTCTGTTTCAGAGGAATGCCGAATTCGAATGGCAAAGTTACAAAGAGAGCAGAAAGAAAAAAAAAATGTTTGTCACTGTCACAAATCCGGGCAAGATTTCCTTGAGCCCTGGGGCACCCCAGCTGCTCCTCATATTCCTAATGATAATGTTGATTGCTTTGCTGTCATAGTAGCAAATGGGAATTAGTCTACATTGTTTGTCACATGGTAATGGCTGAATCTTTTTTGTTTCCCTTTATCGTTCCCATTAATCTCTATCAAAATATCTTGTCACAATCTAGCTTACTCCATAGAAAATAATACCTACCACCATCTCATGACCCATGACATCACAGACTGACACGGAGAGAGATTTATAAAATATTGGGAGTAAAAATAATACATCTGTTGACATCTAATCATATTACATCTGGCAGGTTGAATATTAAAGTGAAGACTTGATTAGTTGCCGTGAGGTTTACATCACTTTTCCTTTGTATTATTTTTATTACATCTCCAGTTAAAGGGGATGTCTACCTAAGCAGTTTCTGTTTAAAAGACTCTTAGATGATGAGCTGAACACAGAGTTCCTAGAAACAGGCTGTAAACTGTGGAGTAAAGCAATAGTAGATGTACATTCAGTATTTCTGTAGCACCCCTACAGGGGAAATAAAGTATTGCACCATTCCAATTAAAATAAATAGGTTGTATGTGTAATTAAAAACTATGCCAAATTCAACAGAGTAAAAGCTTTTATTAAGGGAAATACTTGAACATGGGACTCCATTGAGCTGGGAGAGTTGCATCCTCATTCTATAGATCGTGTGACCCCCAAGATTGGACCCTTACATGATCAGTTAGTTATCCCCTATCCTCAAGATAGAACATACAGTATCTTCTATTAGTGGGACAATCCCTTCAACTTTATGGCAGCATAGTGATTTCTGTGATCAGGCAGAACAGTTCAGGATTGTTGTCCCCTATCCACAGGGGACTATGGCAGATTCAACAGAGTAAAAGCTTTTATTAAAGGAAATACCTGAACATGGGACTCCATTGAGCTTTGAGAGTTGCATCCTCATTTTATAGATTGTGGGGCCCCCAAGATTGGACCCTTACATGATCAGTTACTTATTGGCTATCCTCTCGATAGAACAGATTGTTCCCCCAGGATCAGTTAGTTATCCCCTATCCTCAGGATAGAACATATCTTCTATTAGTGGGACAATCCCTTTAACTTTACGGCAGCATAGTGCTTTCTGTGATCAGACGGAACAGTTCAGGATTGTTCTGCCTCTTCTGCCTGTTTTGTCTTTTCCCCCCTCCACCCCCCACCAGGAAGTATCCTAACTCACACAGACCTAATTACTGTTGTCACCGTCACCAGGCAGCTCCTTCTTGTGAGGATGAGTCATTAGCAGGATGGCTGGTCTAGGTCCTGTTCCAGCAGCCCCCCCTCCCCAGTCCAAGTTATGGCTTGCAGTTGTTCAGCCAATGGGAGCTGAGCAAGCTGAGTCACCTGACAAGGCAGGGGAGGGGGGAGGCTAGTGTAACAGGAGAAGGAGCTGAGAGAAGAGCTTGGTGACGGTGAAGACAGTAATTAGGTCTCTGTGAGTTAGGACACTTCCTGGTGGGGGGTGGAGGGGGGAAAGACAGGGAAGGGAGGCAGATAGGTGATTGAAGCATATTACAGAGTTATATAACTTTGTAATTTGCTTCAATTACTGGGAAAAAGTTTTTCATGGCATTTGTCCTTTAATTTATAGCTGTGTTTTCTGTAAATGTATAGAATTGTCTGCACGCAAAGCATTAAGTAGATTGGATAGGAACTGAATTGTACTGCAAATAGCCTTAGGTTTAATAAGTTGTTGTAAATGTCACATATTAAGCATTACTGACAGTGAAGGGCACAGACGCAGCATGGCGAATGGTTCCAGTTGACATCAGAGTGTTCTCAGCAGTCACTTGCTTCTCTATGTCAGCCAGCAAGTGCAGAATTTTGCTGCGGAAACCAATGGAAGAATTACAGAGTACTACAGATCTTAGTTCCACTCATGCGAAACCCCCAAACATTTGTTTCAGCTATTTTGTAAGTGTGAGGTACCGGCTATTAATCTTCTGTTGTTGTTTATGTGCTTGTAATTTGTACGATACAGCTGAAAATATGGTGTAACAACATGGATGCTGTGACACCTGCAGAATGTAATGAGCCGGCCCGTCTGTCTCTCGTTAGGAGCCCCTTGTCAGCTATTTAGCACCTGTGCTGTCTGGAGGTAGCCGTGTTTATTTAACCCAGAGATTACGGGCGGCCCAATGACTCCTGGTGGAGTGCGACTGTCGACGCCTTGATTTCTTTTTCC
Source organism: Dendropsophus ebraccatus (assembly GCF_027789765.1). Classification (NCBI taxonomy): domain Eukaryota; kingdom Metazoa; phylum Chordata; class Amphibia; order Anura; family Hylidae; genus Dendropsophus; species Dendropsophus ebraccatus. The sequence continues at coordinate 173,306,683 of NC_091454.1, forward strand.
AGCCGTCATTTACCACTGAGTCACTGCTGGAATAAGCGAGGGACAAGGGGTTGTGTATACTCATAGTCGTGTGCTATTTAAAGGAGCATAAAACCCAAAATACAGTGCAACCTGGAATAAAAAGCTGCTAATATAAACTGGAGATACATCAGATAATGGAGTGATTGTGAAAACAGCCATACAGACACTACAAAATAACAGGGTTCTTTGTAATGTGTAATGAAGTGAACACAATATTTTATATCTTAAAGGGCTTGAAGGGATTTCCAGTGCTTGAAAAAAATAACGTGAAGGAAGGTTGGAGCGACATTACACACAAAGTAATAATAAAATAGCACCAGACCATGTGGTTAGCAGACTACCACTCCCAATGCTGACATGTGCTCCAAGCTGTTCCGCCTATTCATCCCTGATTTGATATAGACAAAGCTGTCACACTATTGGGTGGTCAGTTAAGGTCTCCATACATTATAATTTTACCACCCGTACCAACCGCTCGCAGCCTGTTTGACCATCGGTCCAAGGTGTATGAGGCCCTTCTGACTAACCACCAACGCATGATGTTGGTGGATATAGTGGGCGGATATAGAGCTTAACCCTTCCCTTTTCATGGAGAACACAGGATCATTCGGCTGTGCCAAACATTCCTGTGTATGGGGATTGTTAGACCGTCAGTTATTGAAGGCGTATGGCCACCTTTACACCCTTAGGGCCTGTCAATTTTTTGAGTGGAGGAGAGACACGCTGTTTAACACTGAGGCAGGCGGGATTCTGCAGCGGAGAGATCCGCCATGGAATTCCACCAAAATTGTTTGTGTGAAGAGGACCTAACTCTTCCTTTCTGTATCTCTGTGATAAGATATCTATTGTAAGACATTTTCTTTTGATTTATTTAAGGCATTTGTATCCATATGACATATTAACTAAATATTTTTTTAAAAAAGCTGAAGATATTTTTCCTCCATTACCTTCATATTTTTATACGATGTAAGTTTAATTTCATAATTAATATCTTATCAATCTACTAGATATTAGGCGAATGCAGACAAACTCGATTTACTTTTTTTTTTCTTTAATATCTACAGCATATGCAACACAATATTTTTATTTCCTCACTATGCAGGTGATGTCTGACAAATAAAATCTAATTGTCTGGATAAATTTGCAGGGTTTAGAAATCATAATGTGAAAGAGCCTGTTTTAATGAAGCGAAAGCCTAGGAATCATTTGGAGCAGGATAAGTGCATTGTAGAAGACATGTTCTAATATACCCCAGCATTAGAAAAAATTGAATTCACCTAATCAGTTTTTCAGAATGATGAAAAATAATACCAGTATTTATATCATGCCTGAATATCTGTAATGCATAAACCTCACTCAGGGGCCAGTCAGCAAGTGCTAGAAACTACTGAGCGCTCTCAAGTGTGATTATTACTGTCAAGTGGGAAGAAGGATTATATTTAGGCCTCATGCACATAACCAAGTCACATGTATGGAGTCAGTACAGCACAAGGCTGACTCAGTGTGCCTCTATATGTAATCAATGATGTACATATTAAAACAAGGCTCCATACATTTGTTCAGTATAAGTGCTATATTATATCTTCATATAACTTGGAGGAATATGTTCATCCATATTATGACTCTGCATATACTGTAAATGTTTTGGGGAGTATTATATTATAACATAGCACCCCTTTATGGGCTCTTCTAAACATCTACTTGCAAAGATTTTTTTGTAATACTCAAGAAACCGACAAAATGTGTGGGGTGCGTAGGGCCCCTGTGCAAAAACATTTCCTGGGCCCCCCCATAAGCAAGCCATGCCACCACATTGCTGGCTGCCCCCCTTACCAACACACTACCCATCCTGGCTGACACTCACCCCCACACACTACCCATCCTTGCTGACCTCCATCCCCACACACTAACCATTCTGGCTGACCCCAATCCCCACACACTACCCATCATGGATGACCACCATCCCCACACACTACCCATCCTGGCTGCCCCTTAACCCCTTATACACACTACCCCACCTGCATCTCCATACAAACTACCAATCCTGGATGACCCCCATCCCCACACACTACCTATCCTGGCCGACACCATCCCCACACACACTACCCATCTTAGATGACCCCCATCCCCACACACCCTCCAGTGGTCCTCCAGGTCATCAGGATGCACAATGCTGGATTGCCAATGTACAACCACCAGGTGACATCACTTATGTGCACCTCCCGAAAAAGGGCAGGAGCGTTGTGCCTCTACGGATGGCCGTGGCTCACATATCCTTTAGACGAGTGTGGTATGTGGGGCAAGATGCAGCTGCTGGCATCTCTGCGCTGGCGGGCTGAGGGTGGCAGGGCATCTGATCAGACGCCTGGTACATGGGTGGATAACCTATACATATCACCTATGCGGCAGGGCCATGGGAAGATGAGGGGCCCGCTAGGCTGAGGCTCAGAGTCTGAAACTGGAAGGCCCCTTTGTTGGCCTGGGCGCTGTGCAGCTAAACAGGCTGCACAAGTGATATGTCCGCCACTGGACTCCGTAATACAAAGATAACCTCCCCTAGAAGCACTTGAATTTTTTCAGTGAAATCTAGACCCTGATTGGTCACGGCTTCTTGTGTCTCACAGTTTCTCAAATATTAAAAAGTTTTAAAGTTGCTGCCAACAACTAGTCAGATCTATTGTTTCATCTTTATACCAGCCATGATTGATAAAAGCTAAAATATGATTGGATCTTATGTTAAGAACTGTTGGTATTTATTTTGCCCAGTGTGTATTATTATTAATATAAAATTATGTAAAAAACAACCGCGCTCCTGATAGACACAGCTATTCGTAAAAATACCAGTGTCCGTATAGCTGCAGGCTACCAACAAGTGGTTACTGCTCCCACTCAATAAAAATATAGTACAAGGTAATAATAATGTTGTGCCGCGCTTAAAAAGTTACCATATTGTACTGAAATGGTTAACTACTTCACATAATAGCATTCATGTACTTGTAAGAGCTAGAGTCACTCACCGCATTGGTGTACTGGTTGTGCTCTGACTTGTGGTCCTCCGTATCCCAAGTCCCCTCCTATTCAAGTCCCTTGAATAGGTTAGAGTTCTCTACGTCCTTTATGGTCCTTTATGGTTGTTTTAAACTACTTTACAAAGCGTGCGCCCCGGCCGGTGGCGCGTATAGCCGCTTGTTGGAATAATCCTGAACGGAGTCCTCTGTGACGTCACAGTACGGATCGCTGTAGGAGACAAAAGAGTCCTCAACGCGTTTCAAAGGTTCCGACCTTCTTTCTCAAGAGGCAGAAAGAAGGTCGGAACCTTTGAAACGCGTTGAGGACTCTTTTGTCTCCTACAGCGATCCGTACTGTGACGTCACAGAGGACTCCGTTCAGGATTATTCCAACAAGCGGCTATACGCGCCACCGGCCGGGGCGCACGCTTTGTAAAGTAGTTTAAAACAACCATAAAGGACCATAAAGGACGTAGAGAACTCTAACCTATTCAAGGGACTTTAAAGGACTTTAAAAGAATTTGAAAGAGAAGGAAAAAGAAAACCAAAAACCTATCAGACGCAGTATTGGCCGATACGGAGGACCACAAGTCAGAGCACAACCAGTACACCAATGCGGTGAGTGACTCTAGCTCTTACAAGTACATGAATGCTATTATGTGAAGTAGTTAACCATTTCAGTACAATATGGTAACTTTTTAAGCGCGGCACAACATTATTATTACCGTGTATTATTATTATTATTATTATTATTATTATTATTATATAAATAAATTAATTAATTCATAGGACAAGGATATATTTAACACCATTATTATCCATTTGGATTACACATACAATCTTGTGGATAAAAAGATTCAAATTCCTAAAATAGCCCTTTAAATTTCTCTCTAAAAGACCTATTTCATGCCTCAGTAGGAAAACTTTTTACACTCTGTAAAAGTGTTGCGGATGCCCGCAGTATGCTTTTTATGTAGATTACATTTCTTCCATGTTTCTTCCATGATTATATTTATAGAAAAATGTGATGAAGAGTTTGTAAAATGTATATATCCCTCATGCCACAAGATCAGTATATTAGTGACTAGATTGCTGCATTGCTTTTTTTTCCTCACTGTTAGACAATAAAGGAAATATATGTTTATAGCCAATAGAATTTGAAATTCAAAAGTCAAGTAATGTGCGCAAAAATCAGGATATAAAGCCCTGCAGGTATTATTTTGATGCAGAGAATTCACACTTCACAAAAGGACATTGCTTTTAGTAGCGGCTTCATCACCACTTTATCAAAATAAAAAAGTAGCGCAATCAATTCCTGCCGCGTCGGCAGAGAAAAGCTCACATTACTATGATGGCAATCATTGGCACTTACATATATCAGCTGTACCCAGTAACAACCGTTCCAGCTCCTAGTGTATATTAGTAATATCAGCCAGCCTGCACATTCACATGAGCCATAAACCTTTATTTTCCACACTGCAAACATAATTATTTTTATATGAGGTACAGTGGCAACGCAAATTCATTGCTTAGATCCATTGTAGTCATTTAGATCCAGCTGGAATATAGGGAACTGTGCTTCACTAGAATTTCAGCAGGATGATAAAAGGAGAGGGCTGCCATCCTGCTGCTTCTTAACTCTATTACCATGTTCTCCTGCTTAGAATAGCAGGGTCCTGAGAATGGTGATATGCCCCCATTTAAGAGGTAGAGGTAGCACTATGCTCAATATAGACTTAAAGGACAAGTGCCATGAAAAACTTGTCCCCAGTAATTGAAGCACATTACAAAGTTATATAACTCTGTAATGTGCTTCAATCACCTATCTGCCTCCCTTCCCTGTCTTTTCCCCCCTCCACCCCCCACCAGGAAGTGTCCTGACTCACACAGACCTGATTACTGTCGTCACCGTCACCAGGCAGCTCCTTCTTGTGAGGATGAGTCATCAGCAGGAGGGCTGCTCTAGGTCCTGTTACACCAGCCTCCTCCTCCCCTCCTTGTCAGGTGACTCTGCTTGCTCAGCTTATCTTCTCTAGTGACATGACTCCTTCACTGAGTCCACGGCAGCAGGAGAGAGGGTATGAGGGGAGGGGGGAGCTGCCTATGTGCCGGAGTCAGTCTGAGGGAAGATAAGCAAGTGACATGTGACAAGTGATGGCTTGCAGTTGTTCAGCCAATGGGAGCTGAGCAAGCCTGTTACCTGACAAGGCAGGGGAGGGGGGAGGCTAGTGTAACAGGAGAAGGAGCTGAGAGAAGAGCTTGGTGACAGTGACGACAGTAGTGACGACAGTAATCAGGTCTGTGTGAGTCAGGACACTTCCTGGTGGGGGGTGGAGGGGGGAAAAGACAGGGAAGGGAGGCAGATAGGTGATTGAAGCACATTACAGAGTTATATAACTTTGTAATGTGCTTCAATTACTGGGAAAAAGTTTTTCATGGCACTTGTCCTTTAACTAGTTGGTTTGCTAACATTGAAGAATACCTATACATAGTATGACTATAGGGATGATGTTCGTTCTTGAGGAGAGCACCAATAGGTATGTGAAGATGTACAGTATACATCATTTGGGCTCCACTGGGAATTCTGGGGAAAAGGATATACAAATTAGCTTTGGCCCAAAATGAAAACGGTTTGCTCCCTAATGTTTCTTTTTCATGGTAACATCCCTTCAGGTCGATGCTTTAATAAGGATTTAATAAGCCAAGTCAGAATCTCTCTCATAAGGGAAAGTTTCCCATCTGTAGACAGCTGTCATGGGGCTGTCCCTCATCAGTAGAGAGCATGGTGCTAGCTGGCTATCAGAGAGACATGTGTTAAGGGACCAAAGCGGTATTGTTTCTCCTTGAGGACATCACCAAAAGGTGTGTGGAGAGTTAAGGACGTGCATACTCCACTGAAATTTTTGAGAAAAAGATTACACCAAGTAGCTCTCAAAGAGCTTCTTCCTTTTGCAGGTTGGCATCCCTTCAAGGCAATGTTTGACTCCTTTAGGAAGCCATAGAATGTGACTGGAGCAAAAATGTCTCCTAAAAGGGAAAATTACCCATCCAGGCAAGCTATTAAAGGAGCCAACTACTTTGCTTATTAGAGATGAGCGAACCGGGTTCAGGTTCGAGTCCATCCGAACCCGAACGATCGGCATTTGATTAGCGGGGGCTGCTGAACTTGGATAAAGCTCTATGGTTGTCTGGAAAACATGGATACAGCCAATGTATATCCATGATTTCCACATAGCCTTAGGGCTTTATCCAAGTTCAGCAGCCACCGCTAATAAAATGCTGAAAGTTTGGGTTCGGATCGACTCGAGCATGCACGAGGTTTCGCTCATCTCTATTGCTTATTTTTTACATAAAGTACCTATCTATCTGTCTAAAAAGCAATGTAGGCAGCACACTTTTCTCTGATGCCTGCGGACAGATTCTAGATCACAGATCACCTCAACTAGTATGAAAAATACTCTGCAGAACTACACTTGTTGATCAAACGTGAAACGTGAATTTATTCCATAACATGATGTACGGCAAACTTCACAAATGATATCTCACTTGTGGAGTTTGCTGTACATCATATTATGGAATAAACTCACGTTTCATTTTTGATCAACAAGTGTAGTTTTGCAGAGTACTTTCATTCTATCTATCTATCTATTTATCATCTATCTATCTATCTATCTATCTATCTAGTATCTATTTATCTCTTATCTATCTATCCATCTATCTATCTATCTATCAATCTATCTATCAATCTATAACGTCAATGTCAGCAGCACTGCTTGGAGCTTGGTTTGGTGCGTGCCAGCTGGAGAATCCAGACCACGGATTAGGGAAATAGCAAAAGTATTCCAACAGCACTCCAAAGTAGTGAAAAAGAAATGTGTGATTTATTTCATCTTCAAAATATGAAGCACAGCAAACAATAGCAAACTACATTTCTGCCGTCTCACACGGCCATTTTCAAGCTCAAATCTAAGTAAACATATCATTCCTTTTATACACAAGTGCAAAATCAACAAGTTTCACCGTATTGGTGCATCAAAGCGTCCATCAAATAAAGATGTTCAATCAGTATAATCTCAGAGTCCGATCTTCTCACAGGGTTGAATAGTTAACACTGTGAGAAGTCCGTAATCGGACTCTGAGAATTGCACTTACACAGATGGACTCTGATTGTCCCTTACACTGATTGAAGACTTTTATTTGATGGACACTTTGTGCACCAATATGGTGAAATTTGTTGATTTTGTGTATAAAAGGAATGATATGTTCACTTAGATTTGAGTTTAAAAATGGCCGTGTGAGATGGCAGAAACGTAGTTTGCTATTGTTTGTTGTGCTGCATATTTTGAAGATTCAATAAATCACACGTTTTTATTTTCACTACTTCGGAGTGCTGTTGGAATACTTTTGCTATCTATCGATCTATCTATCTTAGCTCCCCTTGTATTTAAAGTGCTCACTGTCCAACACATGGTTATCCTCATAAGCAAGAAATAACCTTTGTAGCCACCCTTCATGAGAGAAATTATAGGATGACCCTTGCTCTTTTCTGAACCAAATAACCATAGCCAGATAAAACTGTTCTGCTCCTACAAATTAATGCCAAAAAGTTCACTGCTAACTCCAATGGAATATCCTGCACGTCAGGAAGCTGTTTCTGCTGTCTAAGCCAAGTCTTATGCCAAGGATTAGTAATATGAGTCAATCTGAAGGTGTGAGAGAAAAATAAAACAAAAATCTAATAAAACCACTAGGTAAGGCTGTCTAATACAGCTACTTAACACAAGCATGAAAGAAATAAGTGTGAATGACTTACCAGGACTAGAAGAGAAGCCTTAGCCAAGGCATCTGATGACTAACACTATTGTAATCCAGAAAGAGTTGAAGCTGCAGTAAGTGTATAGTCCCTGTGCTCCATAAACATGTCATTATGTCATTTCTATAGTATGTGTCTGTAGCACATGTGTTTATTAGCTGCTAAAATGACACATAGAGGTAATGCAGACTCATGCTTCCCTGGTTTGGATTATAAAGTGAGAAGCCAACCATGGAAAGGCTCTCTACTGGGATCCTTTCTTTATACTGTATATGGACACAGAGGGGCAGTTTTATAAAACTGGTGTAAAGTAGAATTGTCTTAGTTGCCCCCATCAACCAATTACATTCCACCTTTCATTTTTCAAAGAGTCTGTGAGCAATGAAAGGTGGAATCTGATTGGTTGTTAGGGGCAACTGAGCCAATTCTACTTTACACCAGTTTGATAAATCTCCCCCAGAATCTTTATCTGCTAAGGTTAACAAAAACTCAACTGCAAAGAACAATGATGGAAATGCTGCAGATGGTGCATGTGCTACAAAATAATTGCACTAAAATATTGTATGGACTTGGAGTCCATAGGAAACATCCACAAAATTCTAAAAATTCTAGGTTAGTGTCATAGTTGCCAAAATATTTGAACATTTGTTCCAGGGACATTTTAGCTCTGGCAATGAGGGGTCTGGCTTATTGTGGGTGCATTATGTGGGGAAATGTGAGTGTCTGGTTTCCCAGTTTATTTATTTTTCATATTGTTTCCTATATATTGACCTTATTGAAAGGACCTTACAGTTTGGACAATACAAAGGCCATATGCACAGAGCACAAACGACCATGTTAATCCAGACTAGACCTACTGTAGATAATACAGACCTCAGAATCAGGAACCCCAGTATCAGGCCCTCAATATATTATAGATCCCAGTATTAAGCCACCTGTATAATGCAGATACCAGTATCAGGCCTCCTGCATAACACAGACCCCAGGATAAGACCCCAGTATTAGGCCCAAGCATAATACAGACCCCATAATCAGACCTTCAGCATAATAAAGATCCCAGAATCAAGCACTCAACATAATACAAATTCCAGAATCAGGTTCCCAGCATAATACAGACTCCAAAATCAGGCCCCCAGCATAATACATATGTAGACAGATGCACTGCACTTCCAAGACTTTTGATGCTCGTGAAAAAATGTTTATTCACATGAAAATAAGGTGTCACAATCCAACCAGATCAAAGTACAAAGTAATTGAATAAGAAAGCAATGCTACTGTCGATGTTTCGGTCGTGCTTCCGACCTTCCTCAGGCCAATGTACAGTAGCCATACTGTGGAAAAGAAGTGGTGGAAGTAGATCTACTTACACCTCTTCTTTTGCACAGTATGGCTACATCGGCCTGAGGAAGGTCGGAAGCATGACCGAAACGTCGCCAGTAGCATTGCTTTCTTACTCAATTACTTTGTACTTTGATCTGGTTGGATTGTGATACCTTATTTTCATGTGAATAAAAGTTTTTTCACGAGCATCAAAAGTCTTGGAAGTGCAGTGCATCTGTCTACATATATATTGCGGGATTGAGGAATCCTTCTGCACTGGCACCCAATATCCCTACTAAGAGGAAGTGCGGTTTGTTGCTGCTACTCTATTACCCAGCATAATACAGACTTCAGAATCAGGCCCCCAGCATAACATAGATCCCAGAATCAGTTATACAATGTATGCCTCCTGCTCAGCAGAAGCTTTCTGCTCTTGAGCAGGAAACCCCATACAGAGCAGGGACTCCCAGCGTTATGACAGGAGTCTAAGCTTTGTTACAGTGACCAGAAGTGTGCTAAACACCATTGCTTACTGCACAGCTCTACATCAGTACAATGGAGTATAATATTTGTTTGCCAAGACAGTGCCCTGGACTGTCCCAGTAAATATACCCTAATATACCCTAAATAAATATCAGCTCATTGAAAAATCAGAAGGGAGGAAGAAGGAGAAGTTGGCTTAAATGTTAGACAAAAGAAGAAAGGCACAACATGTGTTATGTTTCAAACTAGTACTTTAATAACAGTTTATATAATTAAATAACAATAAGATAACTATTAAAATGGGTTACTATGAGAAACTCCTCTTATTATCTTAAATGAGGCCCAATATACTGAGAGTGGCAGGCATGATGTTCATACTTGGCAATCGTGTATCAGTAATAATTCCATATTTATATATACTGCTAATTTCGGCTATGGAACTTGAAAATAATTGTACTGTGGTATTAACCTTAGGTTATTTAGCGCATGTCCCAGCCACTCGCTGTACAGCTATGCATCACAATGTGCTCTTCTAGTAAACAGGGTAACATAAATAGGATAATGTTCACTGGGAGAGTGTGGCTTGTGAATAAAATTAAAGACCTTACACACAAGCTGAGCGGCTCCGACACTTAATATTTCTGGGAACAAAGCATGTGTTCAGTGAGCAATAAGGTACACCAGCCAGCTGAAAGCACAGGCTGCTTTATCTTGCATTCAGTCAGGACATGTTGTCCTTATACCTAGTGCATCTGTCTTAGAAGAGACAACAGAGCTGACACTGCAAAAGATATTGTGTTGTTGGTTACGCTACATCTAGCTCCTTGTCTGAATTAATATTTTAGCATTGGTTTGAAGCAGCAGCATCCCTTATGTGCTAAACATCAATACCATGACCAGGGGCAAGTGCAAGGTAACCCCATGGAAGGAATCCAATTGTAATAAAAAATAGATACATTAAAACGTAAAATAAATGTAACAAAGGTTAAAAATCAGAATAGAATTTAGGGGGAAATATCTATCTATCTATCACTAATTTTCTGTAACTAAATCACGTTCACATCTATCTTTTTAGAAGTAATAACATTCATTTTTGTACAGCTACTCATAATTATTTATTATAGTCCATGCTCCTAAATATAGCCATGATGGTGTTTTCAGTCTATCTTTCATTACTCTCAGTGCACTGCTTTCATCAGCGCTGTCAACTGGTGGTCTTTCATTGTGGTTCTAAGTCTTGCAGTTTGCCTCAGGACTTTCTTAGGCTCTATTGTATGAGTTCCTTTTTATTAGGTTCCTGGGAGTATTTATTCATGTTGTAAACTATTCAGTTGGATCCCTAGGTGTGCTGGGTTGTGTTATTTTATAACTTCAGTTCCATATAGAATCTTAAAAGTTTTTTTTACGGATAATATTTGGAAAAGCTTTGCCTAGTTAGTTTAGATTTAGAATACGTTTAAAAGTTGCCATTTCGAGACCGAAAAAAAAAAAGTATATTTTACAGCCCATAAAAGTTTGGATAATCCTTTGACCATTGTTAACAATGTTAGCCATATTGACCGGTTCCCCCAAGGTCAGCTGTATATGTGTGAAGAACTCTGTGTAAAGGCCCTATTCCACGGAACGATTATCGGCCGTAATCGGCCAATATCAGCCGTTACGGACGATAATCGTCCCATGGAATAGAAGGCAATGATTAGCCGACATCGTTCATATCGGCTGATGATTGCGTTGTTTGTCTTTCAAACATGTTGAAAGACAAACGACTCAAACAGAAAGGATCTGCTGCCATCGCTCCGTGGCATAGGAATGGCGGCAGCAGACCGTTGCTGTATGCTATAGGCTGCCTGGACAATCTAGCGATCTAGCAGCCCCCCCCGGCACCTCCCCGCAGCCGCCCCCGGACTCACCCACTCACTGCTGCCACGTGTAATAGCGGCAGCCAGCGGGGAACGAGGAGTAAACGAGCTCTAATAGCACTTGTTTGCTCCTCTCAGTCAGCCCGTTTAATAGGGCCTCAAGTGTAAAGAACTTGTCTATTAGCTGTAGTACCTGCAGGTTCCAGGTGTTGCTCTGTAGCAAGGCCTGCTGGGATGCCATTAAGTATACAGAGCAGACAAAATTAAAAAGAATTGGTACTCACAAGGTAGCGCTGTCTCAAAGTCCAAAATAGACCAAAAGATTAGATCAGGAAAAAGATTTATTGTAAAAGCACAAGGTTTACGTGTTTCAGGAGGTTAACACAAACATTGTGCTTTTACAATAAATCTTTTTCCTGATCTAATCTTTTAGTCTATTTTGGACTTTGAGACAGCGCTACCTTGTGAGTACCAATTCTTTTTAATTTTGTCTGCCTTGTTATACGGGCCCCACCATTGGGAGGATCCCGTTCTGTTGGTACCTGTGGCTTGCAGTCCTCCAACCGGTCCTGACCTATTTGAGCTACCCCATTGGGGTGATACGCATACAGCCCAAGTGGCTTAAAGGTGAGTGCAATTACCTCACTCACATACTTCTGGTTCCATCACGGTGAAACATGAGGCGCTGGCGCCCTTGTTTTTTTCTTTTCCCTATCTAATTAAGTATACAGAGTCCACCTGACCAATGATTAGGGGGAGTCAGCTATACACAATCAAAGCTGGCCTGCTGCCATTGTCCATCGTAGTGATTATCCCCTTTAACATGCTATTACTCTGTGTAATCCTGCTCATTATTATATTCATGACCTTGATTGTCTTCTTCATCATTTTGTTTGTAACCTCTTTTTGTGGTTTATTTGTGGCTTGCTATGTTTGCTTCCTCACGTGGCTTGATCTTCATCTACCATACCACTCTATCCCACTGCACCCAACTGACTTATCAAGACTGCCTTTAGAAAAGCAAAAAAAGTGTCCACCATTTCTATTTAAAAAGATGTCCGTTATTTAATTTAATTTAATGCATCTAATTACTTCCTGGTCTCCTCTCCAAACTATGGGGGAGATTTATCAAACATGGTGTATAGTGAAACTGGCTCAGTTGCCCCTAGCAACCAATCAGATTCCACCTTTCATTCCTCACAGACTCTTTGGAAAATGAAAGGTAAAATCTGATTGGTTGCTAGGGGCAACTGAGCCAGATTCACTTTACACCATGTTTGATAAATCTCCCTCTATGACTCTGCGTTTACATGTAACAGTACACTTCCCCACAATCCCCATTGCTTGCATGTGAAGTAATAACAAACTGCCAGTACCAATGAGACAGATGGGGACACTGCAGTTGAAATGAACATGGGAGACCCAACCTAGTGGATGTCTGGTGGGTCGGTCAAAACACAACAGACACCTAGGTGGTTAGTGAGTCTATATTTCTCAAATTATATTCTAAGAAATGTATATTTTTGAAATATGTTTCAATTAACATAATGTACCAGTATAGACCTAATTGTCTTTGTAGCACAAACCCTTTAAGGGCTATGAGCACTTCGACAAGCTTTTTTTTGTTGTTTCACTTTTTACTTGTTATGGTTAAAAAAAAACAAAAAAACGTTTTCCATAGATTTTTTTTTTCCCTCTCTCTCTCTAATTGTGATGTCACAGGATTGTGAAACACAGTTACGGATGGTTTAGCGGAGTGCTTAGGTGTTCTCCCCAAAATGCAGAGGCTCCTATATACTTCTACTGGAGTTTCCGTTTCACAATTGCAGACGGCATTACAACCAGTCCTATTTTTTTGCTATGTGGATTGTGGATCCACAAATTTACAGGATGTATGAATAGAAATTAATGGGTTTAAAAAAATTCTGTATTTGCCGATCAGCGAATACTGATGAATAATACTGATGTGTGAGGCCAAACACTGGTGGATAAAAAAGTCCAGATTTATATTTCCCTTTTTAATAATGGCTATTAGGAAAGTTGCCTCATTTGCATTCAGAAAACTAATCAATGCAAAAACCAGTGTAAAGGTTCCAATAACCTTTAAGACTTTATAGTTTCAATGAAAATAAGAGTTAGTTTAGATGTTTTGTCCTCACAACAGAAAAAAAAAAAAACAATTGCTCACCCACAACGCGCAATACACAGAACAATCCACCTCACTTGTGGGAGTACATACTTTATATACCTACTTGAAAAAGTTATTCATCCCAATGTGTGTTTTGCATGTGTGGGTGCATTTTATGTTCTGTAGTATGCTTGTGTGTGTCAGTGCTGAAATAATAATTAAATGGTTGTATATGTATGCATCCTCTAAACCAACTGCTCTGCTGAACCTTGTGCCGCTGCAATAGTTTTTCCTTGAACATCATGAGTATTGATTTTCTGCCTTTCGCACTGTGAGTTGCTGATTGTAACAACATGTGGGTTTGGTAGCTAACCATTCTAACTGTGTCCGTTTCTGTCTGCTTATATTCTCAACTGTTTGCTGAATGCTTAGCTTTGGAGAAATTTGTACAAAAGTAAAACATGCACACACATGCTGTTTTTTGTTTGAACCAGTTAATTTGTAGTGTCTGACAAGTAGAATATTGTGAAGAATTGACAGAAACAGGTAGATAAAGGGGTTGTGCTCCAATGTTGTTCTGAGGAGACCCATAGTCAAAGATATGGTGGTCATAAAAGTTAATTAAGGGGCTGTCTGGGGACGGGAGATTTTAATATTTTTCTATGGGCTTCTTATACATGAGACAGTTATACTTACCTACCTCAATCCCTCACAGCTTCTGGTCTGATGTCTCTCAGCCTCCATTCCTCAGTGCAGCTCAAAATTTATGAGAAATTAAAGACATGACCTATCTTTTCAGCTACATAAAAATTGCCCCAAAAGCTGAAGGATACCTTTTTTTTAACTTTTGAAGTGTCAGAAGTTGTGGTCAGTGGGGATTTGGGTGCTGAGACCCTATTCAGTAAAATAAAAAGGACAGTAGAGCTCAGCTGAGTTAGTTTTTGTTAGTTAGTTTTTGCTCAATTTTTCTTGAAGTGTGGAGTGGGAAAGGTATAGAGTCATAAAAAGTCTATGACACTTTTATAAATCTGTCTGTTGTACTCTCTCCTTTCAAGAAAAAAATAACAGGCACTTCTAACTTGTTTCTATGACTTTTCAGAATTCCAACACAGCAATCACTGAGCTTAGGAAAATCAGTGAAAAAAAAAGTGGATGGATGCCTGGCCTTGGTAACCCTTGTCACCTCGCAATACTCGCAACTGAGTTTGACTGTGACGCAAAAGGGGCCACCCTAGCATTTCCCTATTTATGTTCCAATACTTGCAACCAAGTAGGACTTAAGGGGCTATGTGTCAGGGTGGCTTGGTGATCTCCCTACTGGGAGGCACCACTTGGCAACAGGTTTTCCTCTTGACTCTTGAGTTGAGTACTTCATTGGACTTTTTTCACTGATCTCCCTAAGCGATTGCTCTGTTTTGAAACTTGCAACTGAAGCTCCACGAAACCACCCCCCCCCCCTTCCTTTTTTTTTTTTTTTTTTTGCACTTGAATTTAGTAAAATGGATTGGAAAATGCTCTAAAAACTAGTAAACCAAGCGTGCACTCTGGTTTGGAAATATACCTCCAAAAAAGTGTCTCTAATCCTCGTAAAAGCCACTGTAGATGTGTATAAATTGTCAAATTTTCTGACTAACAGAAAACATCCCTCTGTCAAGTTATTTCTGAGGAAAAAAAATACCAATAAGAATTGACCTAAACACAGTGGGTAATAACAGCCCCAGGAAGGTTTTTGTCAAGGCAAATCATTTGTCCAAGATTCTTCCCTTGTTGGCTTGACAAGTCTGTTGAAGTTTACTTTTACTTTAATTTCTCTGTATTTATTAGATTTAGTCTTCCTGATATTGTTTTACTATACTAATTCATAATTTCATTAAAGTAAAAGGCTAAGAAAATTGTCATAAAACTGTTGTAAATCAAACATATAATGTCAGAGGTCAGTGCTATGACACAGCTCAGAGGAAGGCTCCCATCAGCCCCTGCATGAAAGTATGTTTCATCTATCAAATTGGCCCACCAACCTTCACTGAGTCATTGCTATTTTTACAAGTGCTTCAGAACATGTCATATTTCCATCACCTGGTGAGGACACCATCACAGGACCTTGGTTATTTGATTTACAATCTCCGAGCGACTAATAGATTTTAGCTATTTGTGATTTGCAACAGGCGTCCACTAAAATAAAAAAAAAAAAATAAAAATAAAACCTCTTGCATTTTGTATTTTAAGATGCGTTTCTATATAAATTTTATTATGATGGTTTTATTGCTGTGCAGAGTTCTTACCAGCATATATAGTCCCTTTGTTTTATTATTTCTTACCTTAAGCGAAATTTCTTTAATTACCAATATGTGACCCTTCTTCATACTGCATATTAAATCAATATAATGAGATAAAGCCTCTGGCGGTAAATATCCTCCATGATATCTTCAAGTGATAAGAATGTTCTGCTCAATTTTCAATATCCTTTATGTCTATATGCTGCCTCAGATTAAAATTTCCTCTATAGGGGCAGATTTCCACCTATATTTGCTTCTCACAGTCATAATTTACTGTGTATGTGAAATCACAAATCAAGTGGTAAAGCTTTTTCTTTTTATTAATTTCATTTTTAAACTTAACTGGGCGACTTAAGGCCTTGTAGGTTTGTAATTGTTTTTCTCTTAATTTTTTTTACTGATTTGCCCATATATATACAGTATATATGTATATATATATATATATATATATATATTATTTTTTATTTTTATTTTTTTCTCTTAGCCATGACCCCAGCAGCGGTTTAAATAAGGTGGGGTCTACAGTCTAGGCCATGCAGCGCCTCTCTCTTCTTACTACCACCCTCCTTATAATTAAATAAAGTATTTAGAAAACTACCCCAATCTGGCCATTATTAACCCCTTCTGGACCGGGCTAATTTAAATTTTTTGCACTTTCGTTTTTCCTCCTCGTGTTTAAAAGGCCATAGTGTTTGCTTTTTTTCACCTACAGACCCACATGAGCCCTTATTTTTTAAGCCACTAATTGTACTTTGCAAAGACAGGCTTAATTTTTGCATAAAATATGCTACAAAACCAGAAAAAAATTAAATGTGATGTGAAATTGAAAAAAAAAATGCATTTTTTTTTCTTAATTTGTTTTTTTTGTGTTCACACCGTTTGCCCTAGGGTAAAACTGACAGGTTATGCATGTTCCTCAAATGGATACGATAACAACAATATGTAACTTGTGTAACATTTATTTTATTTTATGGCTTTAAAAAAAAATTATACCTTTTTTTGCGCCATGATCTGTACTTTCTATCAGTACCTTGATTGCGCATATGTGACTTTTTGATCACTTTAATTTTTCTGGATTTGATGCGACCAAAAATATACAATTTTGCACTTTGGAATTTTTTTGCGCTTACACTGTTTACCGTGCGAGATCAGGAATTAAATAAATTACGCACGCGGCAATACCAAACATGTTTATTTATTTATTTTTATTTATAAAATGGGGAAGGGGGGTGATTCAAATTTTTATTGAGGGAGGTGGTTTTTTTTTATAAAAAAAAAAAATATATATTTTTTTTTTACTCATAATAGAAGTGCCCCTGGGGTTAGGATTATTCCCCCTAGAGGACTTCTAGTATAACTGCTCTAATCTCTAATCGCAGCCGAAAACAATAGAATGCCGAGCCGGGATGAGTGCCTTTACGGCGCAGACCCCAGCTGGTAACAGATGCAGGGATCACTCCTCCGCGCCCACGTTGCGAGGGGGCAATCCCCCCAACTAGACAACAGGGAAGGGAAAACATGATTTTTAAATGCAGCTGTCAACTTTGACAGCTGCATTTAAAAGGTTAATTAGTGAACACGGCGATCGGACGGTGCCCGCTAATAGTCGCAGTCCCGGGCTGCAAATAGCACCCGGGATCGTAGCAGTTCAGAGTAGGGTCGCCAAGCGACCCCTCACTGAACGCCTCCACCCTCATGAGGATGTACAGTTACGCCCTCATGTGGGTAGGGGTTGACAATAAATAAACTCAGCATAAACATTAGAATTTCCTTCTATGGTTAAATATGTCTTTTAATATTTGTTTTTGGAGTAAAATATATTTTCTATTTTAGTTATTTCAGTTTCCTCATTTTTCTGTTTTTCCTGTTCATCCCGCTGGCTTCAGACATTGCATATCTGATAACCTGGCCTGCTCATCAACCATCGTTTACAGATGTTCTTTGAAAAGAAGCCTCTGAGAAGTCATAGAGGTTCAAACACTAACGCTTGGCCCATGGGTATTTCTGTTGCAGAACTAGATTAAAGGGAGCTCATAATGCTATGGAGTTAGCTAATGCCAGGGACTAGGAGGATTTCAACAATTTCAGTTAAATTCGGAGACAAGTTTTCAAAATCAAAGAAAGGAACAATAGGACGGTTATGGAAACTCCCTGAGAGTGTTAGCTGCCTTTTCCACAATTATTAAGGCATCTGGATTACTGATCAAAAACTACACAATGTGAATTATTGAACAGGATAAATTATTTCATATACAAATACAGGGCAAATACAGTACAGTCTGTTTCTGTGCTTTATTTTAGCCACTTTAACCAGGGAAAAGAGCACATTACGCAAAACATTCATGCCTTGGTAAGAGGGTAGGCCACTCCTGGTTGATCCTATACTTTTTTCCATTGGATTACCAGAATGTGTGTGGGAATACACTCCTCTGATAAATAGTGTTGTAAGCAGAGAGGGAAAAAGGATTGGCCTGTGCATTATAGAAATGTATGACAACACTGAGCCTACAGTATGTAATTGTAAATTCATGGTATATTAAAGGGGTACTCCAGAGGGGAGAAAAAAAGTGATCAAGGTGTCAAAGTCATAGTGATTAGCAAATTATCTCTATTAAAAATGTTAAATCTTCCAGTTGCTGTATGTCCTGCAGGAAATGTTTTGCCCTTTCCAGTCTGACACAGTGCTCTCTGCTGCCACCTCTGTCCGTGACAAAACCTACCCAGAGCAGAAAAGGTTTTCTATGGGGATTTGCTACTGCTCTGGACAGTTCCTGACACAGACAGAGGTGGCAGCAGAGAGCACTGTGTCAGACTGGAAAGAAAATTCTACTTCCTGCAGGACATACCGCAGCTGACATGTATTGGATTTTGGATTGAGATTTTTAAATACAAGTAAACTACAAATCTGAATACCTTATCTGATACTTACTGATTTCAAAACATTTTTAAGTGCCCCTTTAAGTACAAAAACAATTACTTTTGGGATTAATGGATAATACAGTATTTCAGGAAAGGACAATATAGAAAAAAGTGTTTTCTTTAAGAACTTCTTGTACATCAGCAACATGACAAAACTGCAGAAATAGTCTTGCTTGCTTCATCTATTGTGGCTTTGTTTTCCTTGGAATAAAATCACTTTCCCTCCAAGCTATCTCTTCAGTGCTTCATCCTTCTATGCCTCAGCGTTGATCTTCTGAGCAGGGTGGTTTTGCAATTCAAGTGGCCAATTATTTCATTTTGCCATTCTGTCTTCCCATGTCTTTGTGTCTCAAAAACCCATTATCAAAATATCTGCATTGCAGGAAATATCCCCGGGCTGGAACGACGATAGTAAAAGGAAATAGAAAAGTCTAACGTTATGTAGCAGGCACTTGGTATATCTGTGAGCACATACAGTGCGCCCTGTAACCCTCAGACAGTGTGTGGAGCGTGCATCAGATGTGTAGCGGTGCAAATTAAACAGACAGCGCCAAGCAGTGGGCATGATACTTCAACTGACAAGGCCTTGAATTGTAGCCAGAACAGATTGACATGTTAAGGTCACATAACCTTGAACTGTGGTGTGAAACTAGAAGGTGAATAAGGTCACAGGAATGAAACCCAAGATCTGCTTGATACACATAAAAATGATGCCCCCCCCCCTCTAAAAGCCGTTCTTTTCATAAACTAAATTTTTTTCCATTGTCGTGTAATGCAAAACTGATTCTTAAGTTGTATTTTTGCTGTCTTCTTTTGGTGCACTAGAACGAGCAAACTGCCAACAGCGCTTTATGTAATAAATTATGGGCAGCAGCTCCAAGCCAAATTCTTATGAGTATGGGTCACTGAGATTTAACATACTGAGACAGATTTCACTGCTACCTGATTCGGAGCAGCCCTTTGGCAAGTGGAAGCTGTTGCATTTTGTAAACATCTACCCGGCCCTTTTGTGAATTTCAGTAACCCATAATAAATGCGTTTTACAGAAGCTAACGTACAGTGTCACTATGATTCACATGAATAATGATGGGAAATGGATGTACTTAGATGCACTTTATGCTGTGCACACTCAGATTAAGCAGGGCCAGGTTTCGTCATTTAGTATAACCTGTCAACTCATGGAGACATGAGATGACAAGAGAAGAACTTAACATAACCTAACGAATGATCGAATTAAATGTGTTGCTAATATATAATTGACTACAGTATTGGATGGTTTGACCCATTAAAACGAATGTGTGCAATGTTGTATTGATCCATGCTCAACAGACTGTAGGTGGATCTATGGAAGAAGGACTCTTAGTCCTTACTCTTTAATGATGTGTAGGTAGATAACAGTTTTCTTTTGAAGCAATATTACTAATGGTGCAAAATACACACTGCACAAACTGTGCCCATACTATCATTAGCCAAAAGAACAATTGACATATGCCCCATGGTGATTACAGTATATTTAATACCCAATAGGGCGAGAAAAAGAAAGTAATAATTACACTATAATAAATAGATGTTTCATGTATAGAAACTTTTTGACTATTACAATGGGGATACTGAGTCTAATAAAAATAATGCATTTATAGGGGGTTATAATATACATTTAAAGGGAAACAATCAGCCCAATTGGGCTGATGTGGTTCCCTGGAGCAATGTATAAAGCTCCTGTAGCAGCCGCGGCACATACCATGTCAGCGCACTCCACAGGGTGATTGACAGGCCGAGCGCTGTGACTAGACACGGGCAGGGAAGTAGTCATCTGGGTGGCTCCCCGCCCGTGTCTAGTCACAGCGCTCTGCCTGTCAGCTTGCTCAGAGGGGATGAGTGACAGGCAATGACTGTCTGTCAATCATCCTGTGGAGCGCGCTGACAGGCAGAGCACTGTGACTAGACACGGGCGGGGAGCCACCCAGATGACTTCTTCCCCGCCCGTGTCTGTCACTAGTCGGGGGAATAAAAGTAATTTTTACCCGGTAAAAAGCTCCTGCTGCAGCCGCGGCCGGTATGTGCAGCTGCTGCTGCAGGAGTTTAATACGTTGCTCCAGGGAACCATATCAGCCCAATTGGTCTGATTGGTTCCCTTTAAGGGCAGGGAACAGTGAGGAAGTCATCATTGCTTCGACAAACTTGTTATCTGTTTTTTTCTTCCTAATATGGTAATTTCCTGCAACCTTTCCTCACAAACTTTTTTTAATTTTGAAAAACAGCTCAGCACTATCTTTTGCTTACAAGATCACCAGCAACTTAATGAGGAATTAGGTTCCATGCTGGGATGCTGTGCTAATGTGATCATGTGATGCTATGCTGATGCATTATGGGATTAATAGCAGGTTTGAAAGGGAGAGGATGTAGTTGGCTATCTGAAAGTCAAGGTGGTAGCTTATTAGAGATCACACATTACCCAGATGCAGTAATGAAATGAGTGGTAAATACAGTAGAGATGCAGTAAAACAGATGACACAGCAGGAACAGTGGTGGTAAGTGTGCATTTTATGAGCAGGGGAAGTCCAGGGAAAAAGGAAAACGTACGGGCAGAGGGTGGTGGAACATAATATAGAAACTATACTTACCGGTCCCCATGCCCTCGCAGTGCTGCATCCCCCTCCTGGACCCCGCCAGGATTCTCCATCACTCCACCCTGCTACTGTATGTCAGGACTTGGCTGACGGATGCTCCACTCAGCCAGTGAATGACTGGGGCAGGACACAGCTGCAGTCACTGATTGGCTTAGTGGTCTATTTCGAATGAATTCTGGTAGGGTCTAGGAACCCAGTAAAGTGGCACTGTGAGGGCACAGGGACCCGTAAGTATAAGTTCCGTATTATGTCCCCACCCCATCCCCTGCCCGCAGTGAATTTAACCGTTTTGATGGACTTCTCTAAATAAATAAAAAAAGTGTTTTTAGGAATACCCTTTTAACCCAATAAGAATAAGAAATGTATTTGATAAAATATCCCAAATGATTTTCCCATGTATGGGAAAACATATATAGAGGGGGATACTTATGAAAATATATGCAGAAGAACAGTGGATCATTTGCCTATAACAACCAATGAGTTTTCTTCTTTCATTTAAAAAAAGACCTATGCAACACATAAGCTGGAATCTGGTTGCAACTGCTTTACTTTTCCTCTGCATACGTTTTCATAAATCTCCTCGAGACTCTTAGGAATTATGGTAATTCGAAAGGCAAGGTGATATTAAAAGAGTACTGCTTAAAGTCCTTGTATGGTGTATTAATCATATCAGTCATGAGTATAATAAAAAGATATATTCCATACAAGCTAATAATTTTATAAAAATACCCTGATGAAAAAAAAAAATTAATACATGTTGAAGAATTCCTTTGTAAAAGAACAAACATGATGGTCGAATTTAAAAAATAAATGTCTAAAAGAAATTAATTACTTCTATGCAATAGGATTATGGGGTCAAAACATTTACATTCCAAAAGCAATTAGAGAAAAAAAATCATATTGATCCAATCATAAGTGCATTATTACACACATTTGTGGCTTTTCGTTAATTGCAACCTTGATTTTGTTAGAGGTTAGATTCTAATTTGAAAATTGACATTTCATGTCATTGATTTTGTTCTGGCGGCTTGTTTGCAAAAAAAAAGAGAGAGATTTTGAAAACCACAGCATGAAAGTGAATTACTATATGTGTGATTTTTTTTCTGATTATCTGAGGGTAGCACATGGCACAAAACAGCTGGATGGCAAGCCGTGGATGATACAAGATAATATATTCTAGAATTTCGCCACCAGCTCTCTACAAGTCCCATATTTTAGAGATTCACAGCTAAGTTACAACTAAGCAGACTTTCTTCAAGTTGGGTAGAGCTAGGTTCACACTATGTAAAAATGACAACTGTCTTTCATAACAATGGGCGCAATTGCGTAAATAACGTTTGTTTTTTCAACAATAATGGACAGTTATTGCTCAATGATGGACAATGCTCTAAAAGATGGCCGTCATTTTTCATAATGTGAATCTAGGCTAATTATGCTAGTTAAGTTTTATGATATTTGCAGAAATTTATCTATAAGGCCTTCTTTAGGCTAGGTTCCCGCATACGACCGTCATTTTGAAATAATAAAACAAAGTGTTAATGTGGTAATGATGTGGTTAAAGGCTATGTTCACACAACGTTAAAAATAGAATTTAAAATAACGTTTTTGGAGTGATTTAACTGACTGCAATGGCAATACATTGAAGTCAATGGGAAGACGGACGTTCAATGCACACAATGTATTGAATCACGGACGTTATCACCACAGCTAACCGCCAGTTAGTAATCTCAAACTAGAATAATGTACCAACAGCAGTCATTGTACTAAGGGGAGCCCAGACTGCTAAATGACGTCTATTATTTTAATCTCAAAATTACGGACGTCATTTTAAACAGAGTTTAAAAAACATTTGAACATAGCCAAATAATAATCATGTTCATTATTTGGACAGCCATAACCAATTACAGACGTTTTTCTATACAGTATGTGGTGTGCACTGCCATGCAATTTCCCATTGACTTCAATGGAGCACATTATTATATGGAAAATATGGCCATATTTTGATCTCAACATTACCGCCGTGTTTTATTTTATTTTACCATGTGAACTTAATGAGTGGCTTAATCAGAGCCTGTAATCTACATATACATTTTTTTTTTTTATTTTTTTTTAGGAAACAGTAGCAAGAATTTGTAATTGACATTATTTACCCTTTAACATTTGTTTCAGCACAAGACTTCGGATTATTTCTCGCATACTGTACATATTCTCATTTACTTACATTTTAGACTATTTCAGTTTCCTAAGTAAAATGGGTAACTCAAGTTTTTGTAGTTTTTTGTCTCTGTTTTCTATGCTTTTTGAAGGGTAGCTCATAGCAAAGCTCTTTAAAGGTCAAATAGTCTTTGTCAACTCTTATGCTTTAAGGCTCCCTAAGTCGAATCATGTCTTTCAAATGAAACAGGTAATAGGAGAATTCTTACAAACTAATGTACAATACTTACATTTATAACATCTTTGATCAAGCAATGTTAGCAATAGGAATAGAAACTTTTTTTATTTTATTTTTTTAACATTTGGAAACGGAAATATCATAAATATGAAGGGGGTGGGGGTATTGAAAATAAAAAATGAAAAAATACCCCTATGATAAATGACTCAGAGCTGTATTTAAAATGCTTCATATTGCTTAGGTTATTTTATTTGAAGAACATATATTGGATTTACTGATTCCTAGAGAGATGCTGTATCTCTGTGAATATTGGTTTTACCCAGAAAATACCTTCCCAAGGGAATTACAATAAAGTTTGTGTGAAGTGAAACTTCAAAGAATTTGTGATCAATCATGGTTAACATGAAAGTCACAACTTCAAATTATGGATCAAACTAGATGTTTTAACAGTTTTAAGACTGTGGACTGAATAGTTTCTCCTCTTATTGTTTCGTATACACATTAGATGAATGTACACCACTCTTGCTAGAACAAACTTGTTGTGTATTCAGATGTCCCAACTTAACCCCAAAAACAGATGTTGGAAGAAAATAAAGTATTTTAATGACCATGGAGAATATAATACCAAATAGACATAGATCTTATGACTCTTGCACAACATTTGTTTTATGAAAAGAAGCTGAAGAAAAAAAGTGATATACATTTTCTGTATTCTCCTATTGAACCAGCCATAGAGATGTTATGATGAGATAGATGTTAAAAAAGGACACATCTGTGTGTGCTTGACTTTTGCAGAATGAGATGAACGTTTTGCTCGTATAATTTTGTGCTAAATATAATTTAAAGGCTATTGTTTACCATTATAGGGGGGTAGAAATTTTAATAGTACAATTACTTATATTATAGTCTAATTGTAGTTACAATAGTCTAATTGTGTTACAATAACTGCAGGTCAAGGCTGGATACACAAAGGGAAAAGAAAACAATAGATGTAAAATAGGTGTAAAAATGCAATTTTTTTAAATCTATAAATGTATATGAAATTCCAGTTTTGATACAATGTGTATGCTAATAATGCACACTCTGTCAGATGTTATCCCACTCAGCTAATCAGTGACTGCATCAGTGTCCCATCCCAAACACTGACTGGCTAAGCGGGGCATCCATTACCCGAGCATTCTTTTTTTTTTTTTTTTCTTCGCTCATATAATGCACACTTACCACCACTATTCCTGCTGTCTGCATTAGCCAAGCATCACATGATCACATACGCCCCCCCTCCCAGCATGTAATCTATTGAGTTGCTGGTTATCTTGTAAACAAAATATAATGCTAAGCTGTTTTTCAGAATAGATAAAGGTTTAGGAGGGAAGGTGGCAGGAAAGGAGCATAAAAATAAAATATCTTATATATTATAAAGTCCCAAAATGTACACTATGTGAGAAATTTATCAAACATGCTGTAAAGTGAAACTGGCTCAGTTGCCCCTAGCAACCAATCAGATTCCACCATTTTTCAAATAGTCTGTGAGGAATGAAAAGTGGAATCTGACTGGTTCCTAGGGGCAACTGAGTCAGTTTCACTATACACCATGTCTATCTATCTATCTATCTATCTATCTATCTATCTATCTATCTATCTATCTATCACATCATCTATAAAAATGTACCTCATAGTGAGGGAGCAGCCATCTTCTCATGGGTTGTTAAGAGGTTAATTAAAAAATCAAGACAGTAATTATAGCAGTTAAGCAATTTCTGACATGAGTTACTTTACATCCAGATATGCCCCCCTAACACTAAAAACAAGGTAGAGATTCTCTCTTGGCCATAACAAGAACGACCTTGTCCAGAAGGATGAGTTCAGCGAGTCAACAGCCCTCGGCAGGATGTATATTGTGTTTAATGATGCATACTGATTTATTCACTAAGAGAGTCTGCTAACGGCATCTTGATTCAGCAGGCAGCCAACAGGAGAGAGCTTTTTTTGTGTGTTATAGAAGTGAAAAATAGACATTAGTATTGACTGATATAAAAACCAATTGGAGGTGTATACATATAATGAAGTGGTGATTTTCTGAAGTCCTATGACTGTAATGCAGTGACACGTCAACTTTCCTTATCTTGGCATCACATAAATGTGATACTTTAGTTGGGTGTTCGGAGGAGAGGACCTAGTTATCTCCCCTCGAAATTCAATGGTTTCTGATTACCATTTCAGATGATGTAAATACATCTTTCCGAAACTCTCATCTCCATAGAGAATGTAATTGTGTCAGCAATAAATGATGTAGCTTAGAGATAGCCTTGTCAGCTTAATTGATCTTGAGTCATTGCCTCCCTTGTCAGAACTGTCTGTCTACTTACCCATAATCCCCATCACTATGATAGGCTGTCAGGAATATGGGACCTCTTCCAGCCTCGCCTACATCCAATAACTTTATGAAATTGAAACTGACACTTCCATTGGCATTAATTTCCATAAGAGATTGGAGCCAGAGGCCAAGTGTTTTGGTTATGTAGCTGTTGTATTTTTCAGGCAGTTCTGAATTCAATCCCTGCCAAATATTCAATGGATAAAATAAGGCGACTACCGTGAATACTGCACACTATCTCGCTGTGTACTGTTATAATTAGGATGCAAATCGAGACACTCAAAGTCATAATATGTATGCTGATAGATATAGCCCTTACTTAATCTGCAGTGATCATACACGGTGAACAGACTATGTACTACATTATCTATTATTGTACACGAAAAGACAGAGCATCATAGCTATTAGGAGTGGGTTTGATCACTCCAGAAACACATTTGACTTTTTAAGCAGCCAGGAAATTAGAAATTATATATACTCATCAAAGGTAAAACAACAGAAATGTAGGTATAAGCAGCTAAATTTCTAAGTACATTGTATACGTGGCTCTTACTACTGTATTGACTTAAAATATTGTAAAAGAAGGAAGTCTTCCTAAATTATAACATGTGATAACATGTAGTATACCAGAGCATGGTTCCTGTTGCTGGGCTGAGGATGGCACCTGTCAACAAGTGTTTTATTGTCTAAACTGTTATTTGTATTTCTCTGTACCCTGTAACTGGCAGGCAGAGATGGGTTACATGCTTTTCACTGCACCCAACACACTACAGCGACATCTACTGACCGTAGTGGGAACTGCTCTAGGTAGTATGGTAAGCTTAGGAAGTTGCTAGAAGGGGGTGGGGTTATGCAGATAGGCCCCCTATATAAGGCTGGCTGTTGCAGAGCTTAGCTGAGACAGGAGACAAGAGTGACCAGTGAGACAAGTGACTAGCTGTAGAGGGAATAACATCACCTCAGGAGATGACCACAGAGAGAAAAGCTGCTGAGGGGAACAAGGAGAAAGATCTTAAACAGAGCAGCAAGAGAACAAACAGCTGGAGGTGAGAGAGGAAGAGAGACTTTGAGAGACAGTTTGTCAGGTGCACCCTCAGGAAAGGGCCAGCACATATGCTGTTAGTGGGAATCCTAAAGACAGACACCCTCAGTGGACTTGACTGTAAAAGGGAGCCGAGTTAACGTAGGCCTTGGCACGCATCTTCCTGAAATTCGGGGGGTAAGATTGACTAGGACCCCTGGATACCTCTGGGACCCGAAAGTTGTGGCCTAAGGCCCGGCCCAGTAACCTAAGCAGGAAGCTCCCTAGCAGAAAGGGAGGGGGAACAGACTCAAGCACCATTAGGGAAGAGGTCCACAGGATCATCGTGCTCAACAGCGTCCCACACGTACTGACAGACCAGGATCTGAGGCAGGTCGTCTCTCCCCACACCACCAGACTCTCCACAAGGGCAGTATTCCCTTATTATCCACTGTGTACCAAAGGACTGTATACCATCTGCACGTCTACCAGTAAAGGAGTTGTTGTTACACTGCCTCCCTCCTTGTCTCCCTGTTGTCCTGGTTATCTGCACCACACCACCATCAAGGGCCATTGTACCGGACAGCAGTATTTGGGGTTGAACTACAGGTCCGCTTCATTGACCATCATATACCGGTGCAGCCCCCCTCCAGGAATCCCTGCAGTAGCCCACAGAAGAGAAAGAGCCCAGGGAAGCGCCAGAGAGTCCCCCTGTACCTGCAGAAGCCCTCGTGCCCACCTGTGACTGTGACAAGTTCCAGCCATCCTGCAGGTATAGCACACTCTCCCTCTGCAGCCCTCAGTGCATCCCCTCACAGAGGAGCTCAGTGCCACACTCAGGAGAGACTACCATCACCATCATCCTCTCCTCATTCCCCTCACTCTCTTCCCATTACCCCGGCTCGCTGCAAACATATACTGCTCAATGCTATATAATACATGCAAGTGAGGCATGCGTTTGTGTCTGAAGGTATTGCCATGGCAAAGATTTAAGGAAATTTTGCCAAAGAGGGAGAGGTTAATGACCTTCTGAATACTTGATTCCAGTCTTCTACAAAGTGGATGAACTTTTCTCATAAAGGTTGATTAGGAAATCACTTTCTGTGTATTTATGCATTGTAAAAAGTTAAAAAAAAAAAAAATCAGTGTAAAATAGTGATGAGCGAGTACTAAAATGCTCGGGTGCTCGTTACTCGAGACGCATATCTCCCGATACTCGAGTGCTCGTTTCGAGTAACGAACCCCATTGGAGTCAATGGAAGACTTGAGCATTTGGGATACAATCTGTTGGTGGCTGCACCTATACACACTCTGTGACACCCCCTTTACACTGTGGAAGCAGTAGTGAACTTAGATATGCCTTGCGTAAGAAATACAGAAATCAGGATATATAGTAGAGGGCCCACTAGTTTTAAGGGGGCTGTGGGATTCAATCTGTTGGTGGCTGCACCTATATACACTATGATACCCCCTTTACATTGTGCAAGCAGTAGTGAACTTAGATATGCCTTGTGTAAGAAATACAAGAATCAGAAAATATAGTAGAGGGCCCAATAAAATAGTACTGAGCACTTCTTAGGGGTCTGTATGCAACACCTAATGTCCCCTTTCTGCCAGCAGCCGATCACCACAGTGTGCTGCTAAAATCGTGGTAGCTGCACTGCAAGTCCCAGCCAGCAGTCTGTAGTAATACAATTTAAAAATTATTTGAATGTTTGGTTGTTTCGCTAGTATTAACTGCCTACTGGAACGCTAGTCCCAACCAGCAGTCTGTAGTAATACAATTTAAAAATTATTTGAATGTTTGGTTGTTTCGCTAGTATTAACTGCCTACTGGAACGCTAATTCCCTCCCTAAAGCTCTCCCTGACCAGCAGCAGCTCTGTTCCTAATCTCTTCCAGCATACATGTGAGCCGAGCCTAGGCGGCCGAGATTTTTATATGACGGTCATCTGATCTGGCCAACCAATCACTGCTATCGACATGTATGGGTCCCACGTGATCGCATGATGTACCAAAGAGTGTCCTGAATGTTTATTGGCTGAGAAATAGCGCCTAAACTTACAGGAAATGGATGATGAGATTTTCTCGAGTATCGTGAGATGCTCGTCCGAGTAATGAGTACCATCGAGTACCCTAATACTTAAACAAGCACCAAGCTCGTACGAGCATGTTCCCTCATGACTAGTGTAAAACAAATATTTCTATGGATCCAAATAAATCCTGGATGTTTATTTTTGCAAAGAACTCATTTATGTTGGAGGAGTAAGACTAGAATAAAACTAAAAAAATGTTCTTAGGCTCTGTTCCCACACTGTATTTTTGCTCAGTATTTTGGTCAGTTTTTTTAATTAAAACCAGTAGTGGACTGAAAACACAGAAAGGCTATGTTCACACACTGTTGAAATTTAGTAGATGGCCGCTATTTAACAACAAATAATTGCCATAAAAAAAAAAAAAACGTCCGTGAGCGGCAATGCACTACAAAAAGGGATGTGCAGTTAGGTCCTTAGTCCTGAGCAGGTTAAAGTAAATGAGAACTGAGCTGCAATTAATTGCAGGTTGACACCACTACACAGCGGGTGGAGGCAAACCTCGATCACTGTTTAGCCCAGACCAAACAGCTGACCAGTGTGGCTATTGGGTGGTGGAACTCTGCTGATCAGTATGCTTTTTTAAACATTTTTGATGCAGATTTGTCACAATTGATAACCTGTGAAAACACGGCAGAATTATGGAGAGTCCACATCATATCCTCCACACATGTTGGTACCCTTAGGTGCCATAAAAAAAGGTGTGCCTGACTCATATAGGGCTCACAGCCTGAAAAATATGTGTGTGTCCGTGTGATATTAGCTAGTACCTTACCTGTAATTCAAAACTTAAATAGATTTTTAGGATTAGCATAGTATGAGTCATCACATCTCTGTGTGCTGGCTTGGCCGCTACTATTATTCTTCCCCGTGGTTTCTCTACTTGAAACCTTTTTTTTTATTATTTTAAATAAGCCTTATATCTTTGGATTGTACAGATCATCAATGCAAATCTTTGCAAATTGTCTTTGCCACTAATATCAAAGCATTTTGAACAAAGGAAAAGTTCAGTGACATAGAGGCCACTGTAATAAATTTAAGTATAGGATCTTTTGATTGCTTTTATTGAATGTGAAATTTCAAGTCATTATGCCAGAGGAGCGAAGGCCTGGGCCCAGCTTTTCTATGACCTCTCATGGACACTGAAATGATTCTTTGATGAAGTGGTGTTTGATGACATGAAATATCTCACAGTTCTAGCCAAATTGGTAAGAAAAGTCGAGTCACCGGGCAAGCTGTAAGAACAATTCTATATTCCCTACTTGTATAATTATTGATAATAATTACATATACTTTTATAACCTATATATATGTAGAGAGAGAGAGAGAGAGAGAGAGAGAGAGAGAGAGAGAGAGAGAGAGAAAAATATGAGAGAAGAAGCAAATTTTGGGTCAAATTCGCTTATATCTGAATCTTAACAAATTTCAGCAAAACAGACAAACTATAGTAGCTACAGTACTGGGTATATTAAAGAAGGACAAATTTGTCAACGTGTGTTCCTGTAAAAGTGTCAAAATTTTAAAAATCACATTTTTAAAAAAAAATGCCAGTCAATCATCTTATCTAATGAAACCCAACTTGTATAACATGGTAGGAGTGGAGTGCAACCACTGATTATGTAAAGCGCACACTCAGTTCAGTAATGAAACCTAACTTGTGTAACACAGTAGGAGTGGAGTCCAAGCACTGATTATGTAAAGCGCACACTCAGTTCAGTAATAAAACACATGCAAGTTCAAATATGTTTGAAAATGATCATTGTTTGTGATCGGTGAACATAAACAATAAGCGTCATATTCGTATGAACATACGAACATGTTCACTCATCAGTACTCATCTCTCTCTCTCTATCACTCTCTCTCTCTCTCTCTCTCTCTCCCTCTCTCTCTCTCTCTCTCTCTCGATATATATATATATATTACAGCAAGTCCCGCAGCACTCCACTTGATGATATACTGTAGGTAGGTGCTAAAACCTATATTGTCTTTTGCATTGAAGTGGACTTTGCTATGGATGAGCCACATGCAGGGAACAGTTTTTAGCACATTATTGTCACAAGAAATGTGCTATAATGTTATGTCATGTGTCATGTTCGATATACAGTAGTTTTGTGTTAGACATGGAAAAGTAATTCTCTTACTATCATCAGACTCGATGAATAAGACATATGGGTTGACTAGTGAAACAACTTCAGAAAAGAGCATTTAGTTGTTATGGATAATGGGTATGACTACTGCACCTTAAAAATGTTAAGGCTCTTAAGATTTAATATGATAGGGAAGGATCTGTGTGAGAACATCAGACTAAAGGAGAAACCATTTAAGTGTATTTGACTCTTCTTTCTTTCTTTTTTTGAAAAATATTTTTATTAACATTTTCCAAACTTGTACAGACAGTGAAAATCAGTGTACATTGATGTAGGGTGCATCTCTTAACTGAATCATCTAGGTGTATATAGTAGATATCAGTATATATGGCTTTGTCTTTACCTGGGAGAAAGGGAGAAAGGACAAGAAGGGAAGAGGGTAATGCAATGAAGGCAGAGAATAGGGTAGTAAAAGACCTGAAAAGGAAAGGGAGAGAGGTGATTAGGGAGTAGAGGGGAAATAGATAGTTATTGTAACCATATAATACTGGAAAGGTAAACCATACTAACAGTACACTGTCATTTAGACAATTCACCTGACATAGAAAGTGTAATGCAAAAATCTACATAGTCTGCATAGACTTCTTAAGAAATAGAGAAACAGCAGCACCACTATTGGATAAGGTGTGGAATGTACCTAAGGGACTTTTCCTAATCCTACTATTATGAGACAATGGTTCTTTCCACTATTTTAAAGATTGGGTATCATGGTGTGGTTCCATGCCCCTGAAAGCCTCCTTGCCCAGCGGGACCATATAACTAGAAATTTAGAACGTGTATAAGAATCCCAATGGGAGAGTTCCTCCATACTATATATCTGATGAACTTTCAAATTCCATTATTCTAGTTTAGGTAATGCCTTTGAGAGCTAGTGAATAGGGTAGTCGCTAAGCCGCTTTGGCCGCACAGCTAGAAGAGCTATATCTGGTATTGGGGGTCACATAAAATTGCACACTGAGTTACTAGTTTGGAAAATATCAGCGTACTCAGCCTCTCAACCTGTCACTCATGCATGCCAAGCACACTGACATGGAGAGAACGGTGACTAGACACTGGAGGGGGGGGGGGGGTGCACAGATGACTACCTGCCGCCCCTCTCCTTGCCGCGTGTCGGGGGATTTACCTTAATTTTCTTGGGTATAAAGCTGCTGCTGCAGCCACGGCCGTTACATGCCGCGAGCTGCACAGGCATTTTATACAGAGCTGCAGAGAACCAAACAGAAATCATGACGCACAGCCTACAGTACTTATTTCAAGAGCAAAAAGTAAAGTATATATATTATTAGTCAAACCCGCAATTAGTTTCAGAGTTTCTCAGTAGAAAATGAGTGAATTAAGAACTTGAGTAGTGTTCATTAACCTCCCCAAGATTCCCATCCTTTATCTTGTGCAATGAAACCTCCTCCACTTGTGATAGGCCATTTCTGATGGAACTGTAGCAATGAGAGGAGTTTATAAAAATTCATCTAACGAACAGCAGAGATTAGATGTCTAAGGTGGTGTTATTCCTATTGATTTGCTGTTGTATTTGTACTGAACGGTAAAGAGCAGACATGCTGAAAATCAATTGGATGCTGCTATTCTTCCCACTCCTTCCACTGTGTGCCTCCGAATGAAATGTTTATATCATTTTTATGATATGTCTATGCCAGGGATGAGTGAGTCAGGAGATTAAGCATTGCACCGGACTTAACTGGGCCACTGCCCGGCACCTGCATCATTTCACTATACTCTTCACTGGAAGCGAAGCTACAGTGTTTAAATGTTGTAATAGTGATTTCCTTTAAACTGTATTGCAGGTATCTCTTATTAAAGAGGATATCCCTTGTCCTGTGTTCTTGTGTACTCATAGTGCAATACAATGTTCATGGTCAGATTTAACTGAGCTTGTATGCTCGAGATATATCCATTTGTGGAGGCAGCCAGAATAGACATCTAATCATTTAACCAAAGGATTATATCACATTGGCTGGAATATAGTGACGTGGTTTAGTAAAAAAAAAAAAAAAAAAAAAGGAAAATTCGGCCACTACATTTTATTCATAAAATAGTGCACCAATAGAAATTCACTCATTGAACATACAGCATACTCTACACACGTGAAGAATAACTAATAGAGGAGAGATTTATTGGGTTACAGGACCAAATTTATTAAAAGACACATACCCTTTAAAAGGGTCTCCCAGGCTGGAAGCCTTTTAATTTTTACTGCAACAACAAGTATTAGCAAAAAATACCGCTTCCCAGCCCTCAAAAAGCCATGAATACATTTGCCAGTTCTTTTCCTGTCCATATGCCACAAATTCATGGCTAAATCAGCTATGAGTTGGTATAGATTCTGTTATAATATTTCTCATCTACTATTAGGCCATGGGAGAGGCATCTTTTTCACAGCAGGAGGTTATTGCAAAGAGGTACAGTTTACTCTCTTTGGGTGCTTCAATGTGCCATTTTTATGTAAAAGAAATATTATAGTTTATAGTTTGGCACCTTGGGGGGCGGTCCTTTATACCTTGGCGGCCTACCATACGAGGCCCTCAATGAATGCAGGCCCAACCCTCTGCAATGACATCCTGATCCCTTTAAAAAAGTTTCAGAAAAATGTCAGTACTTAGGGGCAGGGTGAAGGTGCCTTGAATATGAACACTCTAAGGACGGAAGTATTTTGGGATCAGACCCGCTTCTGCCATGAGGCGGAATGAGCATTCCGCCTCAGGCGGCAGATTCTGCGGTCCTGCAGGGGGCGGCAAAGTGTTCCCCCTGCTGTCATTTTAGTTAAGTTTCAGTTAACTAAAATCACAGCAGCCCCGCAGCCGCTCACATGTCCCGCAGCAGCCGTCCAGCCGCCCACACTCACGGATGTCCCCCATGTCCCGCCGGGCTCCAGTGACGTCACACAACAGCTCTCATCTTCCTCCAGGCTGTGGTGAGTGCCAGGGGTCGGCAGAGGTCGCGTTCAGGCATTCGGGACGGCGATTGGGACGGCGGGGGGTTGAGTGTGGTCAGCAGGGGGGGGGTGGCGGATGGCGGTGTTGGCGGCGGTATTCGGGTTGTTACGGGCGTGCACGGGGGGGGGGGGGGGGTTGCCAGTGAGGGGGCGGCCACCTGAGGTTTGCCTCAGGTGGCGGGGAAGCCAGAATCGGCCCTGTTTGGGATATTTTCTTATCACATGCTGCAGGTTTTGCCTGTTATAGTTTAGCCAATTCTTTCTCTTCTGAACACACTGCCTGTTATTCCCAATGCACCTAATTATTACACCGGAGATTGTTGACAGCTTTTTTTTTCCCCGTTACTGAATGTTCTTCTTTTCATATCTGAACTAAATAGAACATTTCAAAACTGGGGACAACGTATAGAATGGGATGAATAACAAGCTCTCACACAAATCTAGGTACTTGTTACCAATGTTCACATAAAATGCCCTTCTAGAATGAAAGTAAGTTGAAGAATAAGCAATGCTGGCACGATGCCCACATTCCCTAATAAAAATTAAGAAATTGATTTTTTTTTCTTTGCCTCACAGGACAAGACTTGGCTCCTTTTTATGAGACTGTAAATCCGATGCATCCCTAAGCAGAAAAAAAAAACAATGTTATCTGTTCTCCTTTCACTCACTCGGGTTTATGAAGCTTAATTTACAATATTTGCTAGCATGAAGCACCGCTGGGTACAAATAACTATTTCATTGCATTTCCTATAACATACAGTACAGTATGTTGATGACAGGCTTAACAGATAAATAGAAATCAAGCCGTACTGAATAGAAATGTTCATTGCAGAGGTTGTTAGGTTCTCAACAATTTTCGGCTGAATTACCAAGTAAAGTAAATTTTGTTACAGTGAGCATGAATGTACAAAGTTTAGAAATGTACCTTAGTAGAACTTTGTGAAAAAACAGATACAGATGTAAAATGTGCCAGTTCAGCAATTGGTGCCAGTCTTTTTTTGGAACACTGCAAGGCAGTACACAGTGATAGGCAATAAAATAAACAGCTTGTTATGGGCTTGTGATAAAACAATGACAAGTTCATATAACGAGGCCAGACTGGCTTGCACAGTGTTTGAGGATAGCAGACGTCTGCGTCATTTCATACCTGCAAGGAATTTTAGCCTCTTAAAGGGACTGTGTCACGAGGCTAAGTTAGTAAAATCAGATGTGTACCACATACATGTACCTATTAAGGAGAACACATGTGCTGTTTTTAGTAAAGTAGCTTTAATCATTGTACCATTTCTCTTCCCCATGCATCTGATCAATTCCTGGTTTCCTCTGTGAACTGTGACCCGCAGGCAGACTCTAGTATATATGAGTATATACAATCTAATGATTGCACATATTAGTCCCCTAAAGGGGCCTTTCAAAGTGTAAAACAAAAAACCCTTCTCAATAAAAGTTTAGTTCACAAAAATTTCCCAATTTACAAATACAAATGTGTAAAACCAAACAAAAACAAAACATATTTTATATTGTAGTATGCAGAATTGTCGGATCCATTAAAACGGGGATAGGGGATCTTTAGCTCTCCAGCTGTTGGGAAACTACAATTCCCATCATGCCTGGACAGCCCAAGCTTTAGCTTTGTAGTTTCACAACAGCTGGAGGGCCAAAGGTTCCCCATCCTTGCATTAAAATATAACAATATTGTCCCCACAATAAATGAAAAAAACACCAGGATTGATTATTATTATTATTATTATTATTATTATTGAAAAAAAATAGCAATAAATTACTGAAAAGCAATCAAAAACTCCCATTTGCACCAATATGTCACCAATAAAATCTATAGATCATGTCGCAAAAAATGAGCCACCAAGCAGCCCTGTAGGGGAAAAAATAAAAGCATTACAGCTCTTAGAAGATGAACAGGAGAACTCTGCTTCATTGTGACCTGTACATCCGTGCATCAATGGACTCTGGTCATGAAGGGGTCCATGTAATGCAATGACTTCATAAGTCCCCCAGTGAGGGAACAGCTTTCTCCTCTCCTTATAGCTTAAATCTCATATAAATGTAATAATGTACAGAATGTGCAACAATAATCTATTTAAGACACATAGAAGATATCAATAAGCTGCTGTGACCTGGCAATATGGGGTTTTGGCTCTAATCCAAGATGTATGCAATTCAGTTCTCGATTAGAATAACCTAAAAGAAATGACTTCTATAATTCCTATAGTCTACATTCTTGTGAAATAATAGATCATCCCTATGGGAACCGAGGACTCATGTAGAAGATAGTTAATACATTAGAGAGACTTCAGATGAAGTCCATACTCTTGCTATGACGCTTGTATTCTGGCTGACCTACAGAAAACCTTTTGGCACTAGAGACTGACTGGTTTACTCTAAGATGATATCATTTCTAACTTATAATTCTGGCGCATGCATGTTGTTTCCCACCAAGAACATTTAGTGGATTTATAATGTACTTAATGGATTGTGGAGCGTACACCTATGTATCATAGGACTCAGGGGTATAACAACAGCCTCCCGAAAAGCCTCACACTCTCAACAATTTCCTGTAAACAGGATAGGATGTCACAGGCACAGTATCTCAATGCATAATGACAAGGAGAACATTCAAGTTTATGTTGTGGGATCTTAGCTACTTGCAATATAAGGAGCTTCAATTTAGCAATTCGATCACCGTTGTTGAGTTGAAATGACCTTTGTCTATGAGAGATATTACATTGGTTATGGAAACGGATATAATTTACTATCTGCTTGAATGCATTATACTTTACAAACTATTGCCAAGTTAACTCAAAGAGCTATTTTTTGGATTTGTATGTCAAATAAAATATAGTCTTTGGTTTTAACAACTGTAACATGATTTCACCGATGAAAACTCAAATTACACTCATCATCTTAAAAAACAATATAAAATATTTTAGCATCCAAGTTTCCATACAGCTAGCACATCCTTGAATTTTCTTTCTAGGCAGAATTAATGGAAATAATATTTGTATTTTTTAGTGCTTTGGCCTAAAAAAGCAAGACACCATCCATAATTGTATGTAAGATGGAAAATGCATCATTGCCATCCGCCTTGAGGTTATAATAGTATGAAATTTATTATGTTAAATGGTTGAAAGAGACCAATGTCAGTTACTGTAAAGAATGCTAAATGTATAGAATACACACTAAGGCCATATTCACACATCTTATTTCTTTAAATAATGGCTGCCAATTTAATGTAAAATAACGGATGTTGTTTTCAGTCTTCAATTATTCCCATTTAAGTCTATGGAGACAACAGCCGTTAGTTCACACAATGCATTAACTACTGGCCGTTGTTTGCAGCGGCTTTCAAATTGGTGTTCAAGACATTTATTGGAAGCCGTTATTTTAAGTTGTTCACACAGTTTTTTTTTAAGGGTATAAACCCACACACCGTATATGCAGCAGATATGCAACAAATACGCAGCAGATTTGTTGGTACAGATTTGATGCTGTGTTCAGTTATTTAGATCTAATCTGCTGCGATTTTGCTGCGAGTTTGCTGCGTATCGCAGCAGTAAATACGCTGCATATACGGTGTGTGGGTTTATACCCTTAAACACTGTCCTTTCACCATCTGTCCTTTCACTGTTGCAATGACAGCTGCCAAGGTATGTTAAGCAATGGCCGTTATTTTATTCTCAAAACAACTATGATTATTTTAAGTATCAAATAATGGCCGTTGAAAGACAGTGTGTGAACATGGCCTAAGGAGGCCTTCACATATACTTGCAGCGTAGTTCATGTTGTGAGTTTTGCAGTCAAATCCGCTGCAATACTGATTTCTTTAAACTCTGTCGCACTCCATTCTTGCTGCAGCTTCTGCTGCGAGAATATATAGTGCCATAGCACTATATATAGCATAGTGCCTTGATGTCAGAATACAATTTGCGATCAATAACTTTTGACATGCCTGATGACATTTCACAAGTTTTTTTTTTAATGACAGTTGTCTATGCGTGCATACTAATGCATTTACACCTACTCTTTTACTTTATAAAGTGAGAGCAAGATTATTACTGTGTTTATTTCTTGTACTTTTAGTGCCATTAGGTTAGATTCACACATAGTGAAATACAACCCAAATACCTAGAATAAGGAGGGAAATATATCTGTCTTCTTATCTAATATTGTGCTACATAAAATTCTATAGAAAAAAAGTCTGAAATAAAAGTCCAATGTATGGAGACCCCAACTCGCAACTTTGAGGACATAATGGATCTGCTGCTGCTTATATCCTGGTCAGATAACACAGGACACTTTAAGGGTGCCTTCACACCTACCGGATCCACAGCGGATCTCACTTCTGCGGATTCGAAGCGAGAACCGTTGCGGATCCGGTACCATTCACCCCTATGATAGCACATATTCGCAACGGGATTAACATCCCGCTGTGAATATGTGCTTTAACCCCCCGCTGCCCCGCCTCCGCATTAGACCATCCTCAGCTGCGTCGCCATCTTCGGCCGCATCCCCCCATCCCCCACCGCATCCCACATCCCCGCATCCCCTATCCCCCGCCGCATCCTGCAGCCCGCCGCCGAGAGCATAAAGTACCTGCTCGGCGGCGCAGCTGCAGTGAGGCTCCCGGCTCCGGTCCCGCTCATCAGCTCATCAGCGGGAGCCTCACTGCAGCCGCGCCCCCAAGCAGGTACTTTATGCTCTTGGCGGCGGGCTGCAGGATGCGGCCGGGGATAGGGGATGCGGGGATGTGGGATGCGGTGGGGGATGGGGGGATGCGGCCGAGGATGGTCTAACGCGGCGGCGGGGCTGCGGACAGCGGGGGGTTAAAGCACATATTCACAGCGGGATGTTAATCCCGCTGCAAATATGTGCTATCATAGGGGTGAATTGTATCGGATCCGCAGCGGTTTTTGCTTCAAATTCGCAGAAGTGAGATCCGCTGTGGATCCAGTAGGTGCGAAGGCACCCTAAGAGATATTCATGCCTCAATAGGTCAGAGCTACGCTGGTGGCCCAAGAGACCTTAAACAATATGAGGATGGTGTTTTTAATGTTATAGCTTATCGGTGTATACTATATATTTTTTTTAAAGGATGTCATTTCCATAAAAAAATTTATAAATATGATACAGGTTGTAATACTTACATACTACTTGCAGGCACACAATCAATTTTAGTGCATCCAGCACAATTTTCTATTTTAAGCATTTTTTACTTTATTTTATTTATTTTCTATTAAACGCACTTTGAGGGAAGCAACAAGATCAATATTGATTTATTTTCTTATTTATCTTTACAAATGAAGCAGAAATTTCTTTGCGTAGCATCCAATAAATGTAGCTGACTAGTCACTTCTGACTAAACCAATTTCTTTTTTACTATTCAAGCATATCAACCCTGGTCCCAGTGGAGATTACTCTTTAAATTCTGTAGGGACCAACTAAGACCACAATATTTTTATTGCATACTGCTGTATTTGTTTGTACAGTATTTGGTTTTTTTTGGAAACCAATGGAAACTTAGTTAAATTCAGGGTGTTCTTAGTGCATAATCATTGAGGTGCATGTTACAGTAAATAAGGCTGCGTTCACACTATTATCCAATAGCCTCCCAATGTCTTTGCAACATCAGTAACATCAGGCAGGACCCTTTAAGTTTTTGCTGTGCCTCTACAAATGACAGTGGAGGTGATTCACATGTAGCAGTGGGCTGCAAACTAAACTAAAGGTTACATAAATAAACTTTGTAAAGACCATGGGGGAGACTTTTCAAGCATGGTGTAAAGGGAAACTGGCTCAGTTGCCCCTAGCAACCAATCAGATTCCATTTTTCATTTGTCACAGACTCTTTGGAAAATAAAAGGTGGAATCTGATTGGTTGCTAGGGGCAACTGAGCCAGTTCCACTTTACACCATGTTTGATAAATATCCCGCATGTGTGTTACTCTTGTTTTTAAAGCCTCAAGGTCCTATTACACGGGTCGATCTGGAGGAACAAGCAAGCGCCGATCAGATCAGTGCTAGCTGGCTCCTCCTTCCCTGCTCACTGCCGGCGATGGGTCCATGGGGAGCTGCGGAACGGGCTCCCTGTACAATATTAAGATCACCCAGGGAGCCCATAGGAGATAACGGCCATCTGCTGCTGCCTCTCCTATTACACAGGTCCACGGCCAGAAGACCATCATTATCATTGTAATTTTTTTCAACATGTTGAAAGACAAGGATCAGCCGACATTGTGCATGTCGGCTGATCATTGCCTTATAACCCTCGCTATTACACAAATCGATTATTGCCCATAATGGTCGATAATCAGCCAAATACAGCCAATAATCGTTTGGTGTAATAGGGCCTTAAGTAATACTATGACTTGCAAGCTAAGGCCAGTGATAAGCATTTAGGCAACAAACTGAACTGCACATGCTACTTATCTAGGAGTTAGCCTTACTCATCCAAAACATTTTTTTCTAGAACAAAAGGATGTGTTCTTGTTTGTTTTTTATTGCTATGGTGATCGTCCTAACGCACTATTATTTTAATTAAACTATAATCCTATAAATCTGTGTTTCCTCTATAATAGTAAATTAATAATTGTTCAAGTCCAACAAACATCTTAAAATAGATTTCATATTTCTGTTTGTTGGTGAACCTGCTGTCGTTAATTAGATTACAGAAAAGAGGAATGAAATAATTGTAGCTCTCCAAAATCTCACAGGCCCGCTCTCCTGTTCACAGGTTCTGATGATGTGCGAGGCTAGGTGAGGAAGGAAGGTGCTGGAAATAGTAAATGTGATTAATGCTATAGATGTGGATGACTGAGCACATGACAAGGAAAAAAATGACAGCTCATTTTGGTTAACATGTTTGTGAATCATAATTACTCATAATCCTCTCTCACAACTGGGAACACTTAATTATACTGGGGTGATTTAAGTAAAACATTCAAAGACAAAGATGTGTCGTTGATATTTACACTGGGGACAATGCAACGTTTCTCCTAATAGTTTTCTAATTGTGACCTCGTTACTTGTAGACAATGTTCACTGAACTAATGGGACAAGAGTCCCATTTTTATTAAAACCTTCTATCTAAACGTCTTCTATAGTTTACTTGATTATTTGAGCTGTTGTATAATATTAATTTTACCCTTTACTATAAAAATTTAAATAAGACTGTAATCAATGGCCTTATATCAGTTAATGTTAAACAAACATAAAAAAAACAATAGCAACCAATCACAGCTCAGCTTTTATGTACTGTAACAAGCTCTGGTAAAATGAAAGCTGAACTGTGATTGGTTGCTTTGGGCACATTGCACCAGTTTTTATTCAATAGAATAGATTTACCAAGATCTTGTTACTTTACCTTCTTCTACTAGAAGGCTCAGTTT
The DNA here is from genome assembly GCF_027789765.1 of Dendropsophus ebraccatus. Taxonomy (NCBI): domain Eukaryota; kingdom Metazoa; phylum Chordata; class Amphibia; order Anura; family Hylidae; genus Dendropsophus; species Dendropsophus ebraccatus. The sequence goes on from NC_091454.1 coordinate 173,348,516, forward strand.
CAATACGAATAATTTAGTAGGACCCTCACACTAAACAGGTGGTGAATACTAGTTATTATAGAGGTTTTTTTTAGGTCTTTGTGAAGTTCAGAAAAAAATAACTTTACTTTCACTACTCCACCACCTTTGTCCACTGTTCTCTTATCTTCAAACCTTTGGCTAGTTGGTTAGTATAGCTGTGTCAGTTGTCACCATGGTAGACAATTATGGCATGAAACTATTATGCGCTACTATTATTTATTTATTATCACATTTATTTATAAATTTTCACAATTCCAATTGATCTTGAGGAACATTTTCTAACAAAAAATCTTCAAAGAATATGTAATTTGTCAGGCAAGGAGAAGTTCGAGGATGCCCCACTACCAAACAACTACTACAAAACAACTTTATTTCAAAAACCCCGAAGGATGTAATTGTATAATGGAAATAGAATACTAACGTGAATAGAACTAATCTTCACAGATCCATTATGGGTCCAGCTCGGAGAATCTGTTTTGGATTGAGATTCTGGGTTCAGAAGTGCCCTTATTGCTAATGCATGACCATATATATATATATATATATATATATATATATATATATATATATATATGTACTGCCTTAGACAGGGGTCCCTGTTCCTGTATAGTACATTGAGTGGCTGGGTGCAGAGCATCTGGCCCAGCAAACGTAGCCAGTGGATGCTACAATGTATACAGAATAACTTGACGTGAATATTTTTAGATTTTTTTGCTATTTTTTTACCCCTTAGGAATTTGCTCATCTCTAGTAACTACTTTCAGTATCATACAAAAAAATAATAATACAAACTTGAATTAGCTTATAATAGTGCTGTATTAAATTGACATTTTTTTTCTGCATCCCCAAGGTTAATGTTATACTTGAGTAACAATATAAATATAAGGAACATATTTCACATAAGAGTCCTCCCCTAACCTCTATTATGGCTTATAAATGGAGTTGTGTAATCATTATATGGGTGACAAATGGGCCGTGACAATCCCACAGGTGTTCATGATTCTTTGAGATCATACATTCTTACTGAAATACAAATAAGCTTCTATAGTGATTAGATTGTGATGCCAGCATTGGCCTCATTTCCTTATATTAAATGCTATTGTCTTGTATGACTTACAGAAGATACAGGAATGAGTTATAGAAACAATCAGACATTGATGCTAGGCGATATGTTATCATTTTATTACAAATCACACCAGATGTATGTAAATGTGGAACTATAGATCTTAACTAATGTAGTCAGGCAAAAAAGACAATTCATCAATTTAAAAAGGAACTCCTACACGAATGGCACCTTAATGGAGATCTCTGAGGGACTATAACAATGGATATATTCTTGAAAATTTATCAATTTTTCATTAGATTTTTTTATGGTTCTAGAAATAAAGAGATATCAAGAAATATGTATCCCTTAAACTGGATGGATCTTTTTTCTTGCTGTCGTAGGAGCTTTTTCTTATCCCTTCTTAAATTTTGTGAAGGGATGAGCCTATATGGTATTTAGAACACATATTGCAATTGCCAAATGGAGAAGCTGAAGACCGTTAGGAGGCATTCACATGTTCTGTGCATGGTCCGTATATATGGATGATGAGTTGCAGAATGTCAGTACTGTATTGTGAAGATTAAGGCCAGGTAAGACATCGGCCATTCTGCGACCCAGCCATGTCACAGAATGGCCGGTGTCAGTGAAGTTTATCCCGGACGGTACTGCAAAACTGGCCGGATAAACTTAATTTCTATTGAATTGGGATGGGGATGCATCCATGTGTGGACGCATACCAATTCACCTTTGCACACGGCGGAAATTCTGTCCAGAGCCGCACTCCATTGTGTGAACTGACATGTCTGTGTATTCAATGAAAAGGGTGTAAATCTTCGACTAGTGCAAACTGCCCAAAGCAACCAATCACAGCTCATCTTTCAGCTCTGGTAAAATGAACGAGGAGCTGTGATTGGTTCCTGTGGGCACTTTACACCAGTCTAGAATTTACACCCTTTGATAAATCTGGGCCTATGTGTATAAACTCCATCCAGAATTCCTTTGTCTGCAGCACAATGTAAATTATCAATTAATAATGGCCTTTATTGCAAATTGCAACAACGGCCGTGATTAATTGATAATTTATGTTGTGTGAATTTAGCCATAAACTGATTCAGAGCTCCTGGCATCATAATGAATCATGATGCCGGGCACTCTGTGATTCCGCTTTGTGATTCCATGCATGGACCATAAATGCCCCCTTAATGTTTTCCTCTTCATTTTTGTAGAATCTGAGCTTTTAAAAGCGTCAGCACAGAGTCATAATGGTTAGCACTGTGTTTCGAATCTTACTGTAGGCAACAACTGCATGGAGTTTGTATGATTTCTTCTTGTCATTGTAAGTTTTCTCCCACAAACAACAACAAAAAAAAAGCAGTATACTGTAGATAGGATAATTGGCTTCATATGAAATTTTCTCCTGTATGACTGAAATCAGACAGGGAAGAAAGATTAAGTTGAGTGATGACACTCCATATACAGTGCTGCTGAATATATCTGCATTATATAATTGACCAGAATTGGATAAATACATGCTGTCACTTCCAGTATCTATTATTTTGTGTCATCGCATATTCAAACAATACAGACAGAAGACTTTGAACAGAATGAATGTAAATATATACATAAAAACTTTTCTTAGGAAATATACTATTCTATAAGAAAAGGGCTCAATCATAGAAAGCAGGTAATGGTTTCAGGTTTGCCCTTTTCTCCATGTTTCTCTTAGTGAAGTAACCTAAATTGCTGGGCTCCAATGAAAAATCTGTAACCAAACACCCTTCAAGATCATTTGCTATAGATTTGTCCACTGTAACTTTTTCATGAATGCTAAAGGGGCTTTGGGGTCTTTAAAAAATTTACTATAGACAGGGCATAGGAAAAAAACCCTCACTCTGTAGACCATTAGTGCTCCTGCATCTCTGGAGTCACTCAATATTTCAGGAGGTGCCATGATGATGTCCCATATGTAGGGCATCAGAAGCCGCAGCCAATTACTGCCATCAGCTCTTACATGTCGTTGACTGCAGTGTTCAATTTATGGGACGGTATAACAACACTTTCAACAGGGAACACCGGAGTAGCAGCAGTGGTGGCAAACTAAAGAACAAGGATTACTCATTCTCCTTTTTTTCCCTTTTTTAAGATCAGAAACCCCTTTAAAGATTTCTAATTCTCATGACACACATTCAATATTACACATTTTTTTAGCTATATGTTAATCATCTTGGATGCATCTTGTGAAATTACCAACTTTCTACAACAACATGGACCCCTGGCGATTGTTATGTAACTGGACCCTTTTAAATATTCTGATAGCATATTAGAATATTGTGTAAGGGCTTATATAGGAAACTTAAAACCTTAACTAAAGAAAAGGTAAAAGTGGACACATCTGTACTGTGTCACAAGTGGTATGGAAGGACAAAACTACATTGCTGCACCTATACGCTTCCCCACATCATTTGAATGCATTCACTTAAGAAAATGAATATTTAATTATAATGTGTCAATCGTATATAATATTACATGACAGCTGCATTTCTTTAAAATATATCTGCCAAACTATCTTCTATGAAAAATTTATACATTAATATGTTTAAGTGTTAGCTTCCACATGCATGGAAAATGTCTTAAGTAACTTAAGAACAGCTTTATAACTCTCTGTAAACCCGTCTCTGTAGGTTTAGCAGAAAAGGATTATATTAGCAAATTATACAAAAATAGAACATGAGTTCACTAGAGCCCTGCCCTGTAAAATTAAATCCACTGATTTAATTCCATAACATAGCATGTTTTTTGAATTGCTTACCTTTGAGAAAGGCTTAAGGAATTGGCACAGCCAATTGCTTGCCCTTTCACTGGCTGCTTGCCATTGGCAGAGACTGTCTCAATGATCCTTGCAGATTCCCTGGCACGTGGCACTGAGACTACAACACACAAAGTGCAATGAAACTGACGGAAATCTAATTAGTATATAAGGGATTAAGCAATGTAGGAAAAAAAATGATTTCATCTTTATGTCTGCCTTTCAGCTCAGTTAATCCTTTAAGTGCCAGAAGGTTTTGGCAAAATGGCTTCTGTTTTTTTTTTTTTTATTCAATATGCATACCATATGTATTGGAAAAGATGGAAGATTGTCACCTAGTGGCCAACATATAGAAGATAATATGTGAATGCTTTGACATGAACTGATGTAATGTATTTGATGAGCTTCTGCTTTTCCTTTTTTTCTTTCAAAAAATCTTAACCAAAATATCTAGAATATTGTTCAACTATTATACTGTCTACAGCTCATGCTAACCTAAATGTCTTTATGGTTACACACTACACTACTGAGTAGTAAGATCCTGCAGTCCTTCACTCCTTCCAACTCCATTCATCTTACACAGTAAGACAACTGCATGTAGGATCTGGCTACTCAAAGAGTTATTTTAGGGTATACAGTACTGAATACTTTTTGTTTGTTTTATAAAGGCTGCATAAACTTTTACGTCAAATTTAAAGGCAGGGAGCAGGACTCCAAGGATGCCCAACCATCTAAAGTGGCAGCCAGACATCCAATCAGTGTTAGGGGACTGCTAGGCTGGACCGGCAGGTATGCTGACATGCTAGTGATGCAGTGACCCAGCAGCCTATCGGTAGCTCCAGAGCATTGGGTGAATCACAGGTGGCCCAGCACTCCAGAGTGACATTTGGTGGGGGATATAGACAGGCAGCTAAAGTCCCATAGCTGCCCATGGTAGTTTATGGTTCTCCCCTGTTAAAGTTATTGCTTTTGCTGTGTATTTGACTTCGGCTTGTATCTGCCCAACCTTGGCTTTGTCTCTGATTTTGTACTGTCTGTGTTTCTGACCCCGGCTTGTAATACAATTTCACTTTGGCTCTGATTTTGTACCGTTTATTGCACTTCTGGTTATGATCTTTTGGCTTGTATTTCCACTTCTCTTTGGTACTGATTTTAGGTTTAACAGTTGCCAATGCTGACTGCTGACTATCCTCCCATGACGGCCCCAGCACTAAGTAGTGTAAAGAACGTCACCCAGTTGGGCTCTGCTGTTTAGGGAAGCATGTTAAGAAGGCTGGGACAGGGAAGCAGGGAGCTCATTGTACCTGCCTGGCAGGACAGATTTGGTGCCTAAATTTAAAAATATTATAATAGACCAGTAATCTGGTGAAGCTCTGCCAATCCTTCTTGTTCCTTCACTTCACCCATCTGAGTAGAAATGCTTTGTTTTCAAACCTTGGTAAACTAGAAGCTACTATAGTTTTAAGTAACCTGACCACTCCATAGACATATCTCTAAATGTTAGTACGGATGTGCTTACCCTTACTTCCCTCTCCTCATTTGAGGATTCAAATTTTTCATGACAACAATTTAATAGACAATATTGCAGTAAGATAGTTATGCACATAGCTGTCACTGTTTAAACTTAAAGGGTAAAAAATTCTGGTAAAAATAAACTTTTTCCCTATCCACAGGATAGGAGAAAAGTAGGAGATCATGGGGGGGTCCGACCCCAGGACCCCCAGGTGATGTCCATATTGGACCCCGTTGTCCCTGTTATGAATAGAGACCTGGGTCAGCATGTGGCCTGCGGCTCTATTCACTCCTACGGAGTGACAAAAAAAGGAGAGTAGAGCGCCGGAAAAACGCTGTACTCGGCTCTTTCTGTCGCTCCATAGGACCTGCAGCTCTATTTATAACAGCGGGGTCCGATACGTAGATTGCCGGGGGGTTCAGGAGTGTGACCCACTTTAATCTCCTAGTTTTCCCTTATCTTGTGGATAGGTGAAAAGTTAATTTTTCCTAGAATACCTCTTTAAAGTAGCCACATATGTAAGATTTATTTTATTTTCAGGCCAATACAAATCTGCAAACATTTATTAGTCTAGGTGGAAATCTTTAGATTTATAGCCAAAAACTGTATGTTTGTTTTTTTTTTACTCATAAACCACTTTAAGTAATAAATTTTGCTCAGCCACTTCTGTAAATGTGTGATTTACTAAGCTACTCTGTGCCCAGACAGATAAATATGAATGTCTAAGGAACATGTTAGTACTCTATAATCATTACAAATAAGAGGCCTGGACAATTAGTATTCAAGACGTGAACAGAGAAACACCTCTGTGTCTGTTCAGGTCTAGAATGTATAACCTAAGATTCATTGACTTATAATCAGTAACCAGCTAACATTGTTGACTCTGGGACATGAAGAACCTCTGTGGCATCAGGGATTCCTGAGGGGTCCTTTAGTGTTTAAAAATTAAAGCCAAATCCATTAGGACTGCTAACCACTGATTATTCACCATCTGTTTATACAGATCCAAATGCCAACTCATTAGGACAGTGAAAAAATTTAGACAGGATATTTAAGGCAGTAGATATTGACCGGCTAAGCAGCAGCAGGAACAACTGGGAATAGATTTGACAAGATTTGCTAATTTATGAGCATACGATGGTAAGCCTTGAGGGATTCACTTACACCATTCTCAGGTAATGTGAAATATGCAGTGTCACCTTGGACTGCCTTCTTTAAAACTTGAACACTACCTTTTTTTTTTCTTTGATGGTGACATATTAACATCTGGTCGCCACTATTAGGCCAGTTCAGTTATAATTTTTTTTATATAGAGAGTTCTTTTTAGGAGCAGTATTTGATATCTCAGCATGGTATATAATCTATCTATCTATCTATCTATCTAGTTCAGATAACACTTCACGGCAACTCCAAATTGTGTCAAATGTGTATCAAGTTTATTCCATCTTGTGATACATCAAAATAACAGTGCAGCAAAGCAAGTAACAGGATGCAACGTTTCAACGATCTCTCACCGTCTTTTTCAAGACAGAGGGATCGTCGAAACATGTCATCCTGTTACTTGCTGTGCTGCACTGTTATTTTGATGTATCACAAGATGGAATAAACTTGAATCACGTTTGACAAGATATGGAGTTGCCGTGGAGTGTTATCTGAACTGTATCGAATTGGTCTGTGGTCGGGACCTATCTACTAGCACCCTAATAAGCTGGAAGTAGTGCTACTTTTTGATGTATTGAGGCTATTTATCTATCTATCTATCTATCTAATTACCTGAATGATGCCATCAGATTAGTCCTTCAAAGTAGTGACTTTATTCTTCCCATTGTTGTTATTAAGCCCTTTAATGACCCCATCATAGTGCATAGCTACTGTAGTTCTCTTTCTCTGTTCTATTTCAGGTGAAGGGACCAGAGCTTGGCTGTTTGACAGGATTTCCTCTTAGGTCTCTAGCCAATCACAGCACATTACATTCTCCTGTCTACTGTGCAACTGAACAGGCTGGCACTGTGCTGGGTGATGATTTACACAGTGCACTACTATTGGTGTCATGTGGAGAAGAAGAGAGTTATTAACACAGTAGCTTTGCAAAGCGCTATGTGAGCAGAAAGTTAAAAAAAAAAAAAAAACACAGCAAGAGCACAGAGAGCACTGAAACCTAATATCTAAACAGTCTGTAATGTGCTGTGGGGTAATTTATACATTACACTACTATAGCTGGCATGAACTCGCTTGGCAAGGTGCTGTATGAGCAGAAATGAAATAGTAGAATCAAAGCATCAGTTTTAGCTTTGTATGGACAATGTAGATCCTTGCTGTCTTGAGAACAAAGCCCAAGCTTTTTCAGGCTCTCTCTGGCTTCCCTTCTCCTGCACAGGTCACATGGTATGCCTTACTCCCACTTCCTGAGGATATTACTAGAGACAGATATCCCCTGAGATCAAGTAATGGGTATTAGATAGTAGGAAGGGAGACATCTAGTGGGCAAGATTTTAAAGCTTTTTTTTTTCTAAGGTAATGAGACCTTTTTGGTAAATGAAGCATAAAAATATGTTAGGAGTCACATATCCCTGGTGCATTGAGATTTTGTTCTGCACTCCTGAAGTTTACATAAGTTATCATAACATATTGCACACACCTATGTCTGTTGTTTTCAGCCTTATCTTAGTGGTCTAGGATATATCAACATACACATTGCTTTGCCAGTTTAAAGCAAATGTACCACTGGTACACCGCCTTTTTCTGGTCTATTACCAAGTACCGGCCAAGCAAGAAGCACTGGAGGTGGGCCTCCCCTCTGTGACGCGGCTCCATTAAAATCAATGGAGTCCCGTCACAGAGGGGCGGGCAGATCATCACAGTGAGGACCGCTTTTAACATTTAATAGTTTACAGCCCACTTGACTGCTTATCCTAGAATAAGCAAAGATTTACAGTAATAAATAGCTAGCTATCCTGGAACTTTTCCTGCAGAACCATACATCAATTTGACAATGTGACAGGTTCCCTTCAAAATCTGCATACACAGAAATAGTGCATTAGATGTTTCATGGCACCTATGAAAAATCTTAAATAACACAAGTAGTGGTATCCTCTGGTCTTCTTGACTCTGCAGACTTTCTAGTTATACAAAATGTTCTTAACATCTTGGGCCAGGGTTCATAATGACATGGCTTGAGAATTACAAAATGTATATACTTTTTGTATTGAAAGGAATTAAACATTCTGTGGAGAACGGGCGGTTTCACACTACGGAATCCGCACAGAGAAATTCTGGACGATTCCGTCGCTCGCACCTGCTCGCAGCGGCGCACATCTTTGCTCATGCCGTAGACACCATTATATAGCCCGGCCATTTCCAGTGTCTGCCGAAAGAATTGACATGTCAATTCTTTCGGTGGACGGCAGAATCAGCCCATTCATAGAATGCACTCTATGACACGGGTGGAGATGCGCGTGGGCATGAGTGGGTATGAGCGATGGAATCTGCCGGAACTTCTCCACGTGGATTCCGTAGTGTGAACCCGCCCAACCAGTAGAATAAAATGGTTTATTACAATTACATAATCCGGTTAAGCAATGACTAAATCAAAGCCAGTTTCTGCTGTTTTATACAGTCAATTGTGACCTGGTTGTTGTGATACTATTCATGGTTACAGCTGGTATGTGAAACATAATAATATATTTGCTGTCAAATATGTGTATCTCTGTCTATCTCACTGGGATCATTCCATGGATTCCGGTAACACTTATTATTTCTGGATTCTCAAGGGGTTAAAGCAGTTTTGTGTTTTCACAGAATAAATAGAAATATGGGGTGCCCAAGGAAATAAGCCATGACTGTGAGAAAAGTGACAGGATCAATAAACCATCTTAGTTTGGAGAAACGAGGTGGAAAGTAGAGCATTAGAAAGCACTAGAAAAAAAAAAAAAGAAAATATGAAAAGCTGCATCTTATTACTGTTCTGCATTCAGTCTCTTACTTGTGTTTGATAGGATGTGTGGGATCAGCTTCTTTAGGCATCATGATAGGCCTGAGATAAAAGGACTGCATACTCCCCACCTGCTACTTACCACCTAAGGGGGAATAATCCATTAGCAGAGACAATTGTTATTCTCTGTCAGTAGAAAAAGAATTCTTAGTATTTTAATGATCTACAAGGATGTTGTTTAAAATACATAATGTTCTATAATGCAGTAAATCTTGAAGCTTCAAGGAGTAGTTTTTGAAAAATAACTAATCTTTCAAACAGTGAAGAATTGTTTATTGTTCCAATATTTCTTCTGTATAAATTTCTCACTGTTTTCTGTGCTTGATGTCCGCTTGTGTTAATACAAACACGTATTACACAGCATGATATTCCCAATAAGCAAGTGCCGATCTGTTATATTGGCGCTCACTTACAAAGCTTATTACATGACTCGATTATCATGCAGCAAGGGCAGCACTGACATTGTTAGCAATATCCGTGCAGCCCTTGCTTTGGTGTTAAATATACTTAGTTGATCATGTTCCCCAGTGTCCTAAGGCCTTGTCTGTGGGATTCCCTGGTCTCTGCAGCTGCAGCTCTCACTTCTGGTCCTGTATCCAAAGTGACAAGCCACTCAGCCAATCACTGGACTCAGTGCTGTCCTGTTTTGGCCAGTGATTGGCTGAGCAGCCTGTCACTTCAGAGAAGGAACCAGACGTGAGAGCTGCCGCTGCTGTCATCGGGGAATCCCACAGACATATCTGGTGGACATGGAGGGAGCCTGGACAGGTAATAGCTTTATTATTTTATGCACACAATCATCACTGCCAATGATATTTAAACTTGCAAATAGACAATGATCAGCCAATGATCGGCTCTTTGGCTAATTGTTTGGCCTTTATTACATGGAGCAACATCAGCCTGATTTGTCCGATTATCACTCTGTGTAAGAAGGCCCTATCTAAATGACGCCAAATGAGTGCCAAAGCCTGGAACTTGCAACAATCAGTTGTTTGGAGCCGCACTGCACAGTGAGCAAAGTTTGTCTCTCTTCATTGTGTAGCAGTGGCAAAGTCTAACTGCAACCTGTATAGCTAATAACTTATCAGTACATTTTGCCCAGAAAAACTCTTTAAATGACAGCAAGCAGAGAGCCTGAAAAACTCAAAGGATGCAGAAAATATTTGTTAAAATTGTATAACTTTTAATATAAAGAAATATTTTATTTGCTGAAACGAAAACACTCTTCTTGTCGCCTGATATACAAATGAAGTACATTAAAATGGCTATTCACTTTTTCCAATCCTTTTTTCTTTTTGTTAGCTGGGTCCCCTTACCTTCATGTCTGTGATCTTCTGTTGCTCTCTATAAGCAATCTCTTTTCTGGCAAAAAGATAAAGGAATCCTGCTCCAATTATTTAAAATACCTTCAAGAATTTTTCTACCAGTGAAAATGCTATTATAATGGACTAGTATAAAGTTCCACTAGTTTAAATGGTTAAGAGATGCATGTGACCAAAGCATCTTACTTTCTAACTGGAATGCTGTTAAGCAGTGTTTGGCAGTTTGATAAATAAAACAGCAACAAACAAAGATCCAACTGGATAAAAAAAAAATGCAGGACGCATACTATCACATCTGTCTATCTATCTATCTATCTATCTATCTATCTATCTATCTATCTATCTATCTACTATGTGAAAGGCGTCACATAACAGATTGGACAAAAGCCCTCCTATACAAAAAGTGAATGGGGGAAAAAATCAATTATACTAACAAAGGTAACACAAAAAAACTGTGTCACCAAAGTATAATCTCCAGAGCCTTAGTACATGTATATAAAAGTATTGCCAATCGCCCACTACCAGCAACAAGAACTAGAGCCTAATGTACAAACATTCTGCACCTGACCTAGGGAGTCTATGTCACCTGACACAGTAAGCCAGCACTGGTTTATACTGTACCAAGAATAGACATAGTAAAACCCAGTGTAAAGATGCCAGAGTAGGCAATGGTAATAAGAAGGAGTGATAACTAGTCAACTAATTCTAAACCTGTGTGATTAGAACCATCTATCATCACACTGTTGTGTTCGTAACCGTAAAAGTATGTGCCACTAGCAACAGCATTTTCTACTTATATTATTACTTCTAAAACAAATGCTATGTGGAACAGCCTAGTGAGATGTGACTGCTTAACTCCAGTTTAAGTTTTGCTGCATAACTGAGCAATAGAATGGTTGTTTGCTGAGATCTAAAGAGTTTGAAATGAGTCACTTGAAGCATACGTGAGAGTGAGATTTATCAGCATATGAGTCACTTGCTCTGGTTTTATTCCCTTTTCCCTGTCAATACAAAATTGCTAAAATCCGTCAGACATAGGTCAAACATATAACACGATGACATGGAGCTAAAAGCCAGAAAGTAGATCAGTCTTCCTTAGAATGTATCCTTATGGAATAGCCTGATGTAGATGCAACATAGACACAAATTATTGAATCAGTCAAAGTGCACACGCAAGATTGTCATATAAAAAAATTGAACTAATATAGTTAATATACTAATAAAAATGACAAGAGTGGAGTTTAGTTCACTGCTGAAATAAGATGTATAAGAACAATTTTAATACAGTCTTTTGGTACATTATTTATGCTCCCACCTGTACCTGGTTTGTGCTTTCTGAATAGGGATTAATAATACATTAAACCTCGTAGTAAGTAGTCGCACATACAGCACCTCATCCTAATAATGACAAGTATTTCTTAACAACCCAAAAACCATCTGTAGACATATAATTACAAATTTATAAAGCCCAAAGCATTTGTAGAAATCCAAGATTTTGTTGGGAGAAGGCGACTGCGATTAAAGCCATCTAATTCCATGTCTGACATTTTCCCTTGTGTTTGTGTTTTTTATTAATTTCCAGCACAACTTGTTTATATAAATTATTGATGCTTATTTGCAATTACAGTGCTAAAAGGTTTATTAATACGTACAGCCTGTATTAAATGGCTTGTAAACTAGGACAATAATTAAATATTCAAATTGTCTTGGAACACGCAGAAATATGTTTTCTTACAAATGATATACCCACTTCTGAAATGGTGATCGGATATATTTAGTACTTTTATTCCTTCTAATTCATTATGGTTTACATATGTTGGCTGTCATTTAAAGGGATTCTGTCATTTCCAACCCACCCTCCTCAAAACCCTTAACTAAAGTAATCTGTAAGTAGGATAAAGAATGCTGATTCCAAATCTGTAATTTGTATCCCACTGTTGTAAGCCTGCAGACTGGACATGCTGATGCATACAGAGCACTACTTAGCTCAAAAATATAATGGAGAGGACTACTCAGACTCCTTCATGTGTGGGTGTATAGCAAAGGAATACGAGAACATAGAAAGATTAATGGATAATGGTGACAGGTATAGCTAGCCCGCACTGCTTACAACATAACCCCTAGTAGATAAGATGAAGCATATGGTGTGTCTTGTATGGAGACAACGGGGTGCTAAGGAGAAGAGGTAGATGCAAAACAATGTGTAGGAGAAATTCAAGCACTCACCGATCACCAGGTGATGCGCCTGCACCTCCACTTATCCACCATCCCCTCCCTGCTCTACTTCGGTGTAATAAAGATTTGAAGACAAGATCGGTGAGTGCTTGAATTTCTGCTACACATTATAGAAAGATTAATATTGCAGATATAGAATCAGTGTTTTATACTGATGTATAATCTACTGATTTACTGGTTTAGCACCTGTTTTGGAGGTGACAGAGTCCCTTTAAATGTTGGCTGTTAATTATAAACTTAAAAAGCACCTGTCATTAAAAATAACTTTTGCCATGTCATCAGGCATAATGAGACAGAGAAAAGTTCAAGAGCACCAGGGAACTTTGTTTATTATGACCAACCTTGAGGGTATGGATGCACGCTGGTAATCCTACAATCCTACCATCAGAACTCAGCAGGAAGGAAGGTCCAACAGCATCCATAGAGTGAATATCTTCAAGTTTTAGATGCATTTTCCTGTACTTGATGTAAATAAAACTTGAAGATAATAATTCTATGGACGTAGTTGGACTTTCCTTCTTACTGATATGTGTGTGCTGATGTGTGTGAAAAGCTATTGATTGCAACAGGTCTCACTGCTGAGACCTGCTGCAATCAGGAGATCAAGCTGGAGTAAGAGTGCAGAAGCCGTGCCATCCATTCCTTAGCCGTTCCCTAATTCTAGGTCGCTTGACAAAGACCGAAGGGTCGAAAAATTGCTCTGCTTGTAAGCTGATATTTAAATAAATTTTGACTTATTTTATTATGGGTGCTGTTGGACCTTCTTCAATTTACAACTTTACCCTGCCTACACCAAGGATTGTGGGTCTTAATGTGACTCTGTACCCAAAATCTGCCCACCTTAAACCACTTGTACCTTTAGATAGCTGCTTTTAATCCTAGATCTGTCCTGGGGTCCGTTCGGCGGGTGATGCAGTTATTGTCCTAAAAATCAACTTTTAAACATGCGGCCCTGTGGCAAACTGGTGTTGCCTAGAGTGTCTGTGCATTAGGCTAGCACAACCTCTCTGTCCTTCCTCCCCGCTCTCTTCATCATTATGAATGCTCCAGGCAGATTGTCTCCTATTCATCAGCTGTGTGAGCACGGCACATGGGCTGGATCGTTAAGGCACCTGTGCAATTTTCACTGCAGAGGAATAGGAAAAATCCTGACAGTGGCATTCCTAATGATGAGGAGGGTGGGGAGGAGGGATGGAGGGATGGTGCAAAGTTAGGGCACATATACTCTAGGCCACGTCAGTTTGGCACAGGGCTGCAAGTTGAAAAGTTGTTTTTTAGGACAATAACTACACCTGCCGAATGGACCCCAGGACAAATCTTGGATTAAAAGCAGCTATCCGAAGGTACAAGTGGTTTGGGGGGACAGATTGTTGGTACAGAGTCGCTTTAACAGCATGCATCTTCCTTTATTTCTCTGTGACCATTACTGGATATCTCCAATAAGGTTCTTTTGGACTTTCTTGGTTTGTTGGCATGCCTGATGGCCTGTCAAAGGTTATTTTTAATTGGTCATCCTGACAGTTTTATTTGGGCACAGCACAGTATCCAACCCAACAGGCAGTACAGTGGCTCAGTGGGGTAACCAGTCTAATTCCAACCTGGTAAAACATCTACACAGAATTTGTACATTCATGTTTGTATGGATTTCCTTGCATTGTCTAAAACAGATTGCTGACATATTTGGTTTCTTTTCAAGTGACCCAGAAAAAAGTGTAAATGGTCACAGCCTCTGTATAGCACTGCAGAATACGTTGGCATGATATAAACAGTATTGTGTAAAGTTGTCACTGAAAGGAGATATGACTAGAGATGAGCAAATTTATTTGACACAGATCTGTTAGAACACAAACTTTTTAGATTTGTTAGATATTTAGTCTCTCCTTTTATACCTGTGCCCTCCTTACCTGGAGGAAGTAGAGGTGTTGTATCCATTGCAACCTCCACTAACTAATCGTGAATACATACATGAATCCAAAACAAATCTAAGATTCTGTTTGACTGAATCAGACCTAAAACAAATCTTTACAGATTTGTTCATCTCTAGCTATAAATTTTAAACATTACATTACACTAATTTTGGAAATCTTATTATTGCACAGTAAGGCTGGATTCACACGCTGTAACTGTGCGGCTGTATTTTTTATGCGGCTGTAAATGTGCGGGTGAAACTCCGGCCGTGGGAAAAAATAGACATGCGGCTCAAAACATACGGTCATTTACTTGGAAATCTGGTTCAACTAAAAATAACAAATAAAATGTTAAGAAAGTGATGGAAACACCTCTGGATGCATCTGGGAAAGCAGGGAACACAGTTTACATGAATCGCTATTACCGGGGTTTGCGATCCTCTGCAGTATAGCCGATGTCTCTCATGGTTAATATATTGAATTAATAAAACACATTTTCTGTCTAATAAAGTCCCTTTTATTGTTCAATAATTAAATGTAAACGATTCCATCATTTTGCAATTAAATATACTGTTAAAATAAATATATATATAAATAAATGTATATTTATATATATATTTATTTTTTGACAGTATATTTAATTGCACAATGATGGATTCGTTAGAATTAAATTATTGAACAAAGAAACTGTATTTATTTAAACGAAAATGTGTTTTATTCATGAAATATTAATTAGTACAGAAAGCTCTATTAGCCGGTAATTCATATGCCGGCAATAGAGCATTCTGTACTAATCATCACTTTACTTTAATGAAAACATCAAATGTTTCTTCTAATTATGTTATGACAATAACATTATTAGAAGAAACATTTAGAATTATATGTGCGCTCAGCTGATTGGCTGTTCGGCTGAGCGCACATATAATGAGCCGGTCCGCAGCACAGTGACTTCATTGTGCTGCGGACCAGCGAAGAGGACACATCGGGGTGAGTATAGAGCTCTCCCCACCCCCTCCCCGGCACTGCACCCCTCCCAGCAAGGAAGGGGGGGTCAGTTAACCCCTTCCTTGCTGGGATGGGTGCAGTCTGACATCAGTCTGGCCCCCAGGGGGTTAAGGGGGATGCAATACATCCTCCCTTAACCCCTTGGGGGCCAGACTGTAAGCAGCGATCTGTAAAGATGCTGCATACTGTAAGGTGGACAACACCGCTCACAATGATGGGTGTTGTGCTCCTGTTTGTGTGTTTTTTGTGTGTTTCTCCCTTTTTGTTTTTCAGATATCGGTATCCTGTGGATTACGTCGGATTCCGTGGACTACGTCGATGACCAGCGGTTGTTCTTTGAATTTTTTAAATAAAATGGTCAATGAGGGGTGTGGGGGTGTTTTTATTTGAATAAAAAAATTTGTAAACTTGTGTCTTGTCTTTATTTCTTTACTTTTTAGACTTAGTAGTGGAAGCCGTCTAATAGACGGAATCCATTACTAAGTTGGGGCCTAGTGTTAGCCGGTATAAAATGGCTAACACTAACCCCCCATTATTACCCCAGTACCCAATGCCACCAGGGGTACTGGGAAGAGCCGGGTGCCAGTGGTCCCGGAGCGTCAATATTGGCGCTCCTGGACCGGGCGGCAGCAGGCTGGTAAGATTTAGGCTGGGGAGGGCCTAAACCAATGGCTCTTCCCACCCTGGTGTTACCAGGCTGCTGTCGTTTGGTTTTTAACCCGGCTGGTTATAAAAATAGGGGGGACCCTATGCAAATTTTTTTTTAAATAAATAAATAATTAAAAAAAAACGCATAGGGTCCCCCCTATTTTTATAACCAGCCGGGTTAAAAACCAAACGACAGCAGCCTGGTAACACCAGGGTGGGAAGAGCCATTGGTTTAGGCCCTCCCCAGCCTAAATCTTACCAGCCTGCTGCCGCCCGGTCCAGGAGCGCCAATTTTGACGCTCCGGGACCACTGGCACCCGGCTCTTCCCAGTACCCCTGGTGGCATTGGGTACTGGGGTAATAATAGGGGGTTAGTGTTAGCCATTTTATACCGGCTAACACTAGGCCACAACTTAGTAATGGATTCCGTCTATTAGACGGCTTCCACTACTAAGTCTAAAAAGTAAAGAAATAAAGACAAGACACAAGTTTACAAATTTTTTTATTCAAATAAAAACACCCCCACACCCCTCATTGACCATTTTATTTAAAAAATTCAAAGAACAACCGCTGGTCATCGACGTAGTCCACGGAATCCGACGTAATCCACAGGATACCGATATCTGAAAAACAAAAAGGGAGAAACACACAAAAAACACACAAACAGGAGCACAACACCCATCATTGTGAGCGGTGTTGTGCACCTTACAGTATGCAGCATCTTTACAGATCGCTGCTTACAGTCTGGCCCCCAAGGGGTTAAGGGAGGATGTATTGCATCCCCCTTAACCCCCTGGGGGCCAGACTGATGTCAGACTGCACCCATCCCAGCAAGGAAGGGGTTAACTGACCCCCCCTTCCTTGCTGGGAGGGGTGCAGTGCCGGGGAGGGGGTGGGGAGAGCTCTATACTCACCCCGATGTGTCCTCTTCGCTGGTCCGCAGCACAATGAAGTCACTGTGCTGCGGACCGGCTCATTATATGTGCGCTCAGCCGATCAGCCAATCAGCTGAGCGCACATATAATTCTAAATGTTTCTTCTAATAATGTTATTGTCATAACATAATTAGAAGAAACATTTGATGTTTTCATTAAAGTAAAGTGATGATTAGTACAGAATGCTCTATTGCCGGCATATGAATTACCGGCTTATAGAGCTTCCTGTACTAATTAATATTTAATGAATAAAACACATTTTCTTGGAAATAAATTCAGTTTCGTTTGTCAATAATTTAATTCTAACGAATCCATCATTGTGCAATTAAATATACTGTCAAAAAATAAATATATAGATAAATATACATTTATTTATATATCTATTTTTTTTAACAGTATATTTAATTGCAAAATGATGGATTCGTTAGAAATAAATTATTGATCAACGAAAGTGTCTTGATTACAAATAAAATGTCTTTGATTAATTTAATATAGTAACTATTAGAGGCATCGGCATTCGGCATCATTGCCGGCTATTTTTGAAGTACTCCGTACGGACCGCCTGTCAATCCTCGGCCGCATGTCCAGCCGCAAATAATGGTCTTGTTCATTTTTTACGGGTCCGTTTACGATAGGGCCGTAGATTCATACATAGTGTGCACTGTGCAGCCGCATATCCTATACTTCCCAGCATACACACGAACCACCAAAAATACCGCCGCACAATTACAGCCGCAAATACAGCCGCACTCTTACAACGTGTGAATCGAGGGTAATAGTATATTGTTTTTTATATTCTAAAGGTCCCGTAGCTGTGATTAGTGGAGAAGAAGATTCTGCCAGTCCCCTCCATCATATTAACCATGGCATCACAACACCAAACTCTTTAGATGCTGGTCCAGACACAGTCGTGATTGGAATGACCCGGATCCCTGTTATCGAAAATCCACAGTATTTCCGTCAAGGCCACAATTGTCACAAGCCAGACACATGTAAGTATGACATTTTTTCATATAGAGCTGATAGCATAGCCGCTAGGAAAAATTAGGGTAAATTAGGTAAATTTTACATATGTGGGTAGTTGAGGTATAAGTTTTGTCATGTGTTTGTGGATGTGTTGTGTTCCAAATATTAAATTGGATACATTTTAAGGCTCCGTTCCCACTGAGCAAAGGTAGCGGAATTCCGCGACGGAATTGTCCGCCGCGGAATGCCGTTAGCCTCCCGCTCATAATGGGACTCTATGGGAGGCGCGCGCTCCTGCCCTGTCCGCGCTGAAGAATGAACATGTTCATTCTTCAGCGCGTATAGAGCAGCAGCGCGCGCCTCCCATAGACTCCCATTATGAGCGGGAGGCTAACGGCATTCCGCGGCGGACAATTCCGTCGCGGAATTCCGCTACCTTTGCTCAGTGGGAACGGGGCCTAATAATTCATTAGAACCCACTTTAAGTAAAACCTGATAAAAAGATGGAATAAGAGCTACCTATGTTTCTTAGTTTCTTAAATTTCCAAAATGGATGGTTATTGAAGTAGCATGCTTTTAGATCAGCATTGATCATCTGTATTTAAGTTCGATCCCAATATTCGGGTAGTGCTTGTACTTAGCAACAATGATTCTTTCAGTAACAGAAAGGATACTGTATATGTTTCATTCCCATCACAGCCCTGATATGTCATTGGATGTTATATTACCCTGTTGTATTTTTAAGTTCCTTTTTTCACGTAAGCCCTTTGCCTCCATTTAAAGATTCATCTGATCATTATAATGCACAAAAAGTATCAATGATGTACTGTATCTGCTGAGATCCCAAAACTGGTTGTTACAATGACAATTTCCAGTTTATGAAACCATAACCAGTACAAAGTATACCAAATAAGTCTTTATAACAATTAAATATATGCTTTAATAGAGCTGACTTGAAGTATACCAGTAACCTTCTATTTGGCCCAACATCTCAAAAATGCTCCAGTTGCCTTATTACAGGACACATATAACATTTTATATCCTTCTACAAAGCTTGACCACAGTGTTTATGAAGCAAGGAAACTTTAAATTCTTCTTTTAGTTGAGAAGAAACTAATCTAGTTAACCCAATAAAAACTCTCAAAGTTCTTTCAGACATCCCCATCTTGTTAAGGTCGAATTCTATGAGGCAAGGGGCCATATGGAGAAAGAAACTTTCCTAAGAGTTCTTGTGGGTCACAGGAGACATATTCAATGGCACGTTCTCATTAAGATCTTGAATTAGGCCACAGACTTTCACTTTCATCTTTGCTTTCTGCATTCATTTATCTTTGCTTACTGCATTTTATCAACATATTCTTGTTACTTTTACTGTCTGCTTTACTTTTAAAATTTCTCTAAAAGAACCATACTGATTTTTACCATCTCTATGGTGTTCAACAGTGGATTTTAGTAGCATATGTAATAGTAGCACTATATAATCAATGTCAACAATTATGTGAAGGTGTCTAGATCTAGAAGATATATGTTTGCTTTTTACACAAATTACAAATAGATAATTTTTTTCAACAATGTGGGAGTAGGGGGTCATTACTGATCTTGCTTAACACTGTGAAACTTATTATTTTCTACTTTCTCGATTTTCAGTGAATGATTCAAAATACTGTATCTCAACTTTTAATTCCATACAAATAAAAATAACATTTGCACAAGGTGTTCATTAGTTGCTGCAACGGTGCACACATTGGGGGTGACAGAAAAATAAATCTTGCTCTAAAGTAATTTGTAACCAATATCTAGAAATATTTCACCCTCCAGAAGGTCCAATAAAAAAAATAGCATTTATTACAAAAATTCATTTATTCATGTTCAGGGCCATGTTCCAGTTCCAATATGGAAGATTTTAATGCCCCATGATAGAAATGAAATGTCCCTTTGAACACAAATAAACAAACACTAAATTTCTATAGGGCTTTCGGGAGCATGAAAACATTTCTTAAATATAAACTTTTTCATCGGGTTTCTTGATGCTAAGGGGGTTGTCTGGAGATTTAAAAAAGAAAAAAAAAAGATAAACCTTTATCTTTCTGGGTATGTTCATGATTATCAGTTATGGTCATAATAAAAAATAAATATTTGTCTATTTTTAACACAAAAACATGTTGCATGAACATACCCTACATATGATTAGGGATGCTGTGAAAATAAAAAGAAAGCTATACTCACTTACCCCCATCCACTGCAGCTGCCATGCCACTGCTTCTGGTCCTCACCCTTTCTTTCTGGCGATGTATCTTCCCCATAAGAAATGCTAGCTCAGCCAATCACTGACTAACATGGGAAACCACTGTGGGCAGTGTTTGGCTGCGCAGGGTTCTTCCTAAGAAGACAACACATCAACAGAAGCCAGGAAGTACTGTAGCAGTGACCACTGGTACAACAACCTCAGGGGCTCGGGGTAGGTGCTTATAGTTAATTGTTATTATTTCCAATAGTCACAAAGTGACTACATATTTTGAATTATCAATCTGTGTCCCTATCTTAAACACACAAATCCATTTGTCATATTAGCAATTAGTGTGGTACAGTTTCCCCGAAAATAAAACAGTATCTTATATTATTTTTTGCTCCCAAAAAGGCACTATGTCTTATTTTCAGGGAATGTCTTATTTTTTCATGGAGAATTCACAATTATTGTTGAACAACAAAAAAAAAAGAATAAAAAAAAAATATTGTACTATTGTATATTGTACTATTGTACAATATATGTGTATATATTGTACAATAGTTTTTATCACAAAACAGCATAACCAGACATAACCCTGGTGGCGGCGGGGGTCTAAGATTTCGTGGATTGCTTATTTTCGGGGGATGTCATATTTTAAGCTATCCTGTAAATCCTCCACTATGCCTTTTTTTTTAGAGGATGTCTTATTTTCAGGGAAACAAGGTATATTTCTGCCCTATGGAGAAAAGCCACAGGGAAAACATAGAGACATTGCATATGTTGTTCTTGGTCAGATTTATACTCAAAACCACAGTGTCGCACAGCACAATGCTTGCTACAGAGCTATTGTGCTACCCCGTACTTGCAAACATTTAAAGAAAAAGTCCAGTGATAAAATTTGTCAGTCGAAAGGGGGAAGGGGCTTGCCGCATTGGGACCCCCGCTGGGCTCTGAGTTACCACTGCAGTCACTGATTGGCTGATGGGGAAATCCATCAGATGGGTCAGGTGTAGAGATGAGCGAACCTGGAGCATGCTCGAGTCCATCCAAACCCGAACTTTCGGCATTTGATTAGCGGTGGCTGCTGAAGTTGGATAAAGCCTTAAGGTTATGTGGAAAACATGGATATAGTCATTGGCTGTATCCATGTTTTCCAGACAACTTTAGAGCTTTATCCAACTTCAGCAGCCCCAGCTAATCAAATACCGAACGTTCGGGTTCAGATGGATTTGAACCCGAACCCGGTTTGCTCATCTCTAGTCAAGTGTTTTCCCCAGAATTGTGGCAACATTGTAACTCAGGTTAACATGTCTTCCAAAGAGGGTCCCTGAGTCTGTGGTGTGGCACTTAGCAGGCACAGGGAGAGGTAATCGCTGAACTTCTATTTTACCAAAGTGAATAGGAAGCTTTGTCAGTTGCTGGCCTATATTTCTATTTACTAACAACAGTAACACTTAGCAGAAGAACTGACACTTTTTTGGCTATAATTTTTAGAATTGATTGCAATCAGGATGTGTATTCTTGACAAAGCCTTCCATTGGACTGGCGCAAAATCACATTGATGTATGCTATAAGTTTCAGCTGTCCGGTGAAGCATTGAATAGAGGAGTTATAATGCATATCACTCTCAATGTTCTCCTTCTTGTTCTAAATTAAATTTTCCAGTCTTTGTGCATGCATTGGTCCAATTTATTCTGCTTACCAGCTTCTTTTTCATAAAAGGGCATGTCAATAAATGTTACTAAGTTACAACCAGTGAAAAACAACTCCTCGATGCACTATTAATAGAACATTGGCGTGATATAGATTTCTGTCCACCCTATGCTAACAAAAATTGCTTATGGCATACGATGACGGATGCTTATTTGTTTCCACTTAGTTCAGCGTAATAGAGCCAGATCTGAAATTTTGAAAACAGGTTTATGGATACTGATGTTGGGATAAAAGCAGCTTGGAACAATTTCAGTGTCTCCGTTATTTTTCACTCATACTATGGCGGCGGTCATTAGTGTACTGCTGGAGAGAGGGGTCATGAGGACAAGTATGTTGTATCTGCTGTGATCTACAGTCTACCCTAGCCTTGCCTTGATCTTAGCAAATTAAGCTATTAAAAACTAAAGAGTGATGTCACTTATCCAAGCAGGAGGGACAATTAGCAGTTAATCAGTTCTGGTCATTGCCATGGAAATTGGATTTACAAAGGTCAACTTAGTCCTTTGTTAGAACATTTCCCCCCTCCCGACACACCTTTTGTATGTTAGTAGTAGTATTTTTATGACTATAGCAATGAAAATTGGAGAGTTATAAAAGGAAAAGAATATATCTGGGTTTCTAAATCCAAGACAATTTTTTTTTTTTTTTTTTAGAAGAACATTGACAGCATGCATTCATTGAGTTTACACATATAGTACAAGTGGTAAAGAAGGGCAGCTTCCTCATAGATTGTTAATTCAAAGCAATGCATTGGGATAACGCAAGCCAAGTCTGCTACATTCGCAAGATGTAGATTCTGTTACATCTGCAGATAGGTGTAGCATGTTGAGTTTTCACCTTTTCTGCTATGGGATTACAGGTAAACCTGACAGTTATCATCATGTTATAGAGCAGGAAAAGCTGAGTAAATTTACATGTAGTTTTGTGTAAAATATTCCATGAACATTTGTTCATGCAAACCTGTGGTAAGTAGTCAAGTGGGTGGTCCTACTCAGTGATTGACAGCCATCTGTGAAAAAAAGTGTGCTTTTAGAGAAAGCTGTCAATCATTGAGTGGACTGCCTACTTTACTACTTAGCTCAGAACAGAATAAACAATAACAGTTTATCCAGGATCTTTCTCCTCCAAACTAGATATCCTGAATCTTTCTCTACCAACCTATATATTGGATTGCATTTTTAATTTTTTCTTTCACATATATGGAGGTGTCTTTCTCTACTTTTCTGTGTCATATTATGACTAGCCTATAAAGATACAATTCATAGGCTGAAGCAACGTTAATTTACTGTGCAGCGGTGGGATGGGGTTAATAAGGTAATATACAAATATGTTAGGAATAACATTTACCAACGGAGGGACTTTTTCTGAAATATAGTGCCCATATAGATAGTGCCTATTTAATGATTGACATACATAAATAAGAATCCACATGACATACCTTTATACATGTATCTCAGAGCACAGTCAAAAGGGCAAATGAATTTCATGTAGATATGTGTCAACATAACTTAAAGGGGTATTCCAGGATATTTTGACATTTACTCTACAGATTAGTCTTGTAATATAATCAATTTGTCTCATTAGTCTCTATTACGAATTTTGTCTCTTTCTCGCAATTTTTACATGAGTCACGTGGTCCTGTGACGTCACCGAACCGGAAGAGTACTGACTTGCCGACTCAGCCGGCCTCTAGTTAGTTATTCACTTAGCAGGCTTCAGAGCCTTACAAACGGCCCTCCCTGAGCACGGGACGTCACATGACGCCCTGTTCCAGAGCTGGCCTGTCAGTGTAATCACCTCAATCCCTCCCTGTGTAATGATTGCGGACCCCTCAGCCCCGGCCCCTCTCCCTGTGTAATGATTGCGCCCCCCTCTCTCTGTAAATCATTGCGGACCCCACGGCCGCGTCCCCCCCTCTCTGTAATGATTGCGGACCCCTCCCGGCCGCGTCCCCCATCTCTGTGTAAACATTACAATATACAGATCACTCACCCCCTGGTGTAAGCCTGTTGCATCGCTGGACCCGATTTCGGCGCCTTTTTCAAGCAGCTATCCTCAGCTGACAGGCGCTCTGTGTGAGGCAGGAGAGATTCCTTTCCTGCTTCGTACAGAGCGCCTGTCAGCTGAGTTGTATTGGGCGATCTATAGGCGCTCTGTACGAAGCAGGAAAGGAATCTCTCCTGCCTCACACAGAGCGCCTGTCAGCTGAGGATAGCTGCTTGAAAAAGGCACCGAAATCGGGTCCAGCGATGCAACAGGCTTACACCAGGGGGTGAGTGATCTGTATATCGTAATGTTTACACAGGGTTGGGGACGCGGCCGGGAGGGGTCCGCAATCATTACAGAGGGGGGGGGACGCGGCCGTGGGGTCCGCAATGATTTACAGAGAGAGGGGGGCCGGGGCTGAGGGGTCCGCAATCATTACAGAGGGGGGGGGGGCGCGGCCGGGGGGTCCGCAATGATTTACAGAGAGAGGGGGGCCGGAGCTGAGGGGTCTGCAATCATTACACAGGGAGGGGGGCCGGGAGGATTGAGGTGATTACACTGACAGGCTTGCTCTGGAACAGGGCGTCATGTGACTTCCCGTGCTCAGGGAGGGCCGTTTGTAAGGCTCTGAAGCCTGCTAAGTGAATAACTAACTAGAGGCCGGCTGAGTCGGCAAGTCAGCACTCTTCCGGTTCGGTGACGTCACAGGACCACGTGACTCATGTAAAAATTGCGAGAAAGAGACAAAATTCGTAATAGAAACTAATGAGACAAATTAATTTTATTACAAGACTAATCTGTAGAGTAAATGTCAAAATATCTTGGAATACCCCTTTAAGTATTAAGCTGTATACAAATCTCACCCTATTAAAAGGAAACTCTATAGAATATGAAATCACAAGGATGTTCTGACATTCATTTGTTTCTTTTTTAATAAGATATGTTTTAGGTTGGCCGTAATGGTTTGTTGAAAAGCCAGTGAGCCTTTGCTGATCAGCTCATAGTACGTTGTGTTTTGTCAGCTGTGAATAATAGCATTTCTTGATACATGAAATACACAAAGGATTTTGCAGCTGTACACCTTTCATTAATCGTATGCACCACTGTTCAAAACAAACACTCCATAATGTCTTACAGGAAATAGGGGTTAAGATGTGCTAAATCTTTGATAAATACAAGTCATTTAGGATCAAGAAACATTTGAAAGTACAGTGCTCAAGCCAAGAGATAGTTTTTGCCAATAGTTTATTCTACAGCAATTCCCTTCAAAAACTTAGACATCAGAACAGAAGAAAAATATAGCAGGAAAAAATTATTTAAGTAAAAAAAAAAAAAAAAAAACGAAATATTTTGAGCTGTAGATACATTGGATGTCTTCTATGACAGTTTAATAGTTTTATAGAATGTTGGTAATTGTAAGGAATAATTTGGCCAGCTCTTCCCAGAATACGTCAATCATTGGACTTTGTCTTTGTAAGGTCTAAAAATATTACATTCAGTGGTATGGGATAAAAACCATAAATTCCCCCAAAATATTGATAAGGGTCAAATTATTTAGACATGTGGTGGTATACTATGTGTTCTGTAAATATATACCGATCATCCATAACATTTAGGTTGTTCTTTTGGCAGCTGTCATTTTGGCGACAAAACACTCCGATTTTATGCAAATGACAGTTGTAATTTGCATAAAGCTGATGCTTCTTGCTGCCGAAATGATGGCTGTCCCAAAAAAACAAAAAAGGATGCAAAACGTCAAAAAAAGGTGTTCAAACATAGCCTCAAATAGATTGAGTTATTAAAAAAAAAAAAAGACGTCCTAGGAACATAGCCTCGGGCTGCTATCACACAGGGAGGTAGTTTGAAAACTGCCACTGCAGTTCTTGAGCCAAAACTAGGAGTGGATTTAACACAAATGGGAAATGTAAAGGAAGAACTTCTATTCATGCTGGATCCACTTCTGGTTTTGGTTAAAGACTGCACTGGTAGTTTAAAAACTGAGTGCTCCAATTGCTTTCTGGGCCCTGTTCTAGAGAGGGGTGCCCAGTAGTCAGAACCTCAGATGGGTACTAGGTAAGTTACGTTAAGTTGGAATAATCCTTTAATGGTGTGGGTACCAGAGCGAAGAAACACAGAACACATTAGTCCCAGCTCTGAGAAGCCTTCAGTTCTTCCTTTGATATATCATAACTTGTAGACATGGTGGAGATGAGAATAGCTACGTAATGCATCATACACTGAAGCATGCAATGATTTTTAATATGGGACCCATCTGATACCACATAACAGACCATATTACCCTTTGAATGTAATGCTACAGTGCAGATACTGATCATTATCAAATGCTGACAGTGGCACTTATATTTCAACACTTATTGTAGTTTTTAAATGCACATTTAGGCTATGTTCACACGTTGTATAAGACCGGCTGGGTCTCAGAAAAGATCATCCAAGGCGGTACTGCAATACCTGCCGTATTATCTTTAGCGCCGCTGAGTTCTGATGCGGGTTCATGCATGCGCATCCACATCAGGACTCCCAACTGCACACAATGGAGCGTGCGGCCAGAGCCGCACGCTCCATTGTGTGCACTGACAGTGTTTTCTGCGGCCGCTGTTCATTTCTCGCAGTGCTAAGGATCCTGGCCGGAGTGTATACTATGTATACTATACTATGTATACACTCCGGCCAGGATTCCCTCAGCCTTCAGGACAACGTAAGTTCCATATTAATCATGGCCGTTGCAACAACGTCCATGATTAGTGCGGAACTTACATTGTGTGAACATTGCCTATGGCTGATTCAAACATACATAGGCCTGCCCATAACCACAGTCCCACAGCTATGGATAAGACTACGAATGTGCACCCGCAATGGTCCATAACCTGTTTGCATTTGCACTGACCCCTTCATTCCAGATAGTGGATCTGTGGATCTTGTATATTGGCTTGCTTGTTTGTTTTTTGCAGCGCAGATCCAGGCCCCAAAATGGACCCGAAACCCAGTACAGTATTAGAACTGGTATACTGCCAAAAAAAAAAAAGAACACACATCTGACTTAAACTACACCTCCATTAACAACTGACAGCCTCAGAAAGTGATGGAAACATCAAAGAAATACAATGGGAATGGCAGAATGATTGGGTTGCCCGCTGCCCATATTCCCCACACACATGAACATTCAGCACGGCCAAGTGTTTCTATGTTGTCTGTGGGGATGGGAGGGGGGGCAGGACGAATGATTGTTCTGCTGTTCCCATTCCATTTCCATGATGGCTCCATTATTTTTGAGGTTTTCAGGTAAACGAGACACCCTTCCCTATGTCAAGCATTGGGCACCTAGTTAAAAGTCCAAGTCCATTGACTTTAACAGGGTTCAAGCACTTGAGCATTGAAAACTGCTCGACTCAATAAGTATTCGAGCAGTTTAGTGCTCACTCAACCCTGTGAACTATAGAATGCACCATACATGTGTCTATCATAAACACAGCAATATGACCAGCCTCTATGTAAGGCTATACAAATGTCAATTGGAAATAAAATGATACTTGGTAAATACTAATAAGATGTCCTTATTCTACCCTGCACATTGTGAAGCAGCAGGTATTGTTCAGGTGACAGTTTCAGAAACAAAGACTTCCAGGCAGAATAACTGGTACTGTCAGGTCAGGAGGCTTGTAATATAAAGAAAGACAGCTGTATTCTAGGGAGGAAAGAGTGAAATTGAAACCTTAAGCATTAATAAATATGTTTTTGGCATAATACATTATGACTTGGATGCATTTTTAATGTCTAGGAACACAGCTGATTTATAATGCATACATCTAAAGCTGGAGCACACATAGTTCGAACTAATAAATAAATGACAGGTAACTTGAATTAAAAGTATTATTCATTTTACATTGCCTGAATTTAAATGATATAAAGTAGTGGGGATGTGTTAGAAACATCCAAAGTATTGTAAGACGCTAGTATAGATGAATTTTTCTGCCGTTGCATGAATATTTAATTAGAACTTGGTCACTGCTGTAGAATTAAAAAAAAAATAATAATCTGTGGAAGACTATTATACCTGGATAAACAATATGGGAAAAAGAAAGCTTAATAGAAAACTCTGATAGAAAACAAATTTACAAACTTTTAACATATATTGTTGAGCTTTGACCTGTTGTCATCCAGGTACTGACCCCCTCACTGATAAAATGAGCTGCTGAAGCACCCAGCTGCAACCCGATCTCCCAATGCAAGCTGGGTCTCTCCACACCAACCTGTGGAGAGCACATCACAGCACCTAGTGGCATTCACTCTTTAAGCTCAGTATAGGAAGTAAATATTTGATATTAAATATTTAGCATTTATAAACTTAGAATATATATGTTGGCGGACATAAATATTCTCTAACCTCCCTGTGTGTAGACATGTGCAGAACTTCGAAGCGGGATATTTTATGCCAAATTTCACAATGGCAGATTGTCAGCGGTAAAAACAGATAAATGCGGCCGGGTTATCATTTTGCATGCAAATTTCACAAGGCCGTGGCTGTTGTGCCTGGAAGAAGTGGAATCAATGACAGTTAAAATAAAGCACACACAGGGGTTTTCTACATGGAAATTAAGCAATTAGTGCTGCTAAATGTCAGGTCTTAATGTTAGCTTTCTTGACTCCAGAAATATCAGCAGCTTTCGCTGTCAGTTTGCTTTCTGAAAGGGTGTTTTTGAATGCGAGTGAAATGTTGTGTTGTTACTCGCTTGTAAGTCGAAACCATTAAAGTAGAAAAAAAAAAGAAAACAATTCTGAACTGTAGAATCCGCTTCATTAAGGGCAACCACATACTTGTTTCCTGGCTTCCTTTACCCTCCATAGTATAAGTAGCAATGTCAAGATGTTCTGCTCTTTGAAAATAGCAATTCCAAACCAAACGTAACGCCTATTTAGAAAACTCCAAGAGTACAAAACCTGCCCACTCTTAACCAATCCATAAATGAGACGAAGAATACGTTTTTTTTATCCACAACACAATGTTGGTAATGTTAATCGCATCAGTACATGACAAGTATTGTAAATATTAGATGTAAGACTGGATCAATGCTGCATCGTAAAGAACACATTCAATCCCAGCAGGAGGAGACATTTCCTGAGGGCTGTTAGAGGAGATATCACTTAAAACAGCAAAGTCAACACAACTGTCAATCTCTGGACATATACAGGGCTAGCTGCTGCAATCTAACAACCATTCTTTTGTCACATTTTGTGGCTCTTAGAATTTCTTAAGGTGAAAGAATCAAAGTTGTAAATTCTCAAAACCCTCTTTACCCTCTCTATGCTGAAGAGCAACAAATGAAGGTTATTAGATCAACTTGAGGTCTTATGTTAGAGGTCCGATCCTTGATATTACCTTAGTATATTATGTTATAGTCTATTTCCTCCCAAGGTGCTAGTTACCTGAGTCAGTAGGTCAAGTTTTCATGAAATCAGCCAATGGCTCAGGCCTCTTCCATTTAAAGTCTATGCTTGAGCCAGATACTAATCCTGGACTGTCAACTGTCCCTCCGGACTGCCAAGAGGAAATCTTTCTAATGTGGGTAAATAGAAGCAGACAGGGAAACATTTAAGAGAATGTCACAGCAAACATGGATGGGCTGACAGCCATAAGTCGAATTATGTTTGTACACATTGTTGATTGTTAAGGCTTGTCATGTTAGCAGTGGGATGAGCTGAATGTATAATGTTGCCAGATGTACTGTATACATCCAGTTGTGTTCAACTCAGGACAGTGATATAAAGATTTTGGTCCCATATGTATTAAGAACACATTGCTCTTGAATGCAGCCTGCATAACGAATCAGAAAAGATTATATTAAAAGAAAACTGAACAGTGCAGGCTGAATAACAATGCTGTATATGCAATAGAACTGTTGGCTTGTGCTTTCTGCAACATTGAGCTGTCAATAAGAGATTTAAACAAGGTTTTCGGACAACTGAAATTGAAAATTAGAGCCATTTTAAAGGTCGGGAAATGTGCCAATTGGATTATTGATATGAGCTATTTAATCTGTGTACATTGCTGCAGAATATGTTTACGCTAAGCAAAATACAAGCATAGGTCAGTAAATCACATTGGTACCACCATATATTTATTATAATACAGTTGCTGAGAAATTCAGATCCTCTATCAGTAAAGGGGTAGTTTAAAAAAAAATGGTGCCAGAAAGTGCCAGAGATTTGTAATTTACTTGCATTAAAAATCTGAAGTCTTCTAGTACTTATCAGCTGCTATATGTCCTGCAGGAAGTGGTAAGGTGGGGGCCATTATTCTGGTACACAGGGTTTGATATTACTACACTAGCTTTTGTGCATCTATATAAACAATATGGTCTATGATTTGTTCAGCATACTGATAGCATGATATCTTGCTGTACCTGCACATTATTACGTATATTTCTGCTGTATGTAATGATGCACTAGCACTTTATAATAACAGGATCTGTCCCAGTAACACGACCTCCCACCTCCCCAAGTCTTGCTTTTATGTTGTTTGTTGTGATAGTATTTAATAAAGATTTTCATAATTTTCTACTTTTGGTAGTAAATTTGTGATAATTCCTTTTGGGCATTGATATTCATTATAGGTGTAGCATCAGCTGAAGATGTTTGCCTAGCAGATGTAAATGACAACCTGTGCAAAAACTCTAATGGCCACCATATTAGTCTTCATCTAAAAAGATATATACCGTATTTTCCGGCATATAAGGCGACTGGTCATCTCTGATTAGATGCTCGGCTGCTCGGGAGAGCTTCGGGCATCCCCGGCGTAGTCAGTGTATGTCACACTGGCTGCGCCGGGAATAGGAATGGAGAAGAAGACACGTGGAGGCCGGGAACAGGCCCAGGTGAGTCAACTGTCTTTTTTAAATGGTCACCCTTGACCATACCCGGTGTATACGACCCCCGACTTCTGACAAGATTTTTCGGGGTTAAAAAGTTGTCTTATATGCCGGAAAATATGGTACATTAAAAATAAACATAACATATTTTAAAGTTAAATAAATAGACATAGTCTTTGGGCCCTGTTATACAAAGTGATCATAGTCCAACCATCGTTTGTTGGCTGCTGCTTTTTTTGTTTGTTTTTTTGGTTTGTTAAAACTCATTGTTTGTTGGCTGCATATCTCCGCATGTAATAGGGGATATGTGGCTGATTAATGATATAAGCAAAGGGCCACATAAACAATCCAGCAATAAATTGTGCAGCCCCCTCACACTATAAAATAGTGTTGATCTACAAGACCAAGTGCTTACTTACAGTAAGCTAGGTTCACATAGCGTCTTTTTTCGGCCATCTTTGTGGACATCGATCATGTATATATATGTAGAGATGAACGAACCTGGAGCATGCTCGAGTCGATCCGAACCCGAACTTTTGGCATTTTATTAGCGGTGGCTGCTGAAGTTGGATAAAGCCCTAAGGCTATGGGGAAATCATGGATATAGTCATTGGCTGTATCCATGTTTTCCAGACAACCATAGAGCTTTATCCAAGTTCAGCAGCCCCAGCTAATCAAATACCAAACGTTCAGGTTTGGATCGACCGAACCCGGTTTGCTCATCTCTGATGTAGATCTCTTTAATGTCTGATTTTTGTCTATGTATGTACCCCTAGAATTGTTAAGTGCTGTGGAATCTGTTGACGCTATATAAATAAAAAATATTATTATTATTATTATTATTATTATTATTATTATTATTATTATTATCATGTTGAGGTCAAATATAGTCCGTATTTTCAAAATAACAGACATTATTTGACCTCAACATGATGGACGTCCACAAAGACGGCCGTCGAACGGCCAAAAAAAGACGTGTAAAACACTGAATGTTGCACCATATAATAGGCCAATCACAGTTTTTTGTGAATGTGTGAATGGCCCCATCAATAACAGGGCTGGAGATTTTAGCAGAGCTGTAGTCATATGGCAGTTATATAGTCATTTTCCATACTGCTTAAGTTACAGAACAACCTCCCATTTTCTTGTTCCCATTGTCCCTGCCAATTATCACCCAAAAAGATTGTGCGGACAAGAATCTATAAGACAATGTAACCTGACACTATGAACCGTGTAGCCCTAATCTAACACTACATTCTATCATTAACTCCATTTTATGGTAACACTCATACATTAAATGTCATTGAAAAGATCTTAAAAGCTTTATGCTGTAAGTGTAAAGCAGGCTGACCTATAGAGCATCACGACTTTTCAGATGGAATAAAATCATGCTCCTTTTGCCAGCTGCCAGCCCTTGTTTCTAATCTGAGAGGCAGGAAGGGGTGAGCTAATATGATTTTATTACAATTTTCCAGCATTAACATTGATATTATAATAATTAATTTTGAGCTTATGAATAATGCAGTTAGTTGATCTAAGTAATTGCTACATTTTTTAATATAACAAATCTCTTGTGTGGAATATTTGTAGTCAGTGATCAACATTAAAAAAAACAATGCCTGGTGTAATGCCTGTCATAGAAAAGAGAAAAACAGGCAAGAGGCGATGCTTCGTGTGATACTGCTATTGGTCCCTAGGATATTAGGTACATAAATTGGGTGCTCACCTCTAGGCTTTTTGGGCTTTATACATATCACACTGATGTTGGGATACTGGGATCTTTGTGATGGATGGAGCCTTAGAGACCAGTAGAGCTGTAGTAGCTGACTGGAGCAGTACTCATGGGATACTCCCTTAACCCCTTCGGGACCAAGCTAATTTTCATTTTTTCCTCCTTGTGCTTAAAAGGCCATAGCACTTGCATTTTTCCACCTAGAAACCCACATGAGCCCTTATTTTTTGCGTCACTAATTGTACTTTGCAATGACAGGCTGAATTTTTGCATAAAGTATACTACGAAACCAGAATAAAATTCAAAGTGTGGTGAAATTGAAAAAAAAAAAAAACGCATTTCTTTTATTTGGGGGAAATGTATTTTTACGCCATTCGCCCTGGGGTAAAACTTACTTGTTATGCATGTTCCTCAAGTCATTATGATTAAAACGATATATTACATGTATAACTTATATTGTATCTGATGGCCTGTAAAAAATTCAAACCATTGTTAACAAATTATACGTTCCTTTAAATCGCTCTATTCACAGGCTTATAACGCTTTTATCCTTTGGTCTATGGGGCTGTATGAGGTGTCATTTTTTGTGACATGATGTTTACTTTCTATCGATACCTTGATTGCGCATATACGACTTTTTGATTGCTTTTTATAAAATTTTTTCTGGATTTGATGCGACCAAAAATGCGCAAATTTGCACTTTGGGATTTTTTTGCGCTGATGCCGTTTACCGTACGAGATCAGGAATGTGATTAATTAATAGTTCGGGCGATTACGCACGCGGCGATAGCAAACATGTTTGTTTATTTACTTATTTATTTACTTTTATTTATAACCTGGGAAAAGGGGGGTGATTCTGACTCATATTAGGGGAGGGGGCTTTTTATTGACGATACCACTTTTTTAAAAACTTTTACACTTATACTAGAAGCCCCCCTAGGGGACTTCTAGTATAAGTGCACTGATCTCTCATAGAGATCTCTGCAGCATAGATATGCTGCAGAGATCCATGGAATAGGCACTAGTTTACTTCCGGCTGCTGCAGACGGAAGTAAACGAGTGCCGAGTCGGGGACGGCGCCATCTTGGAGCGGTCCCCGGCCGGCAGCACACATGGAGATCGCTCCTCCGGGATCTCCGCCACTAGACACCAGGGATAAGCTGAATCTGGTAATCGGATGCAGCTGTCATGTCGCCGCGCGGCCCCGCTCTGAACGCCCGCACCCGCGCGAGGACGTACAGTTACGTCCTCGTGCGGGAAAGGGTTAAAGGGGCTTATGTGGCAAGGCAGTAATAAGAAAAAAAAGGATAGTTCCCACATTGTCAGCTCTGCCTATAGAGACTTAAGCAAGCTCATGCATGGCCGAACTTTATTTATTTTTTTACCTACTTTTGAGCTTGAATAAGTCCCGTATTATCATTGCTGCCCATAGAGAACTGTTTCCTTATCACTGGTGTAAGGCCGCACACAAGGATTTGCTCTTTGGTGTTCTTTGGGTGTCTGTGTTGTGCATTTCTGTCCAGGCCCTACCTTATGCTAAACCGCTATATATTTTACCCATTGTGTTCCTTTAAAACTATTTAAAATCAGACCTGTGTAGGGAAGTATACAGTATATAGAGGTAATGCTGCCTCTCTCTGAGAAACCTGGCAATTTTATTATATTTTCAGTGAAATCCTACAAATGAAGAACTTGTGTCATTCGTAGAATATATGTAGTTTATAATTAACTAGTGTACAGTTATTTAAAAGGGCCTGTCACTTTGAATTTGTAGTCTGATTTACCCATGTCATATTTTAGAGCATGATCTTAATTGTCCTTAAATTCCTTATCTTTCCTAGCCTCTACGTGTTTTTTTATGACTCCTGTTAAATAAAAGTAATGGCTCCAACATTTAAAGGGAATTCAACCACTTCATCTACACACATGTCTGTAAAACATACATTCTCAAGTGCTTCCCACCCTTTCTATTTATAAAGATTGACTGTGTTAATGTAAACTATCCTTTATTAACATAATTTCATGCTTTGGAGTAAGTGCTTGAAGCCAAAAGACAATTTAGAAATGTCTACTATGACCTAAGCATCACTCCTTGATCACTCGGAGAGAAGTATTTACTCATAATGACATTGATGACCATTGTCCAGTACAATCTATAGT
Source organism: Dendropsophus ebraccatus (assembly GCF_027789765.1). Taxonomy (NCBI): domain Eukaryota; kingdom Metazoa; phylum Chordata; class Amphibia; order Anura; family Hylidae; genus Dendropsophus; species Dendropsophus ebraccatus. The sequence goes on from NC_091454.1 coordinate 173,383,612, forward strand.
ATTATATTGATTTTTCCCGTAACTATAAAACCACTCTAACCCATCAACAATGCATGTCATTATAAAACAGGTTCGCTAAAAATCAAAAGGGGAGATTTATCAAACTGGTTTTAAGTAGAATTGTCTTAGTTTCCCCTAGCAACCAATCAAATTCCACCTTTCATTTCCCACAGATTCTTAGAGAAAAGAAATCTGGAATCAGATTGGTTGTTAGGGGCAAGTAAGGCAATTCTACTTAACACCAATTTGATAAATCTCCCCCGAAGTCTATGTTCTTCAAAGATCATAAATATCATTAGTAAGCAGTGATTGGTGACTATCTTAAGAACTTGTCTTTTTCTACAAGGCTTAGTGTAAAGCTTCTAGACAAAAATTGTACAGTAGGTATGCCCACCGATATTGCCTCATGTGTTGCCATATGATAAATAAGCCTGTAAGGCAGACAAAGATATCAGCAAGTTCTGACTCTTTGCAAAACAACTAATATAGCAAGCTAAATGGCTACAACTCTTTAGCGATATTACTATTTTAACATCATCCTAAACCACAGCCAACAGACCTTAATATAGCTGACATCCAAACTTAGCGAAAGGGTAATCCAACAAAGATGTATTATCCAACTACTCTTGCAACCTCTCTACTTCAGCTCTACTTGACCCATGCTTATGCTGTTTAATCAGGTACACTCAGGCATCAGGCCTCTAGACTTCATACTTAACAAGCTTCCAGCATATTTGTTGGCCTGACTAACAATCCTTAAAGGGGTAATGTGTTATAAAACCTTTTTTCACTAAATAACACACATTACAAAGTTATACAACATTATAATAGGTGTTATTTATGTGAATGGCCCCCTTCCCCATGTTTCCATCCCCCGTCCATTGACCTGGAAGTGTGATACTGTATACTCACGAAATCACTGTCGACCCCAGACGCCTTCTTGGGACGATCACGTCACTCTTTAGGAGGCCGGCCTGACTGCTCCAGCCCTCCCTCATGTCAGCCCCCCTTCAGCGTGTCATCAGCTGCTCAGCCTTGAATGGCTGAGCATAACATAAGCCCCAGATGTCTTCTATTATGCTCAGCCAATCATGGCTTAACAGCTGATGACGTGCTGGAGTGACGTGATGGGTGTTGTTGGGGGCGGGGGGGGGGGTCATCTGGTGATACTGTTAAATTCCATGAACTGTCAGACACAAGAAGATCTTGGAATGGGTTGTTCTTGAGCAACTTGAGCATGCTCAAATCTGATCCTCGGGGTTTGAATCCCAGTGTCTGAAGAAGTTGGATGCAGCCCTAAGGCTTGTCTTTTGTCTGTGCATTTAAGCAAATCCTCTTTTACCAAAAGCACACCAATCTCCAGTAAGCTTGGCCCCTTTTTATCAAACAAAGCACTAAAACGTTAAAAAAGTATCTACTCAAAAATGGTGAGAGTCACGTTTTTTGTTGCCCAAAATACACCAGATTTTTTTATGCAGGTACTTTTAATTACTGTATCTCCTCTAAAGTGTCCATGTATAGACAAATAGGGCCAGTTCACGCAGAGTAAAACTGGTGCTCAATTGACATGCAAATTCTTTAAGTGGAGAGGTGTAGAGAGAGGAGGCGCGCAAGCCCTCCCCTAGACAGGCTGTTTGACATGGAGGCTGGCGGGATTCCCCCTGTTTTACTCCATGTCAACTGGACCTTATGCAGAAAGAGTCTGAAAGATGAAAGGAAGCATAATTATATTGGCATAGCTCTATTTTCCCTGACTACATCATGTGAACACCAGCACCATACTGGTAAATTACATAATATGTACTGTATATTAGAAACTGACATTTGAATGCGATATATCCAAAGACTTTAATATATTTATGTTGCTATTATGTTTTTACACCTCGAATGAATAGTCTGTATTGCGAAAAATGTGTACAATACATGGAGCATTCTCCCTGTAATTGTGAATCTCTTGTTGTCATCTAAAGCTCATTACTCTGCTTGGTACTTGCATTAATTACATAGATATGGCACAGATACTTTTTTTTTTTGCTGTTTAATCTCATAAATATGGCTTCAATGAATCAGCTATTTGCATTCTGTCTAAATAAATATCTAATTTGCCCCTGAGAATACAACAACTGTTATTGTGAGTTTATGCTTAATCCTCAATAGATTTTAATGCTAAGAAGCTCAAACTGTCTTCCTCCACATATGATAAAAACAGCTGCTAAGCCCGGCTGCTTCTTCAGCCATTTCCCCTTGCGTATACAAGATGGGTTGTAGAAAATGCCATTTCCTGCCTTAAGTAAAAAGAAATCAATTATAATCTTGTTAAAACGATGTTGGTTAAACTGTGGCAAACTACTGTCTGAAACAAATGGAAGCAGAAAGGCTTCAAACAATGATAGCTGTCGTTCTGCCCATTACATGGTTTGGTGGTTGGGTTTGGACTCTTGAATCATTAATGTAGAAAAAAGCTTTTACAGACTCAGAACATTGTTGACTTTGTGTAAGTATCTCCAACGGCGTTTTGTATTTGCATTGTGGTCAAAAACATCTCTTTAAATTGGCCTGGGATCAATACTGTACAAGAAGGGGTTGCGGTCATGGTTAGAAAGCATTTATGGGTAACTGGGAAGCCAGTAGAACATTCAATTGATTGTACATGCATTATAGAGTAGAATAATGTTAATACAGACCCCGCAGATTGGAGTCTAATTTATTCAGGTGAACCGAGATTGCTGCATGGAGTCAACATATACTTAGATTTTCTATTTTATGTATAGAGGAATTCAAGAAGCCGGCTAACAAGATGAGCTTACAACAAGCTACTATGGACATTATGTTGTATACACGAGTACTGGACCCCACATACAATTCTATACAACAAAAGTTACTGAATGCAGTGGGTCTCACTCTTGAGGCCCAAAATACAGCGCAAGTAGCACATGTCTCTTTCAGGTTGTCAATGGAATCCAATTTATGTGCTTTATTACAGTCTATAACGCATAATATACGTATATTCAGTCAGGCCTGAGAGAGAAGCACATTGCCATTCACGTGTTCATTCCCCTTCCCCTCTGGCTGTATCTCAGGCTCTCAACAGGTCTTAGCAGTGAGACCATCTGTGATCACTAACTCTTGACATGTCGGACAACAGTAATGCTTTAAATGAAAAGTTTTTAAATGAAATACCGTTATCTTTAAATATATTAGAGCCATGTACACATGAATAAAGGGATAAGTATTTATCTGGCTGAACAGTGTGGTCTAGTTTCATGAACTAGAACAACAAGTAACACTTTTGCTTATTATTGTTATTTGCCTTTTTCTCCTATTATTGACATAATTTTCAACCTCACATCTTCACCAACTTAGTCTTACAGTAAATAGATGATGAGCCTCAGGTCTCAGACCCCAGTCGTCTAGATCCTCTGATCTAGATGCAAAACACCCCTCCCTTTAAAAAAGCCTTTGATGCCCCATAGAGTTAATAAATAGCGTTGAATGGCACTTACTCTATATGGATGTGACTAGTATCTATTAACATGGAACTTGACATGTCCTTCTACATACTCAGACTTCATTGACAGCATGAGTGCACAGAGATGCAGCATACTAGTCATTAGCATTGTATAGAGTATATAGGAAACACATCAAAACATTGTTGTCCTCACCCGGTTCTAGGGCCAGTGTATGGGGCACCGGGGACCCTACAAGATCTGTTTAATTAATGTAGCATCATCATTTGTTTCACTGTACGTGTGTAATCATTTGTGACTTGTGAAATCAGATGACATCATAATAAATCTGCTTGAGTCATCATATTGTGCCAGGTAAATGTTATGACATCACTGGATAATAGTCATGTGATCAAAGCGCAGATAAAGAAATAGGTTGGTAGGCAACCATGGGAAATATGGCTAGCTTTATCATATGTCTCAGCGTCAAGGGTAACATTGGGATAAAATTACATATTTATTAAGCTACTAGCAAAAATAAGTAATGTTCGAAATTGGAATTGTAACAACAATTGTAAAAAAAATAATTATCTTTCATTTCTCGTATTGCTGTAAACATTTGTTTTATTTTAAGCTCGACAGTATTAGCTGTAAAACAGGGTATTTATTAAGTAAAAGACGTGACTGCCATTACTTTCGCAGTGAGTACGGTTCTTTTCACTGTGCAGTCAAACTCTGTGTAATGCTCAGCTATTATCTATGCCATTATGAGGAGTGAAGCCCACTGACTGATAAATACAGTAAAAACACATTTTCTGCCCTGATAGAGAGCTGTTGTTTCATATTCTGGCAAACAATCAGTTATCAGCATAAGTGTATTGACGTAAGTGCTAATGTGGTGAAATTTCCCATCCCATTTGTACCTATTTATAAATCCCATTTGCTGCACTTCTCAATGATATCCAGGGCTTTCACAGCATTTAGTTACATTGTGACAACATATTCTAATTTTCCCTATGTTACATGCAAGGATTGACCTTGTAAGAAAGAAATATCCTGCTCAGATAGGTGGATTTAAAAAAAATTAAATAATAAAAAAAAATTCTACTCCTTTCCTATTCACCCCCTATAATTGGAGATTTAGAATGAGCCGTATTGCTAGGTGGCATTCATGTTTTTTAAATGGAATTAAAGATATCCTTATGTCTAGGAAACTCAAATCCTTCTATTAACACAATGCTCTGGATCTATTCTCAGTAGAAGTGGGTATTAATAATATCAGCAATTCTACATTACTGCCATAGTGGTTTCCATCAGTCTAGCACTTGGTCAAAATACCAATCAACGTGATGTTTTTTTCAGTAGGAAATGCACAAAAAGCTGAGTTCTAATCCATTTTTTTCTGAAATATATATGACAGCACAAAATATTTATAATGTATTACTGTTTCTGCCGAAAAGTTACATCTTTTTTTTGAACAATTTGAAAGTTTTATCTTTTTCTCTTTTAAAGTAAGTCTATAACAAGATTCGTAAAGTCAACTGTGTGACAAAAGATGAGAAGATTTGAAAAAGGGTATAGTCAGAATGCATATGAAAAGCCAGCACTGTGGAGCTTCTGGCAACTTCTCTAAGGCAATGTTCACACAGGATGTATTGTTGCATATTTGGTTGAAATGGAAAATGTGCAAAAACAGTGCAATGTAAGGCTAAGTTCACACAATGTATTTTTTTTTATTAATCATGGCCGTTGTTGCAATTTGCAGCAACAGCTGTGATTCATTCAAAATATACTTTGCATTGAAAATAAATGGCGGATGCACAGAATTGTCAGTTCAGCTAATGGAAAGTACGGCTCCGGCCGCACTTTCCATTCTGTGCTATGGTGATGTGGAATGTGGGCACACACGACTGCGCCCGCATCCCAGTTCAACATAAATGAAGTTCATCCAGCTAGTACTGCAGTACCGACCGGGATGATCTTCACTGACACCGGCCATTCTGTGACACAGCTGGGTCACAGAATGGTTGGTGTCATACAGCGTGTGAACCAGGCCTTTTTGTTCAGTGTTTTCCATCCAAAACCAGGAATGGATTGAAAACACAAAGAAAGGCTAGGTCCACACACTGTTGACATTGAGTGGATGGTTGTCATGTAATGACAAATAACTGTTTTAAAATATGTGTAGGTGTCATTAACACAGTAATTGAATTAGATGGTAAACTCACCAAAAGAAAATTATTCTTCGCCCCTGTATAAGCATTGGTATGGATTTTGGTTTCATCTTTTCAATGTCCCCTGTCCCAGCTATTCCATACACTAGTTATGAGAGGAGAAGTTATGTCCATAATAAAACATCTACACAAAGCAGTGTCTGATCGCTGCCTTCTCAATCCCATCACTATCATTATTAAGATAAATGCCTTTGCTATAGCTAATTATAGCTAATCCATGTGTTTACCTGGCAAAGGGAAATACATGTTTTTATTGACATATCTTTTTGAGAAGCAAAATAAAGGGGTTTTTACTAAATCCAACCTAAAAGGGTCTCTACAGAGTGTTATAGCCACCAGTATGAATCAGAAGGAACATGTTCATAACCCTTCATGTGCCTATACCTAATATGACTAGTGAGAGTAATCTGATCATAACTACACAATACCCGGGCAGGAATTCCTGAGGGACCAAAGTGGTTGTATTGTTTATTGTCCATCAAAACATCATGACATAATACTTTAAAGAGCTTCTCCTCATGATAAATGATATATTTCTAGGATGTGTCATCAATATGTGGTCAGTACTAGGTTCGATTTCTGGGATCCTATCATGACCCCATTTGAACATGACATCAGCGGCTTTGAATTTTACCAGGCACAGAGCCACCTTGTCCATGTTCTTTGTCTAGTATTGCTGCTCTCTTCAGGTTAATGGTTTTAATGACTATTGCCAGTCAATGTGTACATTGTAGATTTGCATTGTTTCTTATAAAACTCATTGTGACTGTACTGCAGATAATAGCTATGTTCACACGTATTATAACACCTAGCAATGGATGGTGTTATACGCTTGCTTCTTTGTGTGAACTGACAGGTCTTTCTGCGGCCGGAATTCACTGAATTCTGGTCGCAGAAAACTGACATGTCAGATTTTTCTGGCGCCGCACGGGATCCCGGCCGGAGCGCATATGATGTGTGTACGCTCCAGCCGGGATCCCATTAAAAATAAAGCTATGTCCCACCCCGCAAAACTACAGCCGTAGTTCTGTGGCGAGAACTACGGCCGTAGTTTTACGTAGTGTGAACATACCCTTATACTTAAAACTTCTTTATTCCAACCACATATTTCACGACACAGACAAAAATAAGGGCACCAGCCATTGTGGTTAGAATAAAAAACTTTTAGGCTATGTTCCCACTGCCTAATAATATTTAGGAAGGTGGCCATCTTATATCACAGATTGGCACCTATACCCATTATAATTATATATATATATATATATATATATATATATATATATATATATATATATATTAGCGGCCATCTATTTAACAAGGCGACCGTCTTCTGCCGATGCCAGTTAGTGCCACAGCTTCATTTACTCTTCTGAAGAAGATTGTATTAGTGGACTTTATCGAAAGGATTAATTAGCACCACCAACAATATTAAGAGTCCAACAATCAGACTCTCACCACTCTCCAAATATACCTCTCAGCATGTGAACAGTGGTGAAGATCATTAGTTTCTTTGCTGCTCACATTGTGTAGAGTTTATGTAGCCTCTTATACTGTATATTAGTTATTTTTTTTTTTTATTTCAATGAAAATATGCTACTACTACTACTACTACTACTACTACTACTACTACTACTACTACTACTAATAATAATAATAATAATAATAATAATAACAACAACAACAACATCCAATTGGCCCTTAGCTGATAGTACTATAAAGCAGGTTATATCTATATAACACCCTAAAAATTCTAAATCCAAGATATAAGCTGAAGGTCTTCAGGTTACTACCAGAAGATCAAAGTTTAATTATAACCCTTCATATTTTCATTGTTACGTTGCATTGTTCATTTCTTTCAGTTTATTCACTTTGCAATTACAACCTTCCATAATGTAGCAGAAATAATTGGGTAAGCATTAGAAATAAGATAGAATGACTATTAATTAGTAACAATTAACTATCATCCTCAAAAGTGCTAATCAGGCTTTCCAAGGATTTCCCCCTTGTATATCATTGCACAGTTGGAATGGTAAGATTCTTGTTTTAATTTTACATAAATTAATTAGAAAAACAAAAATGTCATTAGCAGAAGTCAGGAACAAAAGCACAGAGATTTTCAAAAGTAATCAGTTTTTTTTTTTTTTCATTTTTATTGTGATGTGCTGCAGAAAAGTGAAGAGTGCTAACAGAGTACTTGGGCACCTTGCCACAAGAAACCATTTTCTCATTCTTTCACATACATTTTTTCGCTGTGTTATCCTAGACCTTATTTTTGTAAACACTTTCAGTGTAATACTCAGCACTTATCGCCATCTTCTAGGGTTGGGGGAGTATTAAAGAAACTACTAAAGAACATCTCTGACAAATTGTACCTTGAGCTGACATATCGGATATTGTTTTCCGTAATCTTTTACGCATCCTGGAAAATACATTTCTATATATCATGCAGATTAAAATGCAAAAATACAAATATAGAAAACATGGCCAAGCTGCAAAAAAGAGATGTATGCTATGGCAATGAATTATGGGCAAAATGATGAATATTACAAAACTAGGCAATGTTCTTGTATAATGGACATTTAAAAAGAAACCTCACCTATGGTGATTTAAGTTCAGGTGTTATGTGTTGACTCCAATTTATATCCATAGTACTGTCCTCACCTAATAAGAGCAATTTATTACTGTGCATGAATACAACATTTCTATGACAATGCCACAATCAAGGTGATCACTTCCTCTATAGAAGTGTATGGCGATGATCTGGAGTACACCTAGCCATTACGGTGCCTGAGACGTACAGTAAAATGGCTTCAGAAAACAAAAAAAATTATATCTTCGCATGTAATGAAAAAATGGTTAAAACTAGTGTATAGGAATTATAAAAAACCTACAGTGTATTACTTACAGGTAGATAAATAATATATTAAAAGACCTGCACCTGAACCAATCTCAGTTTATGAATACTGAATAGGGATTAGCAAAATTACAGTACTAGAGAAGAAAAGCCCCTTGCTAGACTCGTCAGCCGGCTACCTTTGAACCCCCCCCCCCCTTCCACTCCATGCCATTTCTCTGTGGGTGCCCAGAAAAGCTGGATACAGTCCTGGAAAACTTTACCGGGTAATGCATCCAGATTTTTTAGGCAACTGGGGCCAAGTGGCATGGAGCGGACATGCCGACCAACAAGCCTAGCAAAGCGCTACTGTAAATTTGCTAATGATTAATACAGAACTCATCCCTTAAACTGAACTCATCCCTAATATTTAAGTCCAGTAAATAAACAGAGTACCAAATCAAGTCCAGGTCATGAATATAGATCTGGTATAAATCTGGTACCAGAACTAAACCAAATAGCTATAGCACCAAAATCAATCTCAGCACATACAGTATATACATTACCAGGATGTAATACCTATGATATCAGAACTTACAATAGTTCTACCAAAGTTAACTCGCTAGAAAAGTATTTTTTCAAAGCCACTGTACCAATGTTTAACACTCACAGCTTGAATCATGTAAAACTACAATTCTCAGTATGGTCTGAACAATAGTAAGGATGTACTGACAATTTTTATTCCCAAAAATGGTACCAGCAATCATCTCGCTGCAGACTATGCAGTGAAATAGAATAAATAATTACACCCAGAGACTGATATATAATAACATTTCTAACATTGAATAATTTTTTGCATTTTTTTCTTACATCTAATATTTGCACTTCCTAATAGAAATTTATTGTCCTTCTGCCAGATTTATTAATGTTGCTTCCTTTAAAGTGGTTATCTTTTTCTTTCAAATCAACTGGTGTCAGAAAGTTATATAGATTTGTAATTTACTTCTATTTAAAAATCTTAAGTCTTCCCATACTTATTGGAAGTTTAGAGTGGCACTCCGTGTGAGATCAGGTGGTGCACCTGGAAAGGAATGTAACACACAATTCAATGGAATGTAACACAATTCAATGGAAAATCCTGGCACTCACCAACTGCATAATCATCAATCTGTATTTGGTATCAATAACCATACAAGTGTGAATATATGGCAGAACGCGTTTCGGCAACTGCCCTTGTCAACTGCCTGAGGCAGTGGAATCTGTCACTAGACTTTAAATGAGGGTAGCATAAACTAGTGACAGAAATGCTAAACAGATTGGTGTATTAATTACATTATTTTGTTCAGCCATTCTCCTAATATGCAGGAGAATAGGATTCTTGCCACACCCCACCCCACCCTCCAGCTACTCATTGACAATTGACAGCCTATACACAGTATGGATAGATAACTGCCAATCAGGAGCTGGTGGGCAGAGTTTTCTGCTTCTCATGAATATCCAGGACTACTGGGCTCATGCTTAAAATGCAGAGGACAAATTATGGTCCATGTTATTCAGGAGGATATCTCATAATTAGCTGCACAGAACATTGTAAGTGATACATCTTTCTGTTCAGCTTCTCTGTGACTATTTTATGCTACCCTTAGATAGGAAAGCATACACCTACTGACAGGGTCTCTTCAAGGACAATCTTATGCAGCCATGCTGTTGCTGTTCTTTATCTAGTACTCTATGTTCACCTTAGTTGGGGGTGGTAACAGCATCCCTGCAGTTCAGTGATGTTATGTGTGGGAAGCTTGCAAGTAAACTTCAAATTTCACTTTGCCACCTCCTCATCGATGTTCAGCACATCAAGTCAATATAATTAGCATTCCCATACAGAACCATTTACATAGCTTTAAGCTGTATTTTCAGTCCAGAATCAAATAGACTGAGTAACTGTGAAAAGAACAAAGGAAAGGTAAAATGAGCTGGTAGATCTAGTGTTTAGATTTCTGAATAATTTGATAATATTCACAAGTTTTTTACTTTGACTTTTGATACAACTGTAATTAGAGAGAAGGAGGGGCATAGCTGATGCTTGTGGCCCCAGGAGAATGCAAATATATATGGCACAACATCCTTCTCCAAAATTATGACCAGACATGAGCGCTCCTGTATGCAGAATGTTCTGTCCAATCTGAATAAACTTGATAATAAAAATTTGCTCTGTTTTGTACTCAAATATGGAGATACTGTGGCATCTTTCCCAAATCCAAAATATGTGTTATAAATGTTTTGTCATATTATATGCTGTTAGTCTATATTCATCTTTGATATTGGAGGATTTAAATCTATTAATACAAATTTATGCCACATACACAACATATACCACACAGCTTTCTTTAAGTTAAAGGGGTTGGCCACTTTATAGTAAAATTATTCAGTATACAGTATTAGTAAGTGTACTCACAGTATACAGTATAATGACAACAGCTCCCTGTGTACATCATAGCGCTAATGTTAGACTCCCCTCCTCCAGGCTGTGCTGTACTGCTCTGTGGTGAGTCTGTCCATAAAATGGCTGATATAGAGGAGCATGTGACCATGCACTGCCGCCAAGGTCCTCCATAGACATATACAATCTCTGTTGTGGACACTAGGGGACGGGGCCAACCCCTTTAAGGATTGCAACTCATTCAACACAATATCATGACAAGCTATCAGCACACTCAAAGGTTACATTTTTATCACAGACATTGGCTGATTACTTTGCTCTTAACCCTAAAAAAGGCTGCTCATCATTCACACATCTCCTTGTGTAATAGTGGATGTGTATCCAACAAGTGATGGCAGCAAATGTCCAGAAAACAATAATGTAATTGTTTGTGTGGCTCTTCCTGCAAAATGCTCAAGTCTTGCAATAAGTTCATTTAGAGAGTGTACCGACCCATGGAAAAAGAGCCCTCATACCATTCTTCTCAGAATATGTAGTGATAAGTTATATAACCCCTCCCATCATAAAGTGGCCCATTAGCCACCTTTGTGGTATGCTGTGCAGTGTAGTTACTTTGTTTATTGGTTCCTCCTACTGACCATGTGAGAGATGCTTCTTCTTATTGAAACTTGGAGAGTGTCATATGTGCACTGCATTCACTCCATTAAGAGCATCATGTGGTCCAGGACAAGGCTGGAACAAATCCCACAACCGGCTCCAGTAAATACATAAATTAGCTATTCAAAATTGTACAATGTGATGGTAGCTTATTGGCTACAAAATATTTTTTTTTGCTGGGAATATGAAAAGGGATACTTCTGTATATACTGTAGCTGTTTAAAATTGTCAGGTGTGTCCTCCCCTAGTCCCAGCTGAATCCAATGCATGGTACTATGATGGAGTCAAGGCATGGGTTTGAGGCACCCTACTATGAGAGAAATGAATGGAATTGCGTCTACCTGTTAGGCTCTCTCTTGCTCTTTTACTGCCCATCAAATACTGAAATTGAAACTGGCGTATACCCTTATAGTTACAGTGTTTAGTGCACAACTTTAATTTCTGATTTGTGTTTGATTTTGGTAGAATTTTGCTGAAATAGAATAAAGAAAAACGTGTTTTTGAAAGGTTTAAAGCTGGGGCTTTATGGCTTTGGTCATACAACAGTTGGTGAAATGACCCAAAAAAAATTAGTGTCACTTAACTGCCACTTGCTTGTGTGCAATTTCATTACAATATAGGTTTGGCTGTAAACAAAAAAAAAAAAAAAATAGACAAAACAAAAAGTTGTAAACACAATGCAGTCACATGCGGGTTGTATTGAGGTCAGTGGTGCCAAAGTGACAAGCGACTCACAACCTGCCACGAAAACTGTTGAATCACAGTTGTGCTGGCTGTGTTGCATGTCACTCATGCCCAACATTATTAACCAACATTACTGTGTAGCCCCAAAAGCTACAAGCCATAAACTGCTCAGAGGCAGTGTGGGAGCAATGCTCCAGTCACTCTATTAGTTCATTAAATTACCAATTACATCCATCTCCCATAATACATTCCCTTAGAACATAAACACCCCCATCATATGGTACCTCCACTAGGCAATGTATTCTCCCCTTGAATTTATACTTTTAAGCAATTCTTTATCTTACAGGATTGTATTATTCTCAAACCGTTGTGTGCCTCAGCATAGGTGCATAGATTTCTATAGGTTGCATATTTGGGGTGCTTGTCTGCCCTTTATTCAGACATGTTGACAATACCATCCAGTCTTCCAGGAAGTACTTAACTTTTCCTCTCTTAGTTCTGTGGTAAACAGGGAAAATCAGACTGGAGAAAGGATGGTACATCTGTGTTGTCCAATAAAAATGGGCTCCTTAACTTCTATTGGAGCTTCCATTTAAAAAAAACTAACTATATAAGGCCCCATTCCAAGGCCAATTTTTTGCCGTAATTGTGGATCCACAATTGTAGACAGACTTAGATCTCATTGGTTTTTATGTGCCTATTCACGCATCTGAATTTTTTGCAAAAAAATGTCCTAGTGCAATTGTGACACAGACAAACCAATAGAAGAGTATGGGTTCTGCAATTTTGGTGGATGTGTCGAATATTACCTCCATAATGTCAACAAAAAAAATCTGGATTCGTAAAAATATACTGACACGTGAATGAGGCCTTGCTTTACTGCAAAGAAAACATTCAGTATTATTACATACAGAAAACTAAAGATGAAAGATTTGGAGAAATGCATTGAGATCTATACATCTTCTTTGCCATGTTCATAGTGATCTCATTGCATTCGTTCAGTTAAAGTGACTCTGTACCCACAATCTGCCCCCCCCCCAAAAAAAAATAAAAAAATAAAATAAAATAAATAAAAAAAGAAAAAAAAGAAAACGCTTTTACCTTCAGATAGCTGCTTTTAATCCAAAATCTGTCCTGGGGTTGGTTCAGCAGGTGATGCAGTCAATGTCCTAAAAAACAACTTTTAAACTTGTAGCCCTGTGCCCAACAGTCGTGGCCTAGATTGTGCATGCATTAGGCTGGCACAACCTCTCTGTCCCTCCTCCCTGCCCTCCTCATCATTAGGAATGCTCCAGGCAGATTTTTTCCTATTCATCACCTGGGTCAGCACAGCAAATGCGCTGGATCGTTAAGGCACCTGTGTAGTGTTCACTGCAGAGGAATAGGAAAAATGGTGAAGAGGGTGAGGAGGAGGGACAGAGGGGTGGTGCAAAGTTAGGGCACAGATACTCCACACCACGGCCGTTGGGCACAGGGCTGCAAGTTTAAAAGTTGTTTTTAAGACAATAACTGCATCACCTGCCATACAGACCCCAGGACAGATCTTGGATTAAAAGCAGCTATCTGAAGGTACAAGGGGTTTGGGGGGGGGGGCAGATTGTTGGTACAGTGTCGCTTTAACACCCCTGTGTGTGTAAGGCTCCATTCACATTTGTGTTGTGATCCTCTGTCAAAACTTCCAGCGAATATTGTGCTATTTTTTATGGCAAATACAGTGCATTTTGTAGCTATTGTTGCCTTAAACAAATACCAAACTCTTTTGGAACCCTGAAGGACCCTCTTTAATGGAGTCTGTTCATGAGTGATTAGTTGTACGATGAATGTCACAGCATCTATATGATCTGGAAATGATGAGCACCATAACTATGTCATACCATATTTCAGTATCTATTTATGTTTTGTTCAGTAACACAAGAATCATTATCATCCTCATCATCATTCTTATCGTCACCGCATCATTTTTGCAGTCCATTCAAATTAGTTAATTTAGCAAGTTTTGTCCATTATATAAAAGCTGTCTCCTAATGCTTGCCCTGCCTATCTCTTACATTTCTTATCTACTTTCTTTAAAAAGATTAGAATTTTTTCAAGGTTTATATGTCTGATTTTTTATTTTATTTTTTAAAATATAGGGATATGTTTTAAAGCTGCTGGCACGTGTTATATGTTGCTTGCTTTTTTTTTTTTTTTTGCTTTCTTACCATAATAATTGACCTACTGTCTGTCTCTTATTTCTTAACTTTAAACAAAATACTTCAAATTGTAATAGAATTGATGGCCCTTTCTTATTTCCGCAATCTGTTTAATGTGCACTATAGTTTAAAAAAAAATCCCATTTACTTTTTTTTTATATCTGATTCCTTCTGGGCTTATTTGACAATTTGTTCCCTTTTAAAATAAGACTCGTAATATTTATTTGCTTATTTTTCCTTAAAGTACCTACTTCCTATTTTTGTTTTTCCTTCCTTTATTTTGCCTTTGTTTTTTCTTTTTTTTTTAGGTTTCAGAGAATATATGTTGAACACAATAAGCCTTCCCGGACACCCCAAACCTCTTAACCAAGGCATTTATGTTCACGACGTCGGTGTTTATTTCAGCAAAGGACGCCACGTCTTTTAAGCCTCTAAAGTTCCTTGTTTATGTTGTCAAGTTTAGGCTGTTCTCTCAAAATGTGAAGGGAGACACAGAAAACTTTTGGATCAAGGTTTCACAAGACTGCACTAGTCCTCTGTTGTAAACTTTTAATACGACAAAAAACGTATTTCTGTCAAAAGATAAATGTTGCTTTAACTACAGTAGCTACTGCTTTCAAAATTATCCAGACATGCCACAGCAACAGCAGCAGGAGCAGCAACTTATAATAAAACAAAGGAGACAGACTCGAAAGGAGCCATCTTTATAATAAACACTAGTTGTATTTGTTTAAAAAAAAAAAAAAATCCTTAGTCGTGTTTTTCCTGTTTGGAATCTGTGTTTGAGTTTTCTGTGATCCTGTGACTTCACATCACCTTATTAATGATGTCATCACCCTTTGAAATGGCAACCTAAAGAGATCTCATAAAGCAGGGCTTTGTATGTCATGGAAGTCTCTAAATAAGGAAGACTGGTAAGAAAAGGGCATTGTAGGATTCTGCAACTGTACAAGCGATACAATGAGAAGTGAAATCTTACTTTTTTAACAGGAGAAATTGTAATTATTTTTCAATGAAATGTTTTACAAATCTTTTGTGCGTCAGAATTTTTATTATTTGTATTATTTTCTTTTTTTAGGGGTAAGAGGAGCGGGGAGGGGGACAAGAGGTGAGGGACAAATTATACAGTCACAAAAAGCAATATTTGCTTTGTTTAAATTGGACTTTTTTTTTAGGGAATGATACATGAGATTTTACTCAGCTGTATTCACCCTGTATAAACAGGAATACTTGATATCGAAGAGAAATTAAGGTGGCAAAGGGAGATAGGGCCTTATTTATACAATAGTGAAAGATGGATTAGATGATTAGACAAGGGTAGCTGTATTGTGATTCCCATTGGTTACTTCTTTGTCAATCCATGGGGGAGCAGGGTGAACATAGCAGAGATTATTTCATGTATGTCTACACTAAAAGCTATATCATATAGGGATCATCCTACAGCATCATGCACACAGCTCTGCCATGAGCATGGGCCTATATAATGACACATGGTTTCATACTATGGGGCCATGTGTGACTATATAGTATTTTTTTTTTTACTTGGAACCATATTATGGAGGCATATCCCTTGTAATATGGCATGCGATGGATCATGCCAATGCCTACATATCGAATAGGAAGCATATGGAGGTACAGTATAGACTCTATACTTTTACCGAGCCATAATATGGTTGTGTGCATGAGACCTTATGCTGTTATAAGCTAGGGCACCTAAACAGCAAACTACTGCTGCTTACATTTTGTTTGTATTCAATGTTCTGTCATGCACTTTGTCCAAGATACATCATTTCTGCTTCACTGAGCAGCATAGGAATCTACAATCCCTATAACAATATCAGAGGCTCTATTAATAGATAAAATTATCATTCGTTTCATATCATATCCATAGATTTTTAATTGCATTAATTACCATGAAATATCTGCCAAACTGCGTCCTTCCTGTGTCATAGTGAATTAGAGTATATAGAATTAAACAAGATCAGATTTATGGCTCACTAAGTACATCAGCCTGAAATTACCCGTATAATATAAAAGTAAGAGTGCAAAACCCCAAGCCTGCGTTCCCTTGAACCATTGTGCCTGAAAATGTGTCTGTTTGTTTGTACTCTTTGAAATATTATTACACATCAGACAAAAGCTATGTTTTGTATGATAAAATATAACCCAAATACAACTATCCCAGAGAATATGAAGTAATCCATAGTAGAGAAATATTTTGCTCATGATACACATGAAAAATCTAAATAAAATCTACAGATATTTATAAAAAAATAAAAGTAAATTCATAAAAATCTGTTTAAAATTTGAAATTGTGCCAAATTCCACTGTTATTTTTTTTAAACAGTAATATTATGTTAGAAAGGTAAATATCATTGTTAATTTATATCAGTACAAGGGCAATTGTCATGAGGTCCTATAAAATATTGATTTGTATATAGGGCATTATGAATACAATACAAAAACATGATTCACATTTTTGCAAGTCACATCCTTAAAACGCCTGGGGAGGCCCCACAAATGCTAGGAGTGCCCCATAACATCACCTTTTTGGGTGGAGTTTGAAGAAATACCACTCCTGTTATAGCCTGTTTCCAGGATTGTATTGCCAAAATTGTGACATACAAGGAGGAGCAGAAGTGTGATTATACTTGGAGTATACTAGTAGTGTGTCCTCAATTTGTTGCTAAAATACCACTAAGGCTGGGTTCACGCAGTTTACAGACTCTGTTTAACATATCTGTTTTTAAATAGTTGCTCTGTACTCACAATCTTCTCTCCCCCACCCCACCCCCAAACCACTTGTACCTTCAGATAGCTGATTTTAATCCAAGATTTGTCCTGGGGTCAGTTCGGCAGGTGATGCAGTCATTGTCCTAATAAACAACTTTTAAACTTGCAGCACTGTAACAAATTGGTGTGACCTAGAGTACCCATGCCCTAGGCTTGCAACGCCCCTCCGTCCTTCCTCCCCGCCCTCCTTATCATTAGGAATGCCCCAGGCAGAATTTCTCCTACTTACCACTTGATCCAGCACATGTGCAGTCTTTAGACAAGTGATGAATAGGAGAAATCCTGCCTGAGGCATTTCTAGTGGTGGAGAGGGCGGAAAGGAGTGCTGCAAGTTTAAAAGTTGTTTTTTAGGGCAATAACTGCATCACCTGCCAAATGGACCCCAGGACAGATCTTGGATTAAAAACAACTATCCAACGGTAAAAGCAGCTTGGGGGGCAGATTGTGGGTACAGAGTTGTTTTAACGTACACAAAAAAACATGGTAATTTTTTTTTAAACACTTTCGTTTTGAGACGTGTTTTTTTTTTGTTTTGTTTTTTTTACATAGTATAAAATTGTGTGCATCCAAACCTATTGCACACAATTGCATCCATTTTTACATCCGTTTCCACCCCCCCATAGAACATATACGATGAACGGACTGCAAAACGCAGTGTGAACCCAGCCTAGTACATAGTTGAGTGCATATGATAAACATTCATGATTAGAGATGAGCAATTTGATTAAGCAAGAATCAAATTCAGTATAAATTTAATTAAATATTTGGATTCATTAAATTCAGAATTATAGTTGCCCTTGTACAGATGGCCTGGAGGTAAGTGTTGATACTGTGTGCATTGCAGCTTGCACTCGCTACATGCTCGGTGCCCCTGCCCAGGCACTCAATGTATTGAACAGGAGCAGGGATACCTGCCTTTGACAAGAGTCCCCGCTCTTATACTTTCAAAATGGGGTCTAAAACTAATAGGACAATTAGTTTTCCTGAACTGGACCAGTAGAATGAATTTCAAATTTGCTCTTCTCTATTCATGGCGTTTAAGGGTACAAACCCACACACAGTATACGCTGCAGATACGCAACAAATACGCAGCAGATTTGATGGTTTAGATTTGATACTGTGTTCAGTTATTTAGATGTAATCTGCTGCATATTTGTTGCGTATTTGTTGCGTATTTGCTGCGTATCGCAGCAGTAAATACGCCGCGTATACGGTGTGTGGATTTATACCCTTACAGCTTCTTTTTTCTATGTTCAACTATTAGTGAGAAATGTGTCAAATCTGTGAAGGAATAACTTAATAAACACCATTTTTTGTATTGTATACTGGATATAATGCACCATACACTAATCACGTTTAGTATATAAGGGACCCGGTGACACCTCTGCTTTAATAAAAAAGCTAGCTGAAATAAAAGTTTTTAAGTGTTAAGATCCATCTTTGTTTAACATTGGCTTTATACGGTCTGCAAGGAAAATCTACTGTATGTGTAATACATTTACTTGACTTTTTGAGTTTGTACATTGCTTAGTGTTAAATAAAGAAAACACGATGTTGCTGTATTTTTAAATGTCAAAACAAGGGAGTTGGCAGATCTTCTCATTGCTGTTAAATACATTCAAATTTAATATTTAGGCTGTGTTCACACACTGTACAAACAAGGAGCGTTCCACGTGAACGGCTATTGTGTAACATTACCTACAGACGGAATTAATGATCA
Source organism: Dendropsophus ebraccatus (assembly GCF_027789765.1). Taxonomy (NCBI): domain Eukaryota; kingdom Metazoa; phylum Chordata; class Amphibia; order Anura; family Hylidae; genus Dendropsophus; species Dendropsophus ebraccatus. The sequence continues at coordinate 173,402,608 of NC_091454.1, forward strand.
CGATCATTATTTCCAGCCAAGTAGCGTTAAACAACAGGCTTTCACGCGGAACGCACTTTGTATGTTCAACGTGTGAACATAGCCTTAAGGTATTCATATCGTAGTAAGCTTAGATATTTATGCTGTCCATAAATAGAACATACAGCCTTGATCAGATCTATCAACAACCGCAAGCCAGATTTCTGAACAGGAAGTTTGATTTCAAAGATATTTATTTACAGTGTCACTGTTGTTATAACTTTTAAAATCTAAATCAGCAGTAGATACAATATAAAGCAAGTTTGCAATTTATATTCGTTATTTTTAAGTTATCATGCTGTAAAACAAAGTTATACTTACTTGTATCCAGGTCCAGTCTCCTAAACTCAGCTTTGTAGTCTTGTGCTGTTGAAAAAGAGACTAAACACAGGAAGTCCCAGCCAGTAGAGAAAGTCACAACTCAGTGTGTCCATCAAATTATTGATGACTTCTCCGTACGTAGATGGACGGGACTTCCTGTCTTTAGTTGTGTCTCAAAAAAAAAAAAGTTAATGTAAATTGCAACCATGCTTTATATCACATCCCCAGCTTAAATTTATAATGACAGGTGCTCTTTAAAGGCTTTGTTCAAGTAACTAAAAAGTAATTTGTATGCTTACTCCTGCTTACATGCGGTAGCCTATGGCCATATGGTGTTGCCAGTATTACAGCAACATCATGTGACCATTGGCCACCATTGACCACTGTGGCTTTGTGTCAGTCAGCTCCAAGGAATTGAGCTGCTGGGTAAAGAGCATACAAGTAATGTTTTAGTTTCTTGGATAACCCCTTTACCCTTTAAACGTTATGTGTAAGTATAAGATGTCCACCATGCCTTTCCTCAGCAAGCTGCAATTTATATTCCAGCAATACACACTCGTATATACTGTAACATTCATATGTCTTCAGAGTATGACAAATATTTAGATATTTGGAGCCATGAGGAAAGGTAAGGTATATAAAAGGCATTGAGACTGGGATATAGCATCAGTATTCAGTTAGTAGGGTATCAATGTGTGTGACACCTGCTAATTCCTGCAAGAGATTGGTGATGGCACTAGGGAAGTACCATGCCACTTTGTCCACGGTCAGCCCATTGGCAGAAGATAAAGTGTGGGAGGGGGCTTTGTAAGAGCTGACTATAGAGCCAATGTAATCAAAAGCGGAACTTTTTAAGCATGACCATTCTGTTTATTAATTGCCAAAAATGTATTGTACCATGTTGATGAACTGCAGGGAAATTCTCTTCACAATTTTTTTTCTCCATTTTATTGGACCAGCGATCTAATTATAATGAATTGGATTTAAAGGCTGATCTATTAATTAATATTATTATTACCTCACATTCAGCCTGTTGAAAAAAAAAGTGTAATTTTAATACAATGAATATTGTGCCATAATATAGAAACTGGTTACACAAATCTTGTGTATTCAAAATATATTCAGTATATACAGTTTCTTAATAAACACTTTATTTTCTATGATATGCATCTGTGTTATTTAAGTGTTCAGAGCTGTTCATATCTATTCTACCAGGTCAGCATGCTATAAAATGAAAATAAGGAACACTATAGGTAACGGTTAATTATTTACAAGACCAAGTAGACAGTTTGGGTGGTTTTGCCTCTATGGCATCAGAATTGTACAGTGACATCTAAAAATACATGAGGGAAAGGGTATTTGTTATCCTTTATATAAACCATGTGATGTTATTTGTAAGGTCGGGAGGCACAAACCATTACTGAGCAACTGTGATAAAAATTAACAGATGTCTTTCCTGTTAAATGGGCTCTACAGAAAAAAAAAAAATCTGGAAATCTGTCCAGCGGTTGTTTGTGCAGCTCATTAAATTGACTTGAATTGCGTTAAAAGGGTTGCCCCAGTATTAGAACTTACTGTATCATTCACAGGATAAGGAATACGTGTATTACCAAATTATGGAACCCCCGCTATCTCCCATCGGAATAGAGTTGTGGCCTGCCAGCTCTCCATTGATTGTCTATGGTACCTGCTTGAAATAGCTAAACGTACACATGACTGACACACAATTTCAATGGAAACTAGGAGCTCCGTTCTTGAGATCATAGGGCAATGTCCTAGTGGTCACGTCCTCGGCAAACATAAACTTATCCCCTATGCTGTGAATAGGGCATAACTCTTTGGCTTTGATCCCACAAAGTAGAATAAAAGTAAAATCCAACAGTAAAATTTGTATAAAATGTGTCTGTAGTCTCTGCACACATCATGAAAAGCAAACATTATTTTGCATTCTGCACATAGACTTTAATAGACTTTAATGTAGCACTCAGCCATGTTTTATACCTTTTTTACTGCTTTATTTTGCTTTTATTTTACTGTGTGAACATAGCCTTAACGCTAGTACAACCAATATTAATATGATATTGAGGCAATGTTCCCACTTCAGGAACATATCGGACAAAGTCTTTTTATATTGATGGCAACTAATAATGATCATGACCTTTATTAGCGGCTATCTGTATAACAAGACAGATTCCTTTTCCCGATATTCTTTTGTGGGCTGTTGTTTTGTGACAACGGCCATTATCTGCCCGTATTTTTACATTGTGAGAACATAGCCTAAGGCTTTGTTCCCACAATTTAAAAATAAGGACAAAAAAACGGCCATTGTTGATCAAGATCATTAATAACGGATGTTGCTCTGCCCCTATTTTTTACAATTTTAGATCGTTTTTTGTTTTTTTTTTCTTCCAGGATATTGTTTTGTCTAATTCACTGCCACCAGTGTAATCCTTTGCATCTGATTTAAAGGTCTTTATTTCATTTTAGCTATTAATTCATTGCAAGGCTATGTTCACACACACCGTTAGAATGAAAGGCATTTTATTGACATTTGCCATGTGAAAACAAATAAAGTGGCCATTATTTGCTGTTATATGATGCCCGCCCTATAAATACAACCTCCATTTTGATATAGTGTAAACATAGCCTAATGCCTCAGATCTCAGATGATAAAACATGCTTTCTGGAATTGTATTATGACTAACTATTCTATATTGTGGACCAAAGTTTTCTCTAGAATTGATTAAAACCACTCAGAAAAACTTAATCTGTGACATCTGATAAAGTATATTGATTGTTAGATCAATAAAATCTAAATAAAATGCCAGAATTTTATACAATGACGGTAAATGTATGATCTATATAATACAGATCCTAAGTAAAGTACACAGGGCCTAAGGTCTGAGTGTAATAAAAATGGCAACGATTAAGATAAATGTGCAAACAAATAAAAACATAAATGGTCAATGATCCCAAAAATTTTGCTGTTAAAAAAATAAATCAGTAAAATTTAGAAATGCAACCATAGGATGTAGAAATGCAACCGTAGGCTATGTTCCCACAATGTAAACATAAGGGCAAATAATGGCCTTAGGCTATGCTCCCACACTTCTTTTTATGCAAAATAGTGGCCGTTATTTTACAATGATGGCCGTCAACAATCATCACCCACTATTTTGCTTAAAAAAGACCATGTGGGAACATGGCCGAAGTCTTTGTTCACGCAACATATTTTGAATAAAATCATGGATTTTCACTATTCATGTTAAAAACTCATACACTTCATATGAAAAAAGATATGAAAATCTGACGTGTTTCAGGCTGGTGCCCTTAGGCCTTATTCACACATAATGTAAATTTGGCCATAATTGCGGATCCACAGTTACGGACAAACTTAGGGCCCATTGATTTCTATTGGGCTATTTACACTATCTGTAGTTTTACAGATCCAATACATAACAAATGCATTGTATTTTTAAAACTTTCCCCAAAAAGTGTTTTAAAAAAAATCTACTGTATGTGTAAGGAGGAACATGAAAGCTGAACTGCAAAAAAGTTTGATCACAAGAAAAGAGCTTTTCTGAACAAAATAGGATCACAGCTTCATAAATAATCCGAAAAATGAAAGGATAAAGGATTGTTCATCTTTAATTATCAGTAGATGTGTCTTTTTTTTCTATACGCCTGTGACTCAAAAAAAAAATACCGAGTGGGATTATCAACATGACTAATTTGCACAGTATTTTGCAGCACGTAGCTTTTTAAAGTCTGTCATCCTAACATGTTTTTCAGTTCTGTTAGATCTGGTGCTTGTTTAAATGCTGTTTCAAACAAAACAGCTTCTAAGTGCCATGTAGGTGAAACACGAAAAATAATCAAATAAATACAATAAGACAAATCACCATCATCACCAATAGCATCAAGAACAGCAATAGGCTATGTTCACACAATGTCTTTTGAGCTCCGTTTGAAATGACATCCGTGATTTTGAGTCTAAAATAACGGACGTCATCTAGCTGCCTAGCCTTCGCTAGCATAGACGGCTGCTAGTACTTTATTCTAGTTTGGGCTTACTAACTGGACTCTGGGCTTAATTGAAAAGTCAATTGAATTTAATAGTAAAAACAGAGAAAGAACGGTGAAAAAAGAAAATGTTCACACATTTTTTTTAGGTTAAAAAAGACACTTTTTTCTTGAAAATAACGACCATTAATGATGATCATAATGGACATCATTATATGGGAACATACCCAAATGGTGCAAAAATTTCCATTATTATTATTATTATTATTTGAGGCAAAAATATATCCGTAGTTTGAGAATTACGACTGTTAATCATGATCATTATTTAGTTATTAAAATACAGATGTATTTTCGCCTCAAAAAACTTTGTGTGAATATACACATATGTGTATATGTATATATTTATATTTTTTTTTTCTTTTCCAACTTTTATTGTACTGTAAAATTTTGAGAAAGAACAGCTGTAAATCCATAAAAAGAGCAGTAATTGAGTACAGCCATAGGCTATGTTCACACACTGTCTTTAAAGGCTGCATTTTAGGGAGGCCATTATTTTGGGTCTAAATAACTGCCATTATTTCATAATGATGGGCTTAATTACACAAATAACTATAACCATTATGGTATAACAGACGTTTGTTTGATTCAAAATAGCGGCTATCCTAAAAGACCTTTAAAAGGCTATGTTCCCACAATGTAAAAAAAGGAATAAATACGTAGCTGCCATTGTTGCAACAATGGTCATTATTTGCAATTATTTTTACATTGTGGGAACATAGCCTAATAATGAACATTGTTTTATTTTAAAGGCCAAAAAACTTTGAAAAAAAGGCTGTATTTCTTACAGACCAAGGCCATGTTTACCCATTGTAAGGCAGCACTGTTCTGTGACACAGCTGTGTCATAGAACGGCCGATGTCTGTGTAGTTCACCTCAGCCAGTCAATTTAAATTCGTTGTCATGTCAACTTTTTGCGTGGCCGCATGGAATCCCGACAGGAGTGCATGCAGTGTGTACACATAGAGGGAGAATTCGCAGAGTCCCGATGGTAGTCATGGAAACTAGGAGCCTCAGGCTTCCGGTTTCCTGGCTATGGAAGCCGGCGGGGGCGGGGGGGAGGGAGGGAAGGCAGGGCGCGTGCCGGGCAATCCGCCGGGCTCTCTGCCCCTCCCCTCTCTCCCCCGATGCTGTCTCAAGATTGTAACAGTGGCAGGGGACAGAGGAGAGAGGGCAGACACAGGGACATCAGCTTATGGGATCATTATGACCCCATAAGCTGATCTCCAAAAACGACCTGGGCATTATGTTGTGTGAGCGTGGCCTAAATATAAAATGAATTGTCCTTCCCAACAGATAACTCACAAAATGAAGGCAATGTTCACATAACATCTTATTCAGGCAATATAAATGCCATTGTTTGATAATGATGTCCGTAAATAATGTTCATGATTATGGCTATGTTCTTACTTCTGGAAAATATCGGGAAAGGCAGCCATCTTGGAACATAGATGGTCGCTAATAATGATAATGATTAGAGATGAGCGAACCTTCAGTATGAAAGAAGTAAAGCGCTTTACTCCTATATGCATTTCTCTCATCAGGCTGTAGGCTTTGAAGTCTTCTCCACTCCGTGCCCTCCTGCCCGGGTGCTGGAGAAAGATGGATCCGGTCCTGGGAAACTGAAAGACGTTTTCCAGGACTGGATCCATCTTTTCCCAGCACCTGGGGAGGAGCGGCAGTGAGCGGAGCACACGTCAAAGCCCTGCAGCCTTATGAGCGGATGCAGATAGGAGCGAGGCACTTCACTTCTTTCCTACTGTACATTCGCTCATCTCTAATCGTTATCATTATTAGTGACTGTCTATTTAATTAGAAGGCCGCCTTCTGATGATACTGTCACAAAGTGAGAACATTGCCCATTATTGACAGCCCTTAATGTAAAATAACGGCCATTATTTAAAACACAACAGCCATTATTTTGCATAAAAATACATTGTGTGAACATAGCCAAAAAGATCTTAATATTTATTTGTTCTTTCAGAAACTGTGTTATTTGAGACCAGTAGCCAGGGATGTGCCGGGGGCACAAAGCTTTATGTCTACTGCCTTATAACAAAGCTTCAAGCAGTGTTCAGGGCACCAAAAAAGAGCGAAGACCAGCATTCCTGGCCCTTTTATTGGGTATATCTTTTAGGTTATGTTTCCACAATGTAAAAATAAGGCCAAATAGCATCCGTTGTTGCAAAGCAACTGCCATTATTTATGATCTTGGGACATTATTTGCCCTAATTTTCACATTGTGAGAACATAGCCCAAGGGCTTCCCATGTCCCATTTTAAATGGTAGGCCTCTATTGGACTCTTTCCCAGCCCGACATCATGTATCAACATAATGCTGGGAACAGGGAAAGTGTTTGAATCTTTGTGGCACTGTAATGAAGAAGCTGCACGGCTGTGTGAAACCATGAAGATTCAAACTCTTTTCCCACTTCTAAGGAATACAGAATGGGACGTGGGAATAAGCCCTTATTGTGAATAATGAATGGCCCAATAAAAATGATTTAGGATTCCTTATGTTATTTAGACCTAAGTTTAAAGAGGATGTACCACACAGGGATAGAACGGCACTGTGACGGGGAAGCCGGTGCCGTGGTCCGTTTTTCGAACCGCAGCCTGGTTCCTCCGTACGGCGCCATTCTTTCCACGGATTTTGCATTCTGCACATAGACTTTAATAGACTTTAATGTAGCACTCAGCCATGTTTTATACCTTTTTTACTGCTTTATTTTGCTTTTATTTTACTGTGTGAACATAGCCTTAACGCTAGTACAACCAATATTAATAAGATATTGAGGCGATGTTCCCACTTCAGGAACATATCGGACAAAGTCTTTTTATATTGATGGCAACTAATAATGATCATGACCTTTATTAGCGGCTATCTGTATAACAAGACAGATGCCTTTTCCCGATATTCTTTTGTGGGCTGTTGTTTTGTGACAATGGCCGTTATCTGCCCGTATTTTTACTTTGTGAGAACATAACCTAAGGCTTTATTCCCACAATTTAAAAATAAGGACAAAAAAAACGGCCATTGTTGATCAAGATCATCAATAACGGATGTTGCTCTGCCCCTATTTTTTACAATTTTAGATCGTTTTTTTTTTTTTCTTCCAGGATATTGTTTTGTCTAATTCACTGCCACCAGCGTAATCCTTTGCATCTGATTTAAAGGTCTTTATTTCATTTTAGCTATTAATTCGTTGCAAGGCTATGTTCACACACACCTTTAGAATGACAGGCATTTTATTGGACATTCGCCATGTGACAACAAATAAAAAAGCGGCCATTATTTGCTGTTATTACAGAATGGGACGTGGGAATAAGCCCTTATTGTGAATAATGAATGGCTCAATAAAAATGATTTAGGATTCCTTATGTTATTTAGACCTAAGTTTAAAGAGGATGTACCACACAGGGATAGAACGACACTGTGACAGGGAAGCCAGTGCCGTGGTCCGTTTTTCGAACCGCAGCCTGGTTCCCCCGTACGGCGCCATTCTTTCCACGGTTACCGGCCGGTGCTCAAGCACTGGGGGTCGGACGGCCCTCCCCTCTATGACGCGGCTCTGTTAGAATCAAAGAAGCCACGTCATAGAGGGTAGGGAATTCCCTCCCACTGGGGGCAGGCCGGCCTACCTCCAGTGCTTGAGCACCTGCCGCTAGCCGTGGAAAGAACGGCGCCATACGGGGGAACCGGGCCGTGGTTCAAAAAACTGACACCGGCAGCGCCTTCCCCGTCACGGCGCCGTTCTATCCCTTTTTCAGGTTAAAGGGGTACTCCAGCGGGGGGGCACTTTTGCGCTGGGACATCCACCCACCTCCCCGGTTCCAGCGGCGGGTCTTGCATTGCGGCGCTCCATTGTACGGTTCCCGGCCGCCTTCTGGTGTCTGACGCAGACATAACGTCTCAGGTCCGCTTATGTGGGACCCGCCGCTGAAACCGGAGAGGTGAGTGGACATCTTTTTCCTCAGCCATCTCGTCCCAGCGAAAAAGTGCCCCCCCCCCGCTGGAGTACCCCTTTAAAGAGGATGTACCTGGTGGTACATCCTCTTTAAGGCTATGTTCACACACCATAAAATCAGGCAAACATATTGCCATAAATATATAAAGAATTATTGTTTATGGCCATAATGAACAAAATATGGCTCTATGTATACCTCATTTTTACTTTGTGTAAACATACCCTATGGCTATGTTCTCACTTCGAGATCATATTGGGCAAATACAGCCATCTCATTAAATAGACGGCCACTAATAATGATTATCATCATTATTGACGGCCTTCTGTGTTACAAGACGACCACCTTCCCAGATATGTGCCCAAAGTGGGAACATAGATTATAAGTATAATGTCTAAATGAGCACTAGATTTGTTATCTACCAATCTTGCTTTGTTAATAAATCTAATTATCTAATGCAGGAACATATTAGATTTTCCAGAGAATACTAATAGGGAAAATAATGAAAGAATACATTTTAATCGTTGTAAATTTTAGAGTTTCTCCCCTGCCTCACTTGTGCTTCATATGCAGCATTTGCATCCATAGACCTGATAAATTATCTTTTCAGAAAAAAAAAATATCTTCATCTTTTTGAAAGCTTTATTATTAAGTGAATATGTCACAGATCATTTAACTTAACCTTACTGGCAGAGGCAGACTACCGCAGTTCTGTGTGCTTTCCTAATAAATCTTGCCAAATAGTATACATTAATAGTACCAATAAGGCTCTCGGTGCTGTAAATCATAAATGTCTGTAATATGGACAAAAGAGAAACTGCTCTAGTTAAAATTTACTTTCTTTTTATTTGAGATATTTTTTAGCAGCAATATATATTTAAAGAGGTATTCCTAAATGAAAAAGTTATCCTGTACCCACAGGGTAGAAGAAAATAAGCTGATTGGTCTGGCTGTAGGGACCTCGACCGATTCTGGAAACTTAAAAAAAAAAAATTGTCTGTGGAATGAATAGTGTGCACCGTGCATGTACACCAGGGCTTAATTTAGTCTCTATTGAGCTGACAAACTTTGTCGAGTGCTAAACTTTTTTTTTCCGAAGAACTTATTAAAATTGCTATGAAGAGGTCAGTTATAGATTGGACCTGGGTCAGGCTTTGAATTTTGCGTATCTGGACTTTTCATTTGATGCTGTGCCACATGAAAGGTTGGTCTATAAAATGAGTATGCTAAGACTAGGGAAAAATATATGTAACTGAGTAAGCAACTGGCCAGGTGGAAACAGAGGGTGGTTATTGATGTATGGTTATTGAAGTATTCTCCAAATGGGTCACAGAAAGAAATCTAGAACCACAGGGTATTTGGTCCATTCCTTTTTTATATCATATGTACATGCAGTATACATATATTATATATTATTTGTTTACTAATGAGGATTACAGGAGAAACTTTCATAATTTGCAGATGACGCAAAGCTCTGTAAGTGTACATACGGGGGAACATTTACTATGTGACTGATTTATTAAAATGTAGCACTGCCATAGCAAATGTATTTAAGTAAAAATACGCACAAAAAGTCGCAAAAAAATTGCATATTCACCTGGTATTGACTAGACGAAGGCTTACATCTGTTTGTCACAAATGATAAATTGGGCACCAATCCCGGATAATGTAATTTTTGGGGTGAATACTCAAAATAGGTAAAAAAAAAAGTTGCATCTAAATAATATTTGCCAGTCAAATAAATAGAATTAGACCAAAAATGAGTGAAAAATCCAATTATTCACCAAAAAATAGACGCAAAGCCCTTAATAAATTTCCCCCACTGTTTTTTTATCAAAACAAAAGACTAACCCATAATGTTTCTCCACTGGGATGACAATTCACCGGCTCACTTTTGTCCACTTTTGGTTTATTAACAACCTTAAAAGGATATGTTCACACAATGGGAGAGTCATCTTTTAACCCTTTCACAACCTGAGGTCATTGATGCCTCAATGCCGAGGTCGTTTTTGGACATTAGCTTATGGGATCATAATGATCCCATAAGCTTATATCTCTGTGTCTACCCCCTTTACTTTGTCCCCTGCCGCTGTTACAATCTTGTAACAGTGGCAGGGGAAAGAGGGGAGGGGGCAAAGCTCACGGCATACAGCCTGCCTTCCCTCCCTCCATCCCCCGTCGGATCCATAGCCAGGAAACCGGAAGCCTGATGCTTCCGGTTTCCATGACTACCATCGGGGCTCTGTGATCACTTCCTATAGCCCCGATAGACACTGGCAGAGAATTCTCCCTTTTTAGAGGGAGAATTCCCTCTTAGGAGCCCTATAGATGCTGCGGTCATGCTGACTGCAGTATCTATAAGGTTAACTCTCAGCACTGGAGCGCGGCTCAGGTGCTGAGAGTTGAAGCAAGTCCTCGGCTATCACTGATAGCCGGGACCCGCCGCAGATGACACAGGTGCAGCTCCTGCACCTGTGTCATCCTGGATCATTAATTAATGTCGCTGCAGCATCGAGCACAGGCTGCAGCGACGTTAATTAACAATGGAGCGGCGGGAGGAGGTTAATAAATAGCGTCCGCAAATAATGTTCATAATCTCTATTTGCTGCTGCCATTATTAAATAATGGCCATGATTTTGCCCGTAAAGATGTTGTGTGAACATAAGGCTGTCAGCAACACTTAAGGAGTTTGTATAAGGCAGCAGCACAATTGTTGTGGTCCATCATTAATGGTGAGGAACACCCTCTTTAAGCTCCTGAGCTAGCTTAATAGAGCCTCCCAACCTTCTGGCATACCGGTACATCATGAGTCCTTAAGTGACTCCCATGACTGACCAACAATTTTTTTTACCGACAAGCACTTGCCTGATGGACTGACAGGGGATGCGGCAAGGTAGGGAGAAGACGGTGGCTCCTCCCATGCCTGCTAGCAGGCATAAATCATGACAAAAATGTATACCTGCTCCAGAGTACACCTCTTATTAAATCAATTAAGGTGCGTTGATGTGGGGCTTCATTTAAGATGTATGGGTACTCCGGTCTTGAAAAATTCCCCTAGTGTCCTTATCTGAGGCTGGACCTCCAAAAGAATTGGATGATTTGTGACTTTCTTGTGGCTGTACCCTGTTCCTTAGTCCAGTCTGTGTCCATTCCTTCACCTAATGTAACTCTTTGGGCAGAATCAGAGAATACACTGAAGGGGAATTTAGAATTTGGCAAATACTTCCTTACTGTATTTCCAGTAGCCTCGTCTAATTTATTTATCACTCTTTCTCGTCAATGAACCCTCACCCTTTTTTCCTACAAAGATGAAGTAATTTTCTCATTATATGCAATTGAAATTGAACCACGCTGGCACCTTACATTTCTACCAAGCCAACAGCATACACATTTGAGGCGGTAAATTGTGGGTTTTAAATGGGTATTGAGCATACTGATTGATATGTTGCCAGGTCATGTCCATAGAAGTTTTATAAAGCTCCTATATACTGAAAAGCATTTTAATTCTCATTATAAAATGGTGGACAGTGTGCACTTAAATTAACATTTCAGATCCCACAAAGGCTTTAAATGTGCTGCCTTGTTCATTTTAAAACCAGTGAACAGCTTTATTATAATATGATGGCAGAATAAAGCTAGACCACAGCCGTAATAATGAATGCTTGAATCTTGATATATTGTAGAAAAATTAAATTTTATATATATAATGTAATTACTAGGAGAAAATTTAGAAAAAGAAAAAGATTTCTTTAGTTTCTATAGGCAATAACCCTCAATAACTCTCTTTAACTTTTATAACTCTCTAAGTAAACACTTATTCTTTGTGAACCCGCAGTAGCAGGGGTGACGCACTCACTCTGTTTTCATTGCAGCCTTTGCATACAGTAATAAATGAGCACAAAGAACTGCACATTTTCCTATAGTGATCCCATATTTCAGTTTCTAATTAGAAGTAGTCTGCAGTTCATTATAAGGTTGAATTTGAGAAAAGTGCCATCCACGGGGCATCAAAGTTCATGGGCAGCAAGGAAATTACTTTAGTTTTAATTAATTTTTATTTTTCTACAAATTATTTGCTGGTATTGGTTTTAACTCCTTGTTTCAAGAATAAATCCTGAAGTTCAGGCTCTTTTTTAGTAATTATATGTGCACAGATATTATATGGTCCATATGGATTGCGATAAATTAATTATAATAGAATAAATTAACAATTAGACTGAAAGATAAAGCTTTCCACCAGAATATTTCTGAGCTCTCTCTTCTAAATGTTTTCATGATTCAATGACATGCTGTGTGTATTGGGATAGCCCAGTGTCCCCTCATGTCTGCCATCTGGAAAAAGAAGGATCAAACATTGCATTTCAACATAACTGATCCTGGTTTCCATTTGGAGACCAATCAGATTGCCAGTTATTCCTCTAGATACACTCTGTTGATGTGAATATGGATGCTTAGGAGGATAACTGTTTGATGGGCTTCTCTAGTTGCAAAAGAGGGTCATCAATACTAGCTATCAGTCATTTCTGAAGTACAGTGGTTAACTACATGTGTTTCTAGTAGCATGTAATTTCCTAGTAGTCAATAGTGTTTTAGAAGGACAATCAAGTTTTAAGATCCTTCAATCTTGGGAATATTGCACTTTAAAGGAAAACTAAAAGCAGGTTAGGAAATTTTACCTTGCTGTTATGTTTCCGAATCACAGGTAACACTGAGAATAAGGGTAATTTTTTACCTCATCCTCAGTGCCACTTTTGCTAAATCATCGGTTTAATTATTATGTAAATAAGGCAGTTTGGTGCACTGGGGATTGGACTAGTTCTGCCCCACCGCCTGCCCCTCCGCATTATTGCAGAGCCCCGTATGAATATTTTTGGGAGGGGTGGGTCAGTGGGGTGGATGACAGTAGTCCCACCCCAGTGCACCAAAATGCCTAATTTACATAGTAATTAAAGTGAAAATTAAGTGTAAATTGAGCAGAAGGGGAAGATAAGAAACTTATCTTCATTCTCAGTGTTCAGTGTGCTATAGCAACATAACACCCTGCTGTTAGTGACCTTATAATAGGGGTGTGGTTTTAGTAAAGGGGGCGTGACCTTTTGGTGCTTGATTCTGCTTTCACATAAGCAAATTAATAGTTTGTTTGAACTTACGCTAGATGGTCAACGGATACTTAATATGTTGGATACACTGTGATAGATCTGGCACATTTTAAGAGTCTCTGTCTGAATACAGTGTCCAATATGGCATGCCAAAATATTTTTTTGTTGTTGGAGCCATACATAGTTTTCATAAGATAAAAACTTCTGTATGAAATGTGAGGAATACAGAGGTACAGTAGTGACATATTACGACTATGGAGCTATAAAACATTTGTGTGCATGGGTGCCTAAACTGACACGAACAGTCTTGGGATGGAATAGGAAGAGCATATAACCTACTGACATTATGAGCATGCCTTGTTCTATAAAAATGGTTTATAGAGCAGCCTATTGGCCTATATTAGCAAAAATGGACTTGATCCTGCTGGTTCGAGGTTAATCCCTGTTCAATCATGATCCCCTTCACATATAATGAGTTCAGGCAATACATATTCTTTCGATGTATGACACTGTGAAAGTCTTATACGTGGCATTCTGTGTTTTATTACATGAAGATTTTTACACTTTGCCCATGAATATGAGTCATTCCACTTCTTATCATATTCAGTAATATCACACTGAAAGCAGCAGCTTTGCCTTCACCACACTTGTGTTCTATGTCCTCCTTGCGGCACTAAGAGATCACATCAACACAACAGTGTAGCATTCAGGAGTAATTACAAAGTGTTGATAGAAGGGCAGAACCTAATACAAGACAATCCTGTGATTAAGCTAACAAGAAGCAGTGAGACGCAGCTTCTCCCCACCGGCTTCTTCTGATTCAGCTAAAACAGCCCTAGTCCTGGTGAGATGTGTAGTAAGTTTGATGATCTCCTAGAGGTAATCACAGTGAACTCTAATGGCGCCTGCTTAATTGTACTTATTAATCATTGAAGCCAGATACAGTAAAATACAAGCGCTGCAATATCCAGATGTACTTAAGCTGACTTCGTAATATGTTTCTAAGCTCAGTTTGTCACTTGGCACATTGTACTATTACAGATGTGCCTTCCTCATCGTTCCTCGTAGTTCATCATATCCCAAAATTTGTGTCCTAATATGACTTGTCTTGGTAGAAAAAAAACATTGGTATACTTATTGGTACACTGGTTCCATGGTTCCATTGGTGCAGTAGACCATTATATGTAACTACACGACAATGGTTTTTGTCCTCCCACCCTTTACCAAAAACCTGTAATAAAGACACAACAACAGAATGGATGAAATTGACCACAGCAGCCATTTTATTTTGATTACATAACATGAAACATTCTGACCTCCCTCACGAGATCCCAAAATTTTACCAACAGACCCCATAAAAACAGTTATTAACTATTTATCCTGTAAATTCCACTGGACTGAGGTGGTCCTTGAACCTACAACTACTAGTGTTCCCACTATCTCCCCACACAGGCTTTCCTTCCAACCAAATTCCACTGGCTTGAAGGCACCCAAACTGATCCTCTGTGTTCTCCATGTTCACTGCACAAATCGGGGATCAAGCTGCACCTTCCAAGCAGAGTTGCCTGCAACTGCCACATCATAACGCCCTATGTAGAAAGTGCAGAACCACTGCTGGTTCCCTCTATGCACCTCCCACACCAATGAAATTAAACCAACTTTGAAAACCTCCTCTGCCTACGCCCATTTTAATAATATAAGCATATATAATATAAGTAATATAAATAACAAGTTATGCTCACAATGTCAGTAGATCACATGCCCTTCACCTCTATATGCCCCAACAACAAAGCACAACAACTGCTGCAACCAATATATACCATCCCTAGTCAAAAACAGAAACTTACCCCACCATCAAACAAACCAAGTTATGATCAGCCCAGCAATAAAAGTGTAGGAAGCATGGCTGATTTCCTTTCAATTTTCTGGAGACAAAATTGCTCCAGACACTTGCATCCCTTGTTCCCATACCCATTTTCCTATCTCTATCCAATCAGCTACCACCTTACCCCCTTTTGGCTTCCCACTCATATGTCTACCTCTCTCCCCCCTTAATCACTAAAGTTATCCTAATCTGCCCTTAACTGTCATCTTGCCCTAACACCCCTAGGCTTCACCCTTCAATCCACCCTTTACTAGAGGGGAACTCTAGTTTCATGACAATCTCCCTGCTCCTGTACACCTTGAGGCTGAAACTGTTTATATCTTGTTGCCCTGCTGGAGAACATAATAAACATGTTATGCTTACCTCTCCACGTTCCCCCGGTGTCCTGTTACAGTATCTCCAGTCTTCCCCGCTGAAATAAACAGTTATATGGGTGCATATGTTGCAGGGTCATGGTGCGTGAAGGAGTCCCAAAGGTTGCAGTATTACAACCATAATAAAGACTTCACAAGGTGAGTTGCGGGCTTTGTTACAGATTTACAACTTCAAATTAAGCTCTTAAGCTCTTACAAAAAATCTAAAGTCTAGCATGGGAATTGCTAGTGTCAAATGATTTTTCAAAGTTCTGAACTTTTTAATATCCATTTCCATCTCAACTAGTCATCCCCTATACCAAGTTCAGTGCTCTGAAATGTTCCGTTACCCCAAGCAAAAGAAATAGAGTTGATTGGGCATGTGTGTTGCATACCATACAATATTGGTATCGGTAGGGGTCCAAGCACTCAGACCCCACCAGCCAGATTCCAATCCCTATCCTATGGATAGGCAATAACAAATCGGACTAAGAATACCCCTTTATCTGTTCTGACATCCAGATCACTAGAGTGGCTTTTGTGTTTCAGCAAATTCAGCAAATTTCTATAGATGAACTCAGTATCTGAGCATTTGTCTTTTTCCATAAGGCTACAGTGAACCAGCTAGATCATTTTAACCCAATGTATTGCGAGACTCACTAACAGTATGATTAAAAGGTTAAATGATAACTTTAGCTCTGCTGCATCTGTAAACCTATTTTTACTCTTTCCCTCACTAATACTGCAGCACACAATGCTCCTATAAGAGGAGATGCTTTCTACAATGCACTGTGCCAAGAGGCCAATTTAGTTGCCAACAGTTTTCAGCTAAATTTTGTAGAAAACAATATATTGCAAGGTCAGGTCATGCTTATAGCGAAGGGGGCACTTACATTAGTTATTACAGTATTTCTCTGCATCTAGAACCAGTGCGAGGCAACCAACAAAATCTCCTTCAGCCTTTTCTCAGAGGCCCTGCCTTATTATACATTGCAGCTGCTCCTTACTGTTTTCCTCATTCATTTGAGTGGAACAGAATCTGTCAGCAATGGAGAACAGCTTTGCTATCATTTAAAATGAAGTCAAAGTAATTGCCAGCTTCTGTGGCCACCTTACATTGGGTTTCTGGACACACTTACGAAAAGCAGGTTATGTAAACCTTGTATGTGTTGAGGTATTTGAACTATTGTATTACGGTATATAATAAAATCCTAGGCTTATCTATTTTTCCCATGCTCCTCCAGGTGACTTTTCTCTGTCCACTGGACCATGTGATTCCTCTTTAACGTCTTGCTTTAGTATTTGAGGTGATCAAAGGCAGCTCTGTCAAGCAGACACTATAGAAAATCTCTTGGCAGGCGTTCGGAAAACCCAGCTGCATAGAGCGTGTTTGCCAGAAATATTCATAGGTCATCAATATTCATTTCCCGATGAAGCAAATGATATGCACCAAAATGGAAAAGAGCACAGAGAGTGTACATATTGTTAGGGATCGACGTACAATGCGGCTCAACCATTTATCACAGATTTAATGTATTTTAAATGTTACGCCTAAAGCCTAATATAATGATTTGATAGGGCAATAGATTATTGGAAATAGCAGGTAGTCGGTGTTGTAATATTAATAAAGATTTGCTGTCATCCTTCCATGTAAATAGTATATTTATAAGGAGCTGGGAAATAGATACAGACCTTCGAAAAGCACAACTGACTATAGAGGTACCAGAACTAGACTCAGTATGTGGGTTTAGTCAGTGAATTATAGATGAGATAATGGCAGCTTGTACCCTAAAAATATATGAATGCTACAGAGAACGATACAAATGTGAACATCTCCATATACTATATAGGAGAAGATATCTGTAACTACATCTGTTACCACCAGATGGAGATGTATCGTTTAGTCATATAGAACAGTTGGCTGGATTCACTTGTTCTATGTGTGTTCTATGTTACATTCATTTACTGTGTATATCAACATAATGAATTTGGTCACATGGTATTATAATGATGTTATGTGATTATTACCTTTGTCAATTCTCCCATCCTCATTCACACTTCTGAAAATAACTGGCTAGTGAATGTGTAGTTTGCCAATGGCTTGTTTCCCAGAGATTAACTAACGCTGCACAGCAGTAAAGTTATTTATTCTGCTGTGTAATAAATAATTCACAGTGCCTTTTTTCTCTCTGATATACTGTATAAGGCAGCCACTAAATAATTTTAAAGTCTATGTCCACCTGTTTGTAAAGTCACTTTATGGCTATGTTCACAATGTTAACCTCTGTTGTTTCAAAGCAATGGCCGTTATCAATGATCATGATTAGAGATGAGCGAACCTCGAGCATGCTCGAGTCGTTCCGAACCCGAACTTTCGGCATTTGGTTAGCGGTGGCTGCTGAAGTTGGATAAAGCACTAAGGCTATGTGGAAAACATGGATATAGTCATTGGCTGTATCCATGTTTTCCAGACAACCTTAGAGCTTTATGCAAGTTCAGCAGCCCCAGCTAATCAAATGCCGAACGTTCGGGTTCGGATCGACTCGAACCTGAACCTGGTTCACTCATCTCTAATCATGATAATTAATAATTAATATTTTGCATCAAAGCTGTTATTTCAAATCTATAAGCCACAGCTTTCCTTCCTTCCTTTATCCTTCAGGCCTGGACAGCCAGATGCTGTTCACGTACGGCATGATAGGAGTTGTAGTTTTGCAACAGCTGGGAGGCTATGGGTTTGATACCTGTGTGCTATACAATCCATATGCAAATATATAAAGATGAGTCTAAAAGTTATAATTACTTTAAGGGTGTGTTCACTACTACAGGATCTGCAGCAGATTTGATGGCACAGATTTGAATCTGCAGCAGATCTTAGTAAATCCGGTTGGGTAAATGAGGTTGAGGCTTTATTTAAGACTGGCATTCGAGTAACTAAGTCTTTATAAATGTCCCCCAATATCAGGACATGATATCATAACACTAAAAATATTTAATTTATATATCAATCACCGTGTGTTCACACATGGACAAACAAATGTTTACAAAAGGATAGGCAATCACATAATCATGTTGCTGTTGTGTTTTTATTTTTATTTTTTTAAAGCTGGTGATCTCACACTATACATATTGTGATATATTTTAGAGATTCGAAGAGCTAAGACATAAGTTAAAAGTCTTTGTATGATCTATCTATCTATCTCACTCACTCTCTCTCTCTCTCTCTCTCATTTTTAATTGAATTCCAATTTTTTTAAAATAAAAATTCAAAAAAATTCTATATCATGCTAGCAAAACCCTTAATTGTCTGTAAGTTACAGTACATCACAACCTTATGGTGGCCACACATAGACACATCTCTTAAGACGATGTTGCGATATCATGTTTTTTCCTCCTAAGCTGGTCATCTAGTAGTGACACATTTTGGGGTATAATGAGCCATGAGGAAAGGGGAGGAAGTAAACTTCTGTATATGTATATTACACCAATCAGCAATACTGATAGTGTGTATATTTGTATATTTTATAGAGTGAATATTAATGGTAGTGCCCATTTAAATCCTCTTTGCGGTTTGTGCTGTACACAATTTGACCAATTCCTAACAACAAATAAAAGCAATGGTTGTCTATTTTGCTCAGAAAATCAGAAACTTTCAAGACGGGAGCCAAGCAGACAATGACTATTAGCACCTTTGCCCTGCAACATTATAAGAAAGCAGACATTTGAATTTAGTTTTTCAAAGCATTCGACCTCCTTCCATTTTGACTTTCACTTTGCATTACCACAGTTGAGCAACACAACAATTCCACCTAATGAGGTTTGACGGGAAGCAGAATTCATGGTGACTTACTATCTGTAATTTGCCATTCAAGTAGTTTCTTTTTAAGACTCTAAAATGTCTTTAATGAATACACAGCGGGCCGAGATTTCCTTTAAAGGCTGATTGCTAAATCCACACAAGTGACAAGTGTTTAGCTGAGAAAGCTCTACAGGTTGATGTGAAACAAATAAACAGCAGTCCTGACATACACGACACAAGCAAATTTAGCCCTTCACAGCAAGCTAATAGACCCACCTGCAGCGAGTCCTGGGCTCATGAATACTTATGCTATAGCAGAATCCCAGTGTTAGGATCTAAGAGAGCTTACCATTCCATATTAACTTTTCATAACCTTTTTTAATCCATTAATATTTGTATAAAGCAGGGATTTCAGCTATGACTAGTAGGACAAATTAATACCCTGTTATAAATCACATTGCATTATGGTATATGGTAGATGGATAGATGCCCTTGCAGGTTTTGCATTGGAGCTCAGGAGTGAAGAATTAGGCATCTGATGTTGGGAGTTTGGGTATACATTGAAGGTGGCATTGGGATGTTTACTGTACATTGCAGACTTAGGCTATGTTCAGACTGCTAAGAGACTGGCCGTTCTGTGACCCGGCCGGTCTCTGAAAAGATCATCCTGGCCGGTATTGCAGTACCGGCCGAGTGATCTTTGCAGCCGCAGACTTCTGATGCGGGTGCATCAGTACGCGCTCGCATCAGAACTCCCCACTGCACACTATGGAGCGTGCGGCCGAAGCCGCTTGCTCCATAGTGTGCACTGACAGGGTTTTCTGCGGCCGCTATTCACTGAATAACAGCCACAGAAAACTGACAGTTTTCTACGTAGGAGGGATCCCGGCTGAAGAGTATACTATGTGTATACACTCCGGCCGGGATCCCATAGAAGACAAGGCAACATATATTTTTGTGAAAAGTCTGGCCGTTGTTGCCGATTGCAACAACGGCCATACTTTTACGAAAGGATATGTTGTTTGAACATAGCCTTAAGATGTGAGGATACAAGGAGAATACAATGATAACCTAGACCCATTGGGAGCAATGATATGTGGTAACAACCTCTCTATAGAGGTGCAAAACATGATGATGTTACATAAGCAAGTCATAAAAAACATTTGCGTGCGTAGAAAAAACATTGTGTGAACATAGCCTAAATATATATATATATATATATATATATATATATATCAATCATCAGGTAGAAATACAAAAAAAGCATTTGATACTATTGTAAAAAAGACATGATGTACTGACAGAATCCTCTTACTTTTATTTCTGCTGCCTTTCCCTCCCAGTAAGAAGCTAGATCGATATCAAACATTTCCATGTTGTCACCTTGTGTGATTTTAGTTTCATGACTTACAACAAAGTCGGTGCCAATTTTATATGCCTATTTCTAATTTTACATTTGCCAACGCTTGTAAGTCCAATTTAAATAGATCTGAGGGATTTCCTGCTGACTTTCTGTCTGGTTCCGCTCAACCAAAAATCATGAAAAGGTAAATTGCTTTTTCTCAGATCAAATGGTGTTTCAAATGCATTCAAAAGTAATCCATGGCACTTTTTGAAATTTGTATTTGTGATCATTACATATAGATTTTTTGAAGTCATTCTTTAAAGGAAAAAACGGCACAATAATTGAAACCACTTATATTCAAACTGTGTTTACAAGGTATCTATTCACATATTTAATAGTGACACAGGATAATATGGAAAGCTGTACCATTGTTGTAGGACTATTGGCGTTTATCAGAAGAGCTGTAAAAGCGGTTCTTTAACTTTTTTCACATTGTTAATCGTATTATTTTATCTTTGAGCAGTACATGTTCCTATGGATCTCCTCTATTACCTACAATTTATAGTGAATAAAGATTAGGTTTGTACTAAATAAGGTTTTAGCTAAGATAATCCACAGGACTCAACTTAAAGAGTAACAATCACAGGTTAGACAAATCTAACCTGCTACAGTATGTCCCTTCTGCAGAGGAGATGCTGAGGAGGAAGCTATGTGTATTACCTTCTTCCTCTGTGCCATTCCACTGCAGTTTTTCTTTTGATCCACGCTCTGTTAAGACCACTAGGGGCACTGGGGCACAAGTTGAGTGCACTGCCCAACCCCATGGTGCTAATCCTTTCCTGGCTGGTCCACTGCATTCATTATTATAAGAAAGGGACAGGCTGGAGGTGGATCAGCGTTATCTAGACAGACAGTGCTCCTAACAGGTGCCCCAGTGCTCCTGGTGGTCTGTGGAGCAAAAGACTAACTGCACCAGACCGGCACCGAGAAAGAAGGTAAGACACATACCTTCCTCCTCAGTGTTTCCGATGCAGTAGGGACATATCAGCAGGTTAGATCCATCTAACCTGCTGATTGTTCCCCGTTAAGTTAATTGATGTTTAAATTTAAAGCATCACTGCCATTTGAAGTAACTTTTGATACATCAAAACACTTGTGAAAAGTTACTGATCGTACCAAGTCAATAGTCAACTGTCAATTAAATATCTTATTTACAGTCTATGAAGTAAAAAAGATGTCTGGGAGGAAAGCACACTGTCATGCACAACCCCCACCCCCAGATGTATCTTGGGATTGCAGCAGGTCTCACTCCTGAGACCAGGTGTAATCAGTAACTCTTGAGATGTGTAAGGACATCTCAAAAGATTCTCCTAATGACAGTAAAACTATTTTTTAAAATTTCATGAGTTCACCCTGGTCAAATGTTGAGAATTTCCTACAGTAGCATAGGGGTTAAGGAGTTAGCACTGTTGCTTTGGAGACCTGGGTTCAAATCGGACCCAAGGCACCCTCCACATGAAGCTTGCATGTTCTCCATATGTTTCCATCTTTCCTTAAAAAAAAAAATGTAGCAAATAATTGGTTTTGCCAGGAGGGCCATGGTCAGCAAATCATTTTAATATTAAATGGTGTCCAATGAGATAAATGACCATTTATGAAGTATTCCTAATCTATTAAATAAATTCTAGTTACTAGTTATTAATAACTTACAGAGCAGTTCTCCAGTCTGACTCAGAAGGGGGTCCCAGGTATAAACTATACTGTATGTTCTAAAGACAACCGCCCTATGACTTCTCTTTTAAAAACTAAATAGCTTTTTGCTAGGTGTTTTTACTGGATTATACAATATCAATTTGATACATTAATAATGTAACATGCTTAACCGTTATTTTTAACAACGCTAAAAGTCATGTATTTAATATATATATTTTATCTCTAAAACTGCCTATAAAGTAATTTTCTATTGTCTATTCATCCACTGTAGGTAGATGTTATTGTCTAATGTTACTTAAGTTACGTGGACTGACTTGTAGCATGATGCTAAAAATATGCAGTGTATGTCAATGTATTAAAACTATAGAGAATGACAATCAATCATCCATTATGAAATGCTCCTTGTCACTCACTTAAGAACTAATGTTCTAACATGAAAACTGAAAATAGACACAGGATTGCAATGCCTTACAAGAGCGTACTACCCACATGTAGCATGGAGTTGTCACGCATTCTGGTGCCATGATGCGATAGGGGTCACCAGGGTCAGACTGGGACTAAAACTCAGTTCTTGCATTTCAGGGCACACAGGCCCACTTGCTGTGGGAGGCACTCACCTGGTATCCAGGACTGGTGTCCTGGATTCCTGGGATGGCCCTGGAGCGCTGGACAGTCCAAGCCGATCTGTCTTCTTCCTTGTCTGGAAGGAATCATCAGGCCAGAAAGAAGACGGGACCATCCCACAGAGGGTACCGGCCCATCTTGTATTTGCTCGAAATACCATATGGCCAGTCTGGCCCTGGGGGTCACACATCAACCCTGCTGTGTCACTTGAGTTAAAGAGAGTAGATTTAGTTAAACAAACATGTGAAGTAACTTTTTAGTAATCGGCAGTGATTGCAAGACTATATAAAGTCTAAATATACAGTTATAAGCACCCCCATACTCAAACGCGTGAGTTATACAAAACATTCTATTTTTCCAGAAGGCTTCAGTAGAGTGGGACCTATTTAGAAGTCTGGCAGACATGGTGATAAATGAATGCTGAATGAGCCATATTGTGTTTGAAAACATGGACAATTTTCATGCACAATTGGCCCTTTTTATTGAAAAGGGTGTACAGTGAAAAATAATAGATTTGTTCTCACTTATATTCAGTGTACGTTATTTAGTGTGAATGATATTTTCTCTGGGAACTGCATTGTTCATAGACAGCCATCTTTTATGTTGCTTGACATCAATATCATAGTTCAGTGGATTGCTTCTAGTACAAGCTGTGTGCGGTGATACATCAGGCTAATAAAACACATTAATTCCGTACTCTTTTTAAAACACTGACCTCATCTTCTAGAAACCGGCTGTCATTGGCTTGAAGTTTCTTGATAAAGTTTAAAAAGAATAGTTTTGCATGGCGAAATCCTGTTTCTGTGGTCAGTTATATATACACCATTTACACATACAAGCTACACAAGTTTTATTCACAAAAATGTCACTGTTTTAGTTAATGGGTCCTTACTGGAATGCTGCAGTTTATTGTTCTTCCTTAATGGTCACTGTCACTTCAACCAACATTTCTCCATGTGATAGATGATTTCTAAAATATCGTAAAACATTTCATTTACAAAAATGACTCCCCTCCCAAGAAAAAAAGCTATAAAGGTTTGGCCACTAGATGTCTCACTTCCCTTAAAACTGTTTTCCACTGCGTTTTGTTAGGAAAATTATGTCTCTAGCAGATAGGCAAAGATAAAAACACAGGCACAGCACGGAAATGAAGGCAAAGCTTAGCTTGAACTGTGTAAACACTTTTTCCAGAGGGTCCACACTGTGCTGGAAAGGTCAAATGAATATTTCCTTTCTCTTACAAGGCATTCCATCATTATGATCAAAAGCAGCACTTCACTCTTTAAATTTAGCTGCTTTTGTCACGTGACCCCTCCTGTTGCTTTAAATTTTCTGCTCACATAATGTCCTTTAAAGTCGGTGCATCAATAACTGCCTTCCCCACACACATCTACAATACTGTACTATAAACCATCCGCCACACAATGGAAGCATGTAGCCTTTTCAGTAAAGAAGAGTATGTGGTTTTTTTTTTTTATTGGCTAAAGAAGTAAGGGGAAGGAGGTCCATGTGAATACTACTAGTCCCATTCCCTGAAATGGAGAGAAATTGCTGTATACTATGAAGGTGGCTATCAGGGGCTCAATAACAGCAGTGGGAGCACTAAAGTCACCTTGTGACCATGATGAATTGTTATAACAAAACCACTAAGATTTTTAAAAATTCTCTTGAAAGTATGTGTCCAATTCAATGAAATTAAACTTTAATACCAAAAAGAGTCTATAGGTAATAGTGGTGCTGTTTCTAGAAATAAATGTATTTTTAATCTTATGTAATTCTTTAAGAGATATTTTGGCCTTTTACACAACATTAAGCAAAAACAGAAAGGTTAAAAAAAGTGTATGAAATAGTAGTGTGTATTCTTCAAATACATATACGAAGACATACAGTATTTCACCCCCCATGATCTGCACAGCGTATTACACAGTATATCAGCTGTACTGGAGTGTTCCTATAAAGGAGGTCATTCTGATAATTCCATTTATGCTATTTTGTAATATATTTATATTGTATAAAATGTGAATATTAGTGTAAACCCCCATTTTGGAATAGATTTACAGTAGACGTGTTAGTATTTTCCCTGCGTGTGATTGTAATCTACAATGTGTCCTAGATAAATATATCTAAAGCTTAGCTCAGTATCAGTGTATCAGTACCTTGGCCAACAGAAATCTGGGTTGTCCACTTGTCCACAAGGCTGTCTTTTTATAGCTAAATCTCATTGCAGATTTGATTTCTCTATTACTGGACGGTGTTATCTCTTTTTAGCTCAGCCATGGCTTATCGCAGAAAGCAGACATTGCTAACTCTTGTGCTCGGTTCTGGCACACGAACACTGTAAAGGTTGAAATTATTCCTTACAGAATGACTTCATTTTTTTCCCTTATACACCCACATATTACTTTTACGCGGCTGCCTTTTGTAATTCCTCCAAAAGGAAAAAACATGTCCATGGGTGGTAGAAAGAAATCTTTTAAAGTAATTGATTTCAGTAAATTGTTTATTTCATCAATATGGTTTGCAGATATGGTTTGCAAATTTCTGCAAGGTATGCACAATGAATAGGGTTGAGTATGCAGGAAAGCTTTCTGTGCAGAAAATACCACTGTAAAGAGATACTATACATTATTAATTTCCCAGCCATGGAATAGAAGCAGGGATTTGGAATCTATCATTTTGGTTGCTGTGCCTACATCTGGGATCTGATATATATATATATATATATATATATATATATATATATATATATATAACAGATCTTGCCCCCAACACTACTTTAAAGGGACACTCCAACCCACCCCCTCCTTTTTCAATATGACTTCTCTACACAGGTGTAAAGGGTAAATTTTGTCATTTTCATACCTTACTTTATATCATACATCATGGTGCTTGTTCCAGTAAACAGTGATCTTTTATTATCTGTGGATATGCTACCTGGGAAGGGCCACCATAGCCACCATAGGCCAAACCACAATTTGACTTCATCAGTACATAGGCTCTGCCTCCTTAATGGTCGCTGGAACAGGCGGGACCTAAAGGTCTAGGCCCCACCCTCTAGGTCGGCCCATACTAATGGCTGCTAAGCTGTTACATCCTTACATCCTTACCTGCAAATGCTGCGCTCTACATTCAGGATCACTCTCCGGCAGCCACACAATGGGTGCACTGCAGGAGCATGCTCCTGTATCTTGCTCCCAGATGGGTGAAAATGCATAACTCCCAGCAGCTGTACGGTAATGTATTGTGTGACTGACAGATTTCTCTGACAGTCAAATTAGCTCTAATCATGTGTTTTTTTGTGAGGATCAGAGGGTCAGTCCAATCACATTCTGAACCGGACCCCTGACCTCCTATATATCATTGCCTAGTTACTATGACCCTCACTGGCTATTAGACTGGTTTACTAGCATGCAAATGTCTTAATATCCTTTTGTTACCTGGCTTTACCAGCCTTCGGCACTGTCTTTTCCATATTCTCTTAGATCTTGTTTTTTTGTACCTTGCTGCTCATTTGGTTTGACCTTGGCCTCTTGACTAAACCTTATACGTAAGTTTGTCTTGTTCTTGTTTCATCTTTTCACTTTACTACAAATAGGGACCATCTCGATGGTTACCCTCAGCCACCTAGGACTGTCAAGGCAAGTAGGCAGGGTCAGCTGGTGGGAATAGATTGGGGCCTACTTTTAGTGTTGTTCCCTTTTTCAGGCTACTCTACCTACTGTAGTAACAGAGGTCAGGTTTGGTCAGAAGTTTTAGCCATCTCCAGCAGTAGACCCAAACCGAAAAAATGGAAAAAGTTAGTTGTTCTTTGTGTTAGTTCAACTCCTGATTTTGCCTAAAAATACTAAAAATCCACAAATCCACAACCAGTGGCGAGCCCAAAACAGTGATAAAGTATAGACATTTCCATTATGTTTTTCTGTTTAGGATTTAGGCTCTAGACCATTGAAATTACGTCCGTTTTTACTGAACGGCTATCATTTAGCAGCCAAAAACGGCTGTTATTTTCTGTTAAGTGATGAGTCTGACCGTTAAATAAAAACAGACGTCATTTCAACAGCCTTACTCCTGGTTATGACTTATACACTTTCTAAAATTATACTATCAATCACTAAATTCCTTGAAATGTATTTTTTCTTCAAAAGATTTTTGGACCTACATTGTCATTTGACTCATGACTTATTTAACAGGCAAGTGCTGTATCTTCAACCAATAGTCTTTCCAGTGAAGGTAAAATAATGTCAAATTGACTAGTTGCAACACTGATCACACAGAGGAACAACAGGGATACTAGTTTAGCAGTTCAGAACATATTATTCTTTAGTCTTGTGTGCCTGAAGGTCTCTGCTGAGCAGAGCTGAAATTATACATCAAATAGCCAGGGTTGGAATATATTCCTGGAGGCTCCACCAATGGGTTTAGGCTCTAAAGCAATTAAAAGTAGAGAAACACTTTTGTAAACAGTAACTGAAAGTTTTACCCCGAAAATAATAGTACTTGGTAGGTGCAATGTACTCCATTGTGATTCGGCAATCGCACTGCAACAGAGCCCATAATGCTCAGATAAGCAATGTTATATATTCCAATTTCCACTATCTACCTGTGTTTCCTCAGAGCCATCTCTGACAGCTGCTGCAGAAGCAGACTTTCATTATGATGGAAAACAGGGGTCAT
Organism: Dendropsophus ebraccatus; assembly: GCF_027789765.1. NCBI lineage: Eukaryota > Metazoa > Chordata > Amphibia > Anura > Hylidae > Dendropsophus > Dendropsophus ebraccatus. The sequence continues at coordinate 173,430,484 of NC_091454.1, forward strand.
ACATATTTTTAGAAGAATGTATTAGATTTTAAAGATTGTTTGATATTGTTTGATCCCGTGCCCACCTCAATTGATGTTAAAAATCATTATGCTTCAGTGGATACAAAAGAACATTGAACAAATAGAAAAGTCCAGACACAAAAAGTAGCAAGTAAATACATTATAGACAAAAGTTAATGGGAAACTTGCAAGCAAGTTGACATCACGCAGCTGTTACGAATAAGCAAAATGTCAGTGCTGTAATTGCCCAGATGTATTGTTCCATTACTCTAGTTCAGGAATTTGCTTCCGTGTAGTTAGCTGCAAGCCTAGGAATGTTAATAATTTCAAATAAATGATAGTTGGACATTTCTACTACCGGAATTTTTGCTAGGCTTTCTTTTCTGTAATTGCAAAAGTTTTAGTTGTACATGACATGGGTTGACTCCTATCTTGTATACATGGTCAACATAAGTAGACACCTGAAATTGCAGGCTGTGTGTCAACCTGTGTCTGTTGAATGAATGTCCTATAATGACTTCAGTTCAGTAAGGCAACCCACCTTCTTTTTATTGAAAACTCTTTAAGCTCTTTCACTAGTTCTTATACTCGTAAGATGACTGTGTAAAGATTCAGGTCCATTCAACCTTAAATGCATGCGTAAGGATTCACATAAATTTCTGGTCACTATTATTTATCATCCACTACACACCTAAAGAGAACCTGTTATCAATTCCATGCTACCTGAATTGCACATCATCAGGGCAGTGCCAAATGGCTCCAGATTGGCCCACTGTGCTGGATTGATAGAGCTCTTCCTGAGCCCAAACAGAAAGAGGTATATCAATGAATGCTGGTGGACCAGGGAGAAACTGAAGAGGAACACCTGATGACTTGCAGTTCAGGCAGCAAGAAGGTGGTGACAGGTTTATTTTATTTCCTTTAAGTCATCATATTTATATACCCAGAACAGACCAGTGCCTGGAATTGCTCATGTTGACCTCTAACAGTTGTTGTTTTGATGTTGCTTAGTATTTCAACCAAGGACCGATGACTTTATGTCTTAACGCATCACTGTCATTAAAAATGTGTTTTGTGGTTAAAAAGTAAAAAAATGTGTTTGACATATCAATTACGTCAAAAGTTTCGACCAGTGTAGATGCCGCCACTGATTCATAGATGCAGCCCAGAGAAGTGAGTGGTAGAGTGCTCCACTCCCCGGCTCAATACACAATGCATTTCATTGTAGAAGATTGGCTCCATTATGAGACTACAATAAGTCAAATAAAGCTCCAAGACAGGAGTATGGTGCAGGTTCACCAATCTAAAGATCGGGAAGGATCTCTAGGAAACTGACTAAATTTTTATGTGTCTAGTCTGCGATACATGTCAAAAGTTTTCTTAAATGATAGAAGTTATGCTATCACAAATAGGTGTACTAGAATAGGTAAACTTAGGGTTCAAAGCAATATTCACTGTTGCTTCACAGGAATCTATGTATATCTACTCACATAAGTTATGACTTATTGCTAGAATGTAATAAAACAAGATAAAACAACAACTGTGGGAATCTGATAATTGGCCCTTTTTAACTGTGTTGCTTCAGGCTATGTTCACACTACGTAAAACTACGGCCGTAGTTCTCGCCGCAGAACTACGGCCGTAGTTTTGAGGAGTTGAACATAGCCTTATGTGCAATGGGATCCTGGCCGGAGCGTACACACATCAGATGCGCTCCGGCTGGGAACCCATGCGGCGCCGGAAAAAACGTACATGTCAGTTTTCTGTGGCCGGAATTCAGTGAATTCCGGCTGCAGAAAGACCTTACAGTTCACACAGTGAAGCAAGCGGCTCCGGCCGCTCGCTTCAATGTGGGCTTTGGGAAGCTCTGATGCGGTCGCACAGTGATGCGCCCACATCAGAGCTCTGCGACCGGCCGGATCATCCGGCCGCTACTCAAGTGCGGCCATGATGATCCGGGCACAGACCGGCCATTCCGTGACCCGGTCGGGGTCATGGAACGGCCGGTCTGTTACATAGTACGAACATAGCCTCAGTCTGGAAGCACCAAAGGACATGTAATATTGAAAACAACCATTGTTCCTTTGTGTTAGGTATTGGTTGGAGTCCCAGGGGTCAGATAACTTTTTTCCATTTTCAAGTTATATATAGAAACAGTGGACTATATATGGTAACTACATGAATTCACTGTATAATTTATGCTGTGATACCTTCTGCAGTACAATAGCCACTTCAGTACATTTGTGCAAGAATTAAAAATGTATTTTTGTTTTTCTCATGTAGATGTGCAGTACATTAAAAGGAGGGACATTGTTCTGAAGCGAGAACTTGGTGAAGGAGCTTTTGGCAAAGTGTTTCTTGCTGAGTGCTACAACCTCAGCCCGACCAAAGACAAGATGCTTGTAGCTGTCAAGGTAACTAAACAAGAACTACTTCTCTGGGAGTAAAACATGAACATTATTTTCTGCTTTCCAGAATACATTTATAGAACTAAGTAACTTTCATATGGTAGGGGAGTTATATCTCACAGTCTTTACAATAAGCTAAGAAGTAATACTATAAAGTTGTCTAACAGGATCTAGAGTAATATGTGCCAGCCTGTTGGACAGAAACACATAAACCAAAACATTTTACATTACAGGGTTAAAAGGAGACCTTCTTCTTAAAGGGGTACTCCAGCGGGGGGGGGGGGGGCACTTTTTTGCTGGGACTGGGGAGGAGGTGGCCGAGGGAAAAGACGTCCACTCACCTCCCCGGTTCCCGCCTCCTTCACCGAGTGGCTGAGCGGACCTGAGGCGTAACGTCTCGGGCCTGCATCAGACACCCGGAAGCGTCCGGGAACCGGGCACCGGAGCGCCGCGATGCGGGACCCGCCGCTGGAACCGGGGAGGTAAGTGGACGTCTTTTCCCTCGGCCACCTCCTCCCTGGTCCCAGCAAAAAAGTTCCCCTCCGCTGGAGTACCCCTTTAAAGGGAGTGTCCACAATCGAAAGAACATGGTTGAAATACATAAGCTTATGTTATGTGAACATGGTGATTTATTTATTTCTATAAGGAAATATTAATGCTTACAGATTTTGAATTGAAATTATTGAATAAAAAGCCAGGCTATGTTTAACTATAGGCTAAGCCCAAAACTACACACTACCAGGAGTATTTATTTAGTTTTTAACAGTGGAGTCCAATAGACTTCGGTATGTAGAAATGACTTAAAGGTTTTGTTTAAAGTGACTCTGTACCCATATCCTGACTTCCCAAAACTTCTGTATCATCGGGAAGCTGCTTTTAATCCAAGCTCTGTCTTGGGGTCTGTTTGGCAGATCTTGCAGTTATTGTCCTTAAAAACAACTTTTAAACTTGCAACCCTGTCTCAAATTGGTGTGTCCTAGAGTGTCTATGCCTTAGGATTGAGATGCCACTCCTCCCTGCTCTCTTTTTCATTAGGAATGCCCCTGGGCAGTATTTTTTTTTATTCATCACCTATCTGAGCAGTACACAGGTGCCTTAACGATGTTGCACATGTGCAGTGTTCAGACAGGGGATAATTAGGAGAAATTGTTCTAGGGGCATTCCTTATAAAGAAGAGGGCGGGGAGGAGGGACATAGGGCTGTCGCAATCCTAGGGCAGGGGTACTTGAAGCCACATCAATTTGACACAGGGCTGCAAGTTTTAAAGTAGTTTTTTAGAACATTAACTGCATCACCCCAGGATTAATCATGGATTAAAAGCAGCTATCCGATGGTGCAAGCGGTTTGGGGGGTCAGATTGTGGATACAAAGTCGCTTTAAAGCCCAGAAAAATGTAAAGCTTCTCAGTAAACAGAGGCAGAGGGGAACAAAATAAACAAGCGCTACCTACCTCTCCTTGGGCCCCCGAAAAACACCATGTCAGAGGCTCTTTGACCTCCACCAAAACTGATTTTCCCCTGAATTCCGATGTAGTCATGACTTGGGGGAAATATCTAACCCAGTTGATGGATTGCATGGCTCTTAGCCAATCATGGTCTGGAATGGTGTTCAGCCCAGTCAATGACTGGCGTGCAATCCATCAGCCCAATTGTAACACCAGTGGAGATGCAGTAGCCCACCAAGATTCCCATAGAAGTAAGCCGGGTACTTGTTTATTATGTTCCTCACTGCCCCTGCCTGTTGGAAAAATTTTAATTTTGCCAGACTTCTACTTTAACCCTTTGAGGACCAGGCCCAAAATGACCCAGTGGACCGCGCAAATTTTGATCTTTGTGCTTTCGTTTTTCCATCCTCTAGCACTTTCAGTTTTCTATCTACAAGGCCATGTAATGGCTTGTTTGTTACAGGAATAGTTGTACTTTGTAATGGCATCTTTCATTTTAGCATAACATGTATGACGGGACCCCAAATATATTATTTATGAAGATATAAATTGGTGAAATTGTAAAAAAGAATGCAATATGGTAACGTTTGGGGGGTTCCTGTGTCTACGTAATTCACTATATGGTAAAAAAGACGTGATACCATTATTCTATAGGTCATCCCAAACACAACCATATGCAGGTTTACACAGATTCTCTAATGTTATATATATATTTTTAATTAAATCCTTTTCTTTGGCAATTAAATATTAATAAAATGGGCCTATTGTGACACTTATAACAGTTTTATTTTTTCACCTAAGTGGCTGTATGGGGTGTTATTTTTTTCCACCATGATCTCTAGTTTTTTATTAATACCATATTTGTGAAGATCGGACGTTTTGATTACTTTTTATTTATTTTTTTTTTCATATATAATGTGACATAAAATCGTTAATCCACGCACTTTTTTCCCTCTTTTCGTCTACACCGTTCACCGTTTGCAATGACGCTTGATATATTTTAATAGATTGGACAATTACGCACGCTACGGTATATTATATGTTTATTTATTTATTTATTTTTATATGTTTTATTTATATAATGGGAAAGGGGGGTGATTTAAACTTTTATTGGGGGAGAGGTTTTCGGGTAGTGTGTTAGTGATTTTAAACTTTTTTTTACACATTTTAAGTCCCTTTGGGGGACTTGTACATACACTACTTTGATTTTTTACACTGATTATTGCTATGCCATAGGCATAGCATTGATCAGTGTTATCGGCGCTCTGCTCATTGAGCCTGCCTGTGCAGGCTCAGTGACCAGAGCGCAGATCGGACCACACGGAGGCAGGTGAGAGACCTTCGGCGGTCTGTTTTTACTATCGGGACCCCCGTAGTCACACTGCGGGGGTCCTGATCGGTAAATGACAGAGGACTCCCTCTGTCACTTACACTTAAACGCAGCGGCCGCGATCGCGGCATTTAAGGTGTTAAGGTTACGCTGCAGCACGACCGCTGCAGCGTTTAAGGGTGAGTTACCGGCTGCTGATTGTAGCCGGCCCCCACCTGCTATGAAGCGCGCTCTGCTCCGGAGCGCACTTCATAGCTCAGGACGTGCCGGTACGTCCAGGGTCGTCTGGGGACAGACTTCCAGGACCTACCGGTACGTCTTAGGTCGCCTAGGGGTTAATACTTTTCAGAAAGTGAAAACACAGTAAAGCAAATCTCCAAAATCCATTCATCCATTTCATTTTAAAAAACAAACAAAAAAACACACACACACAAAAATGTTCTTGGAAGAAATATCAACAATATAAAGATATAAATCGACTAGAACTAATAGACTATGTAAGATAAGGATGGATGGTTTCCCATCTGCAATACCTAGCTATCATTTGTCTAAATATTCTGGGCCATGCTATTTTTATACAATAGATAATTAACTTTTTCTCCTATTCCAAACAACAAGCATATTGGAGGATGGTGGTTAGAAGTCCTGCAGGGGAAAAAACTGTTAATTAACAGAAACAACAAAAATATAAAAATTATAGATTTAATAATATAGTTTAGGTGTCTACAAAGACGATTCTAGGAATGCAGACCTTCTGAACAGGTAAAATAAGATAATCTAATATAAATGGTGATATATAGCTGTGTAAATTGAAACTACTAAGCCTCAGCGCAATTTATTTAACAGGGCTGCCTATCTAGCATGTGTCATTTATAATACTGAGCTCTTTTTATGTTGTATATGGGCCTATGGACCTATGGTTCCGACCCCAATGATATCATTAAAATAAATTTAAATAGTGATTTATAAAGGATTTTGCTAGAGAGAAGCAGATTTGTTTCGAGTCAAGTTTGTCGAATCTTTCAGATTTATTTTGAATTCAGTTCCTGATTCAGATTTTTAAGTATTATGCTGTGTGATTGCTGATGTCAGTGTATATGGTCATAGGTATTCATGCTCTTCTACAGTACATGGAGCGGATTGTTTTGGTGCAGAGCCTCCAGCTCAGCGAATGGAGTGGAAATTGTGATACAGCAGAGACAAAATTAATCCAGAAGAGTCCAAACCAGGTCACTCTGCCCTAGGGAGTCCTGCAAAACATGGCCACAGCCATAGTGTGCTTCCACATTTTCTTGGCAGCCCTACGGTTGCATCAAACTTCCGAACCTGAACATTTTGACAAATCCTCTCCACACTAATTCTAAGTCAGATTATTTATTTATATATTTTGTGTAAATTGTTCTGCCAAATCAATTCCCATTTCGACTCCTATGCCCCATTGCCTTATTCTTTTGGTTTAACTATCCCTCATCACAAAATAAATGTATAGGCCCACCAAAGCAGGATCTGCTGTTACTAAGGATTCCCATACACAAGCAATGGCTGAGAGTTAAATGTTCCATTGGCCGCACAGCTAATCCCTTCATACATATGAAATATCTGCTTCTAAATATCTATGTGTTCTAAATGAAGAGAGGAGCAGTATGCTGCGCTCAGAACACAAAAGGATAGAGCATAAGACATACTGATCATACTGTACATGGGGGCCTTCATTCTACAGTTAAAGGAGAAGTCAGGCAAAAAATGTTATTAAAGTATTGTATTGCCCCCCCAAAAGTTATACAAACCACCAATATACATTTATTACGGGAAATGCACATAAAGTGCTTTTTTTCCCTGCACTTACTACTGCATCACTGCTTCACTTCCTGGATAACATGGTGATGTCACGACCTGACTCCCAGAGCTGTGCGGGCTGTGGCTGCTGGAGAGGGTGATGGCAGAGGGATGGTCAGTGTCCCTCCCGTGCTCTGTGTCTCTCAGTGTTCTCCTGCCACCATCCTCTCCAGCAGCCACAGCCCGCACACCTCTGGGAGTTGGGTCGTAATATCACCATTTTATCCAGGAAGAGAAGCCTTGATTCAATAATAAGTGCAGGGAACAAAGTACTTTATAAGCATTTCCCATAATAAGTGTATATTGGGCATTTTTCTAACTTTTGGGGGCAATACAACACTTTAATAAAAATTTATGCTGGACTTCTCCTTCAAATTCCAATACATAGATAACTGGATAAATTGGGATTCTTGCAGGTTAGGCATGCAGAATAGGATCTCATATTTTCTGTGCTGTGATTCAACTTAAGTTTAAGTACCTTCAATTGTTCCTGTGTTATATCCTAATATACACCTTATCCCAGATCTATAATTGGACTATCCTAAAGATGATGTGAGCCCAGCATAAGCTTGATGTTTGGATGGGCAACAATAAAGATAATTTCTGCTTCGAGAAGTTTCAACGTCCTTTTCACTAAGTAACGATACGCCTCAGTAGAGGCAATGCTGGTTTTCTTTTACAACTATTGAAATATATGTTACAGGAAAAGCACTAAGATATTAAGGTTTAAATCTTTAATACCAGCTCTATAGAAAAGCCCTCTGCTGTCTAATATTAATAATATGTTATTCTTGAAATCATTCTCATGTGTCTAGTTTAATGTCTGATCAAATATTAGGCAAAATGTAATGTTTCCTGTGGCATTCTGCCTTAAAGGAGAGCAGGCTTGTCTACTTACATAGGGTAGAATAGTTTGATGACAGTTCTACTTTAAGGGCCCTTTTAAACAGAAAGATTATCTGACAGATTATCTGCCAAAGATTTGAAGCCAAAGCCAGGACTGGATTTGAAAAGAGAAATCTCAGGCTTTCATGTATGACCTGATCTCTGTTTATAGTCTGTTCCTGGTTTTGGCTTCAAATCTTTGGCAGATAATCTGTCAGATAATCTTTCTGTGTAAAAGGGCCCTAAGGCAGACTTTTTAACAACTTACTGGGTTCACACTACGTATATTTCAGTCAGTATTGTGGTCCTCATATTGCAACCAAAACCAGGAGTGGATTGAAAACACAGAAAGGATCTGTTCACACAATGTTGAAATTGAGTGGATGGCCGTCATTTAATGGCAAATATTTGCTGTTATTTTAAAACAACGGCTGTTATATTGAAATAATGGCAGTTATTTACTGTTATATGGCGGCCATCCACTCACTTTCAACATTGTGTGAACAGATCCTTTCTGTGTTTTCAATCCACTCCTGGTTTTGAGTTGCAATATGAGGACCACAATACTGACTGAAATATACGTAGTGTGAACCCAGCCTAAAAGGTATTTAAGTGGCGAGTTTTATCTCAACTAATATAGTTAAATGGATAGGGCACATCCAGGGGCGGATTAACTTTACCATAGGCTGTTCACCAAGCCTGGGCCTCTCCATTCCACTGTAACTGTGGCAGCACTGGTGTGGTGTTCATAGTACAGGATAGATAATGTCATGATGCCTTGATTTGTGGTAAACATGAGCCGCTCATCAAGTTACAAATTATTGCAAATACAATCATTTAGAAAACTTGCCTCCTTCTCCTTATATAACCACTCTTTTCCTCCCATTGTTGACAGCTCACTGTCAGTCAAGGGTACGAACAACTGCCCTGCTCAAAAAGCATGATAGGTATGATAGATAGATAGATAGATAGATAGATAGATAGATAGATTTTTTTCGTCAGTCTGACCACTGCTTTTACAGCAGAGTGGTGGTCAGTAACCTAGACAACAAGCGATCATTAATGGGAGAAAACGAGTGGCATATCTGGAGAAGAACTCCTACAAAAAAAACTATATATATATATATATATATATATATATATATATATATATATATATATATAGGCTGCTGGCCTAGAGTTCGGATATCCTGGGGCCCTACCTCATTAAAACCAAACCAAACCACCGGAAGAAAAGTTGTTTTTGGCCTGAATACTGGCATCAGGGGACAGGCAGGCCCCAGGACTGGACATGCCTTGATGAAGAGGACAGAAAGTCACCAGCTGTTTGGGGGCCTGTCTGGCAGTTCAGTTTGCTTTTAAGTGCACAATATACTTAGTGAATCTTTAACAAAATCAGCACTAAAAATCAACCAAAAGATGAATGTTTTATTGAAGAGTTTATCTTCTCTATTGATTTTAGTAGTAAAAAATCATCAGTAAATCTGCACAGATCCCCAACATAAATTACATATATTACATGGACAGACATTTATTTAAAAGGCCACATGTACAGTAATACTACATGTTCTTACCGTAGCATAAGTAGTTGATACAAACTTACTAGAGAGTGTTTATGGCCTCTCAATGTTCTCTACAGGAGCAATTGCAAGTGCAATTTCCAAATTAGCATTAAAATCTGAAACAAATCTGACAGATTTTAAATGAATCCCAAGAATTCTTGAATCTTTAAAAATTTTTTCAGCTGTTTAATCAGTTCATTAGGCCCTATTCCACGGGCCCACAGTGAGGAGCAATCCCCGCTTTTTGCTGCCGCTATTGCATGCGGCAGTGAGTGGGTGAGTCCGGGGAGGGCCGGGGGGAGCTGAGGGAGGGCTGCCCGGGAGATCACTGATTGTCCAGGCTGCTCCTATTCCACAGAGCAACGGCACCATATCGCTGCTGTATGAGTTGTTTGTCTTTCAACATGTTGAAGCACAAACGACTTCAACGATCAGCCGACATGAATGTTGTCGGCTGATCGTTGCCACCTATTCCACGGGGCGATTATTGTTCTGTGAAATAGGGCCTTAAGTGTAAGACCCACAATATGCAACCCATCGAGAGGTTAAATGATGTTAGGTAACTATAAATGCTCTTTGAAATCATACTGTGAAGCCAAAATTTCTATCTTTGGTTAAGTGGACTGTTACAAAGCTTATTGAAGCCCATTATATTTAGCACCACTAACAATAACATGAGCCATGAGAAGACAATACAGTAAATAAATAACATCCAAATATTGAGTGATGCATCTCATTGCCTTATGTTATGCAGCAGACAGAATCACAATACCATACATCTCTTATAACATCAAAGTAATAGCAGCAAATACATGGAGCACAAAAAATAGCTACTATTATTGTAAACAGAGGAAGAAGCCTTTCCAATGATGTGCTGGGGAGATAGCCTCAGACTGTACAAAGATGGAAACAGATGGCTGAGTATCCTACGCTGAAGCCATAAACAGTCTTGACTCTGATCATGTCCCTTCTCTAGTGTACGATCCACTTGGCAGTGCTGTAGCCAGTGCTATCGGACCACATGGGACCTAGTATTTGCAGTTTGAGTCTGATTGACGCCAGAAATCTGATGTTCTGAAGTTATTATTCATAGCAGGGAATCTTTAGATTAACAATGCTGACTGATGTTTCCATCCTACGGATGCTCGTCTCTGTCTAATCACTCTAACACCAGCTCCTCTGTGTAATAAGAACCTTCTGTATTTTGCATTTCACGGCCTGTGCCCTGCTAGATATGTATGGCATGCTGCTGTCATTAGGGCTCTCAGTTCCATACAATGATTAATAATTAAAAGATACTGCTTGCCAGTCAGCTTTTTTACTTACAGCGCAAAATAGTATTGATCTTTTGTTTATTAAATTACAAGCTTCACAGAGATACTATATTGAAAATGACACATTGTTACTTTCAAAACAATAGCTCAAATAAACTCGGCAATTACCCGCTGCTTTCTTGTCATTCTGCTTCCTGTTATATGGTGAACTAAGTATTTCTCAATTTTAGAGAGCCACATGCCCAGTTTTTATACAGTCTATTTAGAAAATTGGACTACTGTCAGGGTGAGACCATAGACCTAGGCAAGATATGCAAATAGCAATACAAGTACAAGTTTTAGGTTCAGGAGTAAAAAATGCAGGTTCCAATATATATATATATATATATATATATATATATTTATATATATATATTTATATATATATATATATATATATATATATATATATATATATATATATAATAGATGGTACTCTATCTTATAAGTTCACACAACGTAAATTTTCTATTAATCAAGGCCGTTATTGCCAATTTGCTAAACTGGTTCAGTTGCCCCTAGCAACCAATCATGTTCCACTTTTCATTTCTTACTCTTTGGAAAATGAAAGGTGAAATCTTATTGGTTGCTAGGGGCAACTGAGCCAGTTTCACTTTACACCATGTTTGATAAATCTTCCCCATAGTATACACTCCGGCTGGGAGTCTTAGCGGGCGCATGAAAAACTGACATGTCATTTTTTTGCGGCTGCTATTCATTGAATAGTGGCCACACAGAACTGACAGCTCACACAATGGAAAGTGCGGCTCTGGCCACACTTTCCATTGTGTGCTATAGTGAATTGGGATGAGGGCGCACAAGGATGCACCCGCATCCCAATTAAGTAAAAATGAAGTTCATCCGGCTGGTTCTGCAGTACCGGCCGGGATGATCTTCACTGACACCATCCATTCTGTGACACAGCTGGGTCACAGAACGGCTGGTGTCATACAGCGTGTGAACCAGGCCTAAAAGTGTAAAGACAACAATTAAAAAATGAATAGGATGGCACTCACCAAGTATTATTTAATCCAGTCCTCAGACATTTGTTGGTGTAACAAACACAGGTGCTGGTGAGGGCTGTTTTACAGACTGTGCGGCTTCATCTGGACCCCTGCTATTTGATAAGAAAGTATGGTATATACAGATATATACAGGTATTTAGAAGGGACCAGCAGACATTTTCTCCAGCACAATGAGGGGACAAGACCGACAAAAGAGAATACAGTGGATATACACAAAAACATAAGTGTCAGGAATCTGCAGTAGCCTTGTCTGAACTGGGCCTGGTGTTTGGCGATGATTGAGAACCCTTTAATGAATTTTCTATAATAATTCGCAAAACCCAAAAACCTTTGTAAGGCCTTTAGGTTGTTAGGTCGTTCCCACTTTTTAATAGCTGCTACTTTAAGTGGATCCATACCAAATGAATTGGGAGTAATGTTATAGCCCAGAAATGAGACCTCCTGGATACCGAATTGGCATTTTGACAACTTGGCACATAGGTTATTTTGTCTCAGAAGCTCCATCACAGTACGAACATGCCTCACGTGAGACGACCAATCTGAGGAGAAAATCAAAATATCATCAAGATAGACCACAAGAAAGCGTCCAAGATGCTCACGGAAGATGTCATTGACAAAGTGTTGGAAGACTGCCGGGGCATTGCATAACCCAAAGGGCATCATCAGATACTCGAAGTGGCCCTCTGGGGTATTAAAGGCAGTCTTCCACTCGTCACCTTCTCTGATTCTAATTAAATTATAAGCCCCCCGCAAATCAACCTTGGAAAACCACTTAGCACCCACGATTTGGTTAAAGAGATCAGGAATTAACGGCAATGGATGTTGATTTTTAACAGTAATCTTGTTAAGTTCCCGGTAGTCAATACATGGCCGGAGACCCCCGTCTTTTTTGCCCACAAAAAAGAACCCTGCCCCCAGAGGAGAAGAGGACGGACGTATGTGGCCCTTGCGTAGGCTGTCCTTTATGTACTCTCGCATAGCTTCTCTCTCAGGGCAAGACAAATTAAAAATTCGACCTCGAGGGTATTTGGCACCGGGAACTAAATCAATAGCACAATCATACGGTCTATGGGGTGGCAACCCGTCCACCGCTTTTTCGTCGAACACATCAAAATAATCAGACAAGAATTCCAGAATCTCCCCCTCCCCCGGGGAGCATTCCGCAAGAGACACAGCAATACAGTGAGAAGCGCACCCAGGTCCCCACCGAACAAGTTCCCTGCTGGACCAATCAAAGACCGGGTTATGTGTTTCCAGCCAGGGCAATCCCAAAATAACATCAGAGGACAAGTTATGCATAAGAAGGAACTCGAGGTTCTCAATATGGACAGACCCCACCTTGACCTTTAGACATGGGGTCATATACCGTACGTCACCTTGAGAAAAGGGGGCAGAATCTGCTCCAGTGACGTTAATTGGATGCTGAAGTAGTAGAGGACATACCTCCAAGCCTGAAAAAAACATGGGGTTAATAAAATTCGCAGAAGCGCCAGAGTCGATCTGGGCATACCCATTAATATTTTTATTTCCCAATACCAGAGAAATAGGTAACAGCAATTTATCTTTGAAGGTTACCTGTGCGCCTGAGAGACCCCCTCGATAGTCTCTCAGGCACTGGAGTTTTTCCGCTGGTGGTCCTGGCCTGGACGAACACTGACGAACCCGATGACCTGTCTTCCCACAGTACAGACAGAGATTGTTCTGTAGCCGATGCTTGCGTCTGACCTTGGAGTCAGTGGAATCCACCTGCATTGGTTCTTCTGGCGTGGGTGTAACAGGAGGGGATGGTTTAGGGTAGAAGACTAGAGGCAATGAGGTTCTTGGGAGGTCAGGAGTACCTCTTTCTCGCTGTCTGTCCCTCAAACGTCGGTCAACTCTGATGGCCAATGTCATACTCTCCTCGAGTGAGTCAGGGGTGGGGTAAGCCACCAGCATGTCCTTAAGTCGGTCACTCAACCCCGCACGAAACTGGAATCTGAGGGCTGAGTCATTCCAAGTGGAGAGACCGCTCCACTGTCTAAACTCAGAACAGTACTCCTCTACAGGTCGTCTGCCCTGCCTCAACCCCGTCAACAGACGCTCAGCATTGGCAGCACTGTCCGGGTCATCATATAATAACCCCAAAGCCGCAAAAAACTGGTCTACGGTAAGCAGCTCAGGTGCGGCAGGTGGTAAGGAAAAAGCCCATTCTTGTGGTGGCCCTTGGAGTAGGGACATGACTATGCCCACCTTCTGGGCCTCATCTCCGGAGGAGCGGGGGCGTAACCTAAAAAACAGCTTACATCCCTCCCGAAAGGCCAGGAACTTTCTCCTGTCCCCTGAGAATTTATCGGGAAGCTGGACGGGCGGTTCAGGAGGTACTGGGGAGGTCACCGTAAGTTGTTGTGGGGCTGTCTCCTGCTCCTGGACCCTTACAGCTAGCTCCTGCACCATAGTATTGAGCCACTGCAATTGGTCCACAATATTAGACATGGCGGTCCGGTTCTCCATGAGGCAAAAACAACAGTTGGCCGATTAATCTGTCAGGACTGGCAGGTGTAAACAAGACAAGAGACAGTGGGCCCTAGATCTGAACCCACCCACTGTCACCTGCCTACTTGCCTCAGTCGACCCTAGGCGGTCGCGGACAACCACGAAGACATTCCCTACACTACGTAAGTGAACACACAGAACAGTACAGACAGACAAACACAATAAAGAGTAATGGAACAAGCCAGGTCAAACCACACGGACAACGAAGTACAAAATCAGCAACACAACGGGATAGTCAAAAGTCAGGCGGAGGTCAGAACACGGGTACGTCAGGCAGAAAAGGAATAGGACGGGGTTCGCAGGAGTAGGACAAGGGGAGCTGGGACCAGGAGTGAACCTAAATAACCGGCGTTGGAACTCTGTATTTGCTTTGCTTTATACTGAGCAAGAGCCCGGTCCGAATCCTCACTTGGTCCGACGATACCATGCCCAGAATCCGTCTAAGCCAGGTCTGTTCAATAAGGGTCCTGAGGCCCCTCATAAGAGGGGGGGTACTGTCAGGAATCTGCAGTAGCCTTGTCTGAACTGGGCCTGGTGTTTGGCTTTTGTGTACCACACCTGATTGCTTCTCAGCTTCCGGACATGCAGGAGTTAAGCTGAGAAGCTTCTGTGCTTGATTTTACAGCTGTCTGGTCTCTCTGATTGACTGGTTTCTCTGCCTGTCTGCAGCCTGAAGAATCAGAGCGCCGGTCCAATGAGGATTCGGACCAGGCTCTTGCTCAGTATAAAGCAAAGCAAAGACAGAGTTCCAGTGCCGGTTATTTAGGTTCACTCCTGGTCCCAGCTCCCCTTGTCCTACTCCTGCGAACCCCGTCCTATTCCTTTTCTGCCTGACGTACCCGTGTTCTGACCTCCGCCTGACTTTTGACTATCCCGTTGTGTTGCTGATTTTGTACTTCGTTGTCCGTGTGGTTTGACCTGGCTTGTTCCATTACTCTTTATTGTGTTTGTCTGTCTGTACTGTTCTGTGTGTTCACTTACGTAGTGTAGGGAATGTCTTCGTGGTTGTCCGCGACCGCCTAGGGTCGACTGAGGCAAGTAGGCAGGTGACAGTGGGTGGGTTCAGATCTAGGGCCCACTGTCTCTTGTCTTGTTTACACCTGCCAGTCCTGACACATAAGGCTATATATAAAGGACTCATTGCTAAATATTTACAATGGGAAAGTCCAATTGCTTTCATAAAATCTTGCAATGCTATGCTAATGACACAACGTTAGAAAAAGAAAAAAAGGCAGCTACGTTTTCTATTTAAAAAGTCACAATTTAATTGACTGCAATGCATTGAAGTCAATGAAATGATGGACATCCAATGCACACAGGGGGAGATTTATCATACTGATGTAAAGTAGAACTGGATCAGTTGCCCCTAACAACCAATCAGATTCCACTTTTCATTCCTCAAAGATTCTTTGAAAAATGAAAGGTGGAATCTGATTGGTTGTTAGGGGCAACTAAGACAATTCTACTTTACACCAGTTTAATAAATCTCCCCCAAAGTGTATAAAATGACAGACATTGTCTGCCCAAACTAGAATAATGTACCAACAGCCGCCATTGCACTGATGGGCAGCCAAACAGCAAAATGATGGCCGTCGTTTTGTACCCAAAATGACAGACTTCATTTTTTCTTTTCAGAAATGGAGAGAAAAAAATGTTGTGTTAACATAGCCCTTCACTGCATTGACTCCTCCACTGCCTTAGACCACCAGGGGAATTTAATTAACATGAATCCCCCCCCCCCCCCTGTTTTTAGTTGTCTAAACCAAGGTTTAGAGTTTGTCTTATAGTTTGTTTTCTAATGCTAAAAAATTTCTTTACTTGAAAATCTGCATGCATTTCACAAATAACCACTACATTTCCATTATTATCATAATAGAAAAATAAAGCATTGAACATATTCCTTATAGCACTGTGCATAAGGTTGCGGAAAAGGTTTTGAGTGGAAGCAAATTAATTTTTTCCTGTGACCGCTACAATTTACACTTGTATGTTACGCATGATTTAATAGCATCTTTAACCAGTGGAAGGACCAGTTACCCTGTTGTAACGAATAGACTCTGAGGCCCTGAAGCAATAAGTTTGTAAAGAAATCAACTCCCTTTATGTAGTCTTGACAGATTTAAAGCTGGGATTAAAAATGTACTTTCACAGATCATGATCCAAATCAGCATAAAACTACATGAAAATATGAGACTTAGTGAAGTGTGGGTTTCTGGCATATCATAGACTTTTATGGAAATAAAAAGCAATTCCAAGAAGAATACAAACTGCCAAATAAGACTCAGAGAGTCGATGGGTTTTAAGATTATGAATACAATAAATCTGGATCGTACTCTTTTGAGAGTTTGTATCTCCAAGCTAGGACAAAGCTTATTCCAGAGATGTTTTACATTTTATGATCGCACAGGTTTGATTTTCATCCATCATATAAACAAATCATAATGTCTTAATTATAAAAAAAAGTAGGATTTTACCATTAAAAAAAATGCTATAAAGTGAAAAAATGCTTAGAGAAAACCTGTATACAAAGCAATATATCTTACCTAATTATACCTCAGTGAATAAACTATAAATTGTATATCATCTATCAGCTACTAAGCACAGCAGGAGAACAGAGAGGAATATTAAAAATAAATTAGCACATCTAATGTATGTATCTTGTTGTCTAAATGCTGTCTTTACAGCCTCATAGCAAACAAAATCAACGACTACCTTGGGTTATTCTCAAGACTGTATTTAATGTTGACTCCATTAACATTATTATTACTTACCAATACTATTCCGATTCTATCTTCTGGAGATCTCTTCTACAATCAGGCCTTTTACTACAACCATACATGTAAGACAGTTATCCTTAAGGGACAGGGTATAGAAACTTCATAGGGATGGGTTCTCCGCTTGGGAGCTACAGAGTGAAGAGAGGACTTAAAGTGAGTGAGCACAGTCACCGTGATGAAAGCTTAACCTGGGAGATTAGGCCATACAAAGATTAGAGAGGGTTCATACTACCTTTTTTCCATCTATTTTTACAAAAAATGGATGAAAAAGTAGACCAAATATGGATGCATGTGTGTGCATCCGTTTTGATCCCTTTTTTCCTTTAGCTTCCATTATAGAAAAAAAAAAAAAAAAAGGATCAAAACACATTAATTTTTTTTAACATACACTAAAATGAGATTTGTCATCCGTTTTTTTTGTAGCGGATGAAAAACAGATGGCGGAGGGGCAGCATTTTTTGTGCAGTGTATTTATGTATGTATTTATTTTTTTAATATATTTTTTTTGGAGGAGGGGGGGTTAAAATACTAAGAGCAGTAGGTAGATTTATCAAATTGGTGTAAAGTTGAATTGTCATAGTTGCCACCTGCAACCAATCAGATTCCACCTTTTATTTTTCAAATAATCTGTGAGGAAAGAAAATTGAAATCTGATTGGTTGCTAGGGGCAACTGAGCCAATTCTACATCACTCCAATTTGATTAATCTCCCCCAGCTGTTAGCTTAAAGTTGATTTCAAAATCATTTAGGGTCTACAAACAAAAGGGCAGATTTGCTAAAGGCTTAGTGTAAACTTAGGGCTGTATTACACAGCTCGATTACTTGATGCAAGCAACACTTGTTTAATGCTTACATTGTTAGTGATGTCTGTGAAGTCCTTGTAAAATAAACTATGCATACCTTTCTGCATTTCCTGGTGTCTTGCTAGCTTCGGCCACTGAGCAAATCACTTGCCACAGCACTATTGTGGTGATTGGCTGAGTGGCCTGTCACTTTAGACACTGCCAGGAGTGGCCCGGAGCTAGCAGCACATCAGGGAGCACAGACAGGTATTTATTGTTTATTACTATCTTTACAGCCGTAGGCTGATGATGTTATGTCAGGACCTAAAGGCGCAATCATTGGATCATTGTCATCGGCTTTTGAATATAAAGAAACATCAAGTTTTTAAGTTTTTGCGCAAATGTTTTTTTTTTTTTTACAAAAAACTACTGAATGTATCAACCAAAGTATACCACAAACGTAAAGAGGAATATGTCACGAAAAAAAACAGTCTCAGAATAACCGTGATAATTAAAAGCATCGCAGTTATTACTTAGACAGAGAGACAGGTCAGATTTGAAAAAATAGGCCCTGGGCATTAATGCCAAAACAGTCTGCAGAGGCAAGGGGTTAAAGTCATCTCCCTCAGTTGGTGCCCTTAATGCAATGGCTGGTTCCATTTACTGCTGCTGAATGAAATGTGTAATGGAGGCTTTGAGTATCTAGTGATGTTTGGCATATTTTTATGTGCTACTGTCAAAGTTTATCAATATATTTTTTGCTACATTATATATCAGGAACAAATATAGAAAAATATTTTAAAAATTAACATATGTGATACTAATAAAAACTAAATGTTATGATGCCAAAAAATTACATCCCAAACAGCCCTGGAGATGGAAAAGTAAAAGTGCTATGGCTCTTAGAAGGCGAGGAGTGAAAAACGAAAATACAAAAATGAAAATTGGTGTGGCCCTTAAGGCCGGAATCCACTGTGTCCATTAAAGCTTAAAGGAGGCCTTAAAGAAGTTGAGCCATGGCAAAAAGTTGCTTGACAAGTGCATTTTTATTGTTAGAAGGGTTAGAAGAAGTAACATTTTCAATACAATAGGAAAACCACTTTAATTAACCATCACATTTACTATAAACTGTAAACTATGCAGACAATAATATTGGTCGTAGCCCTTGAACTTAGATATCACACCCAATACCAAACTATGTTATTTGTAAATTCTTTATTTAGGCGGTTGACAAATGTTTTACATAAATCTAGCTGAAAACTATAACAACTGATGGACTGTTGATTTTTATCTTTAACTCTTCAGGCTTTGAAAGACCCTACAATGGCAGCACGCAAAGACTTCCAAAGAGAGGCAGAACTCCTTACCAACTTACAGCATGACCACATTGTCAAGTTCTATGGAGTGTGTGGTGATGGAGATCCACTTATCATGGTGTTTGAATATATGAAGCATGGCGACCTGAACAAGTTTCTAAGGTATATAAACTAGGGAGTTTTATTTTTTACATTGCTGTGTAAGAAATCATAAATATAAAGTGAGGGGGTTTTATCATTTATGACTTTGATTTTCATATTTTTGTTGTCATATCACTTTTATACATATGAAATACACTTACAAAATTGGCCTGGCAGACATTTAGTCAAACCTGCAAAACTGGCAGTAAAAAGCTCTATAATGCTGGCTTCACACACAGCAGTTTTTGTGCCAAAACCAGAAGTGGATCCAACAAGAAAGGGAAGTCCTCCCTTTCTATTTTCTATCCTGTTTGAATCCACTTCTGTTTGTGGCACAAACTGCCCTATGTAAGGGTATGTGCACACAACGGAATCCTGACAGAACACCAGTTGCGGATTCCGTAGCTCGCGGCCACACATATCTCTGCTGCTACCATAGGCTTCATTCTGTGGTTTGCCAGATTCTGCCATCTGCCTAAAGAATGAGCGGGTTCATTCTTCGAGCGGACGGCAAAATCTGGCAAACCATACAATGATGCGTGGAATCCGCGGCGGATGTTCCGTAGTGTGCACATACCCTAAAACCACTTTTAAGGCAATCTCATCTTTTCCACTGTATTTACTCTAATCATTTAGTGACATAGGGAGAGATTTATCAAAGGGTGTAAAATTTACACTGGTGCAAACTGCCCACAGCAACCAATCACAGCTCCTCTTTCCTTTCGCCAGAGCTGGAAGCTGAGCTGTGATTAGTTGCTGTGGCCAGTTTGCACCTGTCTAAATTTTACACCATTTGATAAATCTCCCCTAAGGTGTCTAAAAATCATGTTGCTATGATAAACTAGAAACCTCACACCATGCATGAATGTTTAGAAAGGGTGAACATATGATAATCTTAGAAAGGATAGTTTTTAAACAGCAAACAATTTTTGGCAAAAAGTATTTAGGGTGACTGTCATAGGGGAAGAGGGTGGGTTCCCTATGTCCACATGACGTTTTTTCTGTCCGTTTATTTATTTTTCAAAATGATATCCATCATTTTGGGTTCAGCCGTCTCTAGCTTTGGAAGCCGTCATTACAATGATGGCTGTTGGTACATTGTTCTAGTTCAGGCCCTTTTGGGTGTGGTTCTTATTTGAAGGTCCATTGAATTTAACAGTAAAGACGGTGAAAGGACAGCTTAAAATAAGAATGCATGTGAACAACTAAAAAATGAAAATCCTCATAAACATTAATTTGATGTCTGTGCAAACTACGTTCATTATTTAATATATTGGGCGGCCGTCATTCCACAGATTTCAATGCATTCCATTGAAGTCAATTAAAATGTAGTAATAACGGATGTTATTTTAAAAAGAAAAAGTGGACCCCTTTTCTTTTCTTTTTAGCGAGAACATAGCCCATAGGTGGGGTACTTTGGTGCAAACTTGCATTGGGGCCCAGGAGCCTAAATGGGATGTACCACAAGGAATCCAAGACCCCCGTTTTTTATTTAACAGCCTCAAAGGTCAGACAGGTTTTAAAAGTAATACTGCAGGACTCTAACTGTTGCCATAGTAGTCCTGTATTGTCCTTCTCAAAAAACTAGATCAAGGGTGTCCAGAGTAGTCAGTGACTCTCATTTTTGAGCACAATGCTACAGATTCTTCATACAACGAGTCAAAATATGATTGCCAAAATAATAATGTTCATTTATGACATTCTCTTCATGATTGCATTTACCTAGCAGAATATTAAAACCGCTCTGATCAGATAATTAAAAGGGCTTCAGTGAGCGTGCTTTGATGGTATTCTCCTATTACATAGAAATCATGTTTCTAAACTTGTTATGGAGTGGTACTTACCTCTGCAAATAATTACGAGTGTTCTGTGCTGGTATTTAGTAAATTGGACCCTTGATATTTTCCTTGTTTTGAATAATAAGCACTTACATAATTGCACAAGGAGCTGTAACATTACTACATTGCTATGTGGTTTTCACATCATTTGGAAATACATTTCTGTTTAGTGAAAACAGTTTCTTTAAAATCAAATATAATCCCTTTCATGTTCAAAACTTAGTAATTAATTCCTGACTGTATGCAGCATATTTACATTGACAGTAATACACATCTAAATTTGTGTTCATTCTACAAATGTGAAACAGACTATTTTTGTAAAATATATTCAGGATATGTTTACACTGCGTTTAAAAAATGTAGGCATCCGTTTTTTCCAATTTAAAAAGATGTCCCATTTTCCCTGGTGTCCTTGGTCCTTCCCTGGTGTCCTCAGGGGCCTCAAAGGACACTGTGGAAGGCCCAAGGGCATGAGGGAACGTGGAAAGGTGAGTTATTACTTTATTATTTTCTACTACAATCATCAGCCGTCATTATTACAGTAGTGAAGCGTGTCCGACGCCCAATGGCTTTAGGTGTGGACCTAAAGAAACAATCAGCTGATGATCATTTCATCGCCTGATCGTTCTCTTTATTATATGGAGCGATAATCTGTCAAATCAGCCTGATTTGGCCAATTATCACTCTGTATAATAGGGCCCTTACTAATTTGTTCATAGTGCTTAGATATTCAATAAAATATCCATCATTTTGCCACCCTGTCATTGTAAAGTCTTACCACTACAAAACTGGTAGTAATAATAATAATAATATTAATAATAATGATAATAATAACAACAGCAACAACTTTTTAACCTCTTAGTGACCGCTGATATGGCTTTTTAAGGCGGTCACTAAGGGTCCTTATTCTGCTGCCATCAGCTTTTTACGGCGATGGCAGAGAATAAGGCTGCGGGGCCGGGACGGCCCCCACCCCATCCCCCCAGCTACCGGAGGTAGCTGAGGGGTTGGGGCAGTGTGTGGGGTCCGTCCTGGCCCCCCCCCAACCGACGATCGCCGCTATTTACGTTATATCGGCGGCCGTCGGTAAAGGGGATTACCTGTGCCGCCGCCGCCTTTCATCTCCCCCTGCCGTGAATCTACGGCGGGGGGAGATGAAATAAGTGTCCCCCAGACCTCAGATCAGCCCCCCTAGTAGGGCGATCACTAACCCCCCTCCCCCAGCGGCCATCATTTCCAAGATGGCCGCCGCCATCGCTGTGAACAAACTAATGTCTGTTCACAGCGATGGAAAAGTTAAAATGAATGAAAGCCCCATGCTTTCCGCCACCGGAGGTAGCGGAGAGCATGGGGCAGTCATCGGGACCCCCCCTGTGTGGTCCCGGTACAAGCGATCAGTGGTATATACTATATATAGTATATATACTATGTGCTCCCGGCACTTTTTATCCCCTGTCACCATGAATGATTGGTGACAGGGGATAAAAAGTGATGTCCCCCCACCCCCCAAGTCGCCCCCCACCCCCCCTGTCAACCCCTCCCCCAGTCACCCCCCCTACCCCTTATACGTTACCTGATCCTGGAGCTCCTTCCTCTTCGGCGTCCTGGCTGGTTATGAAGTGTGTATGCGCTCCACAACCAGCCAACTCTGAAAATTTAAAGTGACAGAGACCAATTTGGTCTCTGTCACTGAACTATGATTACTGTGATAGAAAATATCACAGTAATCATAGTAATACAGTGAAAATGAATGTGTAAAGTACAAAAAGTGACAAACATACAAAAAAATAAAACACACACTTTTTATTATAGTAATAATTGCAGTTTACTCCCAAATTACCCCTACCCCCCCCCAGATTACCCGTAACCACTGCACGTTGCTCATAACAACCGCACGTTGCCCGTAACCACCGCACGTTGCCCGTAACCATCGCACATTGCCCGTAACCACCGCACGTTGCCCGTAACCAATGCACGTTGCCCGTAACCAATGCACGTTGCCCGTAACCACCGCACGTTGCCCGTAACCACCGCACGTTGCCCGTAACCACTGTACGTTGCCTGTAACCACTGCACATTGCCCGTAACCACCGCACATTGCCCGTAACCACCCCAAATTGCCAGTGACCCCCTCCAGATTGCCCGTAACCACCCCAAATTACATGTACCCACCCCAGATTACCTATAAGCACTTCAGTTTATCAGTAACAATCCCAGATTGTCTGTAACCCTTCCAGGTTGCACATAACCCCCCCAGGTTCCCTGTAATCACGCCAAATTACATGTAACCCCCCAGATTGCACGTAACCGCCTGCACGTTGCCTCTGACCACGCCACGATGCCTCTGACCACCGCACGTAGCCTCTGACCACCACACGTCGCCTCTGACCACGCCACGTCGCCTCTGACCACGCCACGTCGCCTCTGACCACCACACGTAGCCTCTGACCACCACACATCGCCTCTGACAACCCCAAATTGCCAATGACCCCCTCCAGATTGCGGTGCCCATGCCAGATTACAGGTACCCACCCCAGATTGCCTATAAGAACTTCAGTTTATCCGTAAACCCCACATTGCCCGTAACCACCCCATGTTGCCCGTAACCACCCCAGATTGTCTGTAAGCACTGCAGGTTGCCCGTAACCACCCCACGTTGCCCGTATCCACCCCAGATTGTCTGTAAGCACTGCAGGTTGCCCGTAACCACCACACGTTTCCCGTAACCACCCCAGATTGTCTGTAAGCACAGCAGGTTGCCCGTAACCACCCCACGTTGCCCGTAACCACCCCACGTTGCCTGTAACCACCCCACATTGCCGTAACCACAGCAGGTTGCCCGTGACCACCACATGTTGCCCATAACCACCACACGTTGCCTGTTACCACCCCACTTTGCCTGTAACCACCCCAGGTTGCCGTAACCACAGCAGGTTGCCCGTGACCACCCCATGTTGTCCGTAACCACCCCAGATTACCCGTAACTACCTCAGGTTGCCCATAACCACCCCAGGCTGTCCGTAACCACCCCACATTACCTGTAATCTCATTTTTTTATTTTATTTTAGTAACTGCGCTATTCTAATAACCATTACTAGCTGCGGTTTTGCTCCAGTAAATTGGCGCTCCTTCCCTTCTGAGCCCTGCTGTGTGCCCATACAGTGGTTTATGCCCACATATGAGGTACCGTTTTACTCAGAAGAACCTGCGTTACAGATTTTTTGGTACGTTTTCTCTCCTGTTCCTCATCAAATTGAGAAATTTAAAACTAAACCAACAAATTATTGAAAAAATTAGAGTTTTTCATTTTTACTGGCCAATTTTGAATACTTTCCTCTAATATATGTGGGGTAAAAATGGTCACCACACCCCAATATGAATTCTTTGAGGGGTGCACTTTCCAAAATGGGGTGACTTTTGGGGGGAATCTATTCTGCTGACACTACAGGGGCTCTGCAAACGCACCTGGCGCTCAGAAACTTCTTCAGAAAAATCTGCACTGAAAATGCTAATTGGCGCTCCTTCCCTTCTGAGCCCAGCTGTGTGCCCATACAGTGGTTTATGCCCACATATGGGGTACCGTTCTACTATGGAGAACCTGCGTTACATATATTGGGGTGACATTTCTCTCCTGTTCCTCGTGAAATTGAGACATTTCAAACTAAAGGAACATATTATTGGAAAAATTCGAGTTTTTCATTTTTACTGTCTATTTTGAATACTTTCCTCTAATACCTGTGGGGTCAAAATGCTCACCACACCCCAAAATTAATTCTTTGAGGGGTGCACTTTCCAAAATGGAGTGACTTATTGGGAGATTTTACTCTGCGGACACTACAGGGGCACTGCAAACGCACCTGGCGCTCGGAAACTTCTTCAGCAAAATCTGCATTGAAAAAGCTAATTGGCGCTCCTTTCCTTTTGAGCCCTCCTGTGTGCCCAAGCAGTGGTTTATGCCCACATATGAGGTACCTTTTCACTCAGGAGAACCTGTGTTACAAATTTTGGGGTACTTTTTTTCTCTTGTTCCTCATAAAATTGAGAAATTTCAAATTAAAAGAACATAATATTGGAAAAATTTTTCATTTTTACTGTCTAATTTTGAATACTTTCCTCTAATACCTGTGGGGTCAAAATGGTCACCACACACCAAGATGAATTCTTAGAGGGGTGCACTTTCCAAAATGGGGTGACTTATGGCGAGATTTTACTCTGATGGCACTATAGAGGCACTGCAAACGCACCTGGCGCTCGGAAACTTCTGCAGCAAAATCTGCATTGAAAAAGCTAATTGGCGCTCCTTCCCTTCTGAGCCCTCCTGTGTGCCCATACAGTAGTTTACGCCCACATATGGGGTACCATTGTACTCAGGAGAACCTGCTTTACAAATTTTGGGGTACTTTTTTTCCTCTTGTTCCTCGTGAAATTGAGAAATTTCAAACTAAACGGACATATTATTGGAAGAATTCGAGTTTTTCATTTTTACTGTCTTCTTTTGAATACTTTCCTGTAATACATTTGGGGTCAAAATGGTCACCTCACCCCAAAATGAATTCTTTGAGGGGTGCACTTTCCAAAATGGGGTGACTTATGGTTTTTTTTTTCTCTGCTGACACTACAGGGTCACTGCAAACACACCTGGCGTTTAGAAACTTCTTCAGCAAAATTTGCATTGGAAAAGCTAATTGGCGCTCCTTCCCTTCTGAGCCCCGCTGTGTGCCCATACAGTGGTTTACGCCCACATATGGGGTACCATTGTACTCAAGAGAACTTGCTTTACAAATTTTGGGGTGCTTTTTCTCTCATGTTCCTTTTGAAAATGAGAAACTTTAATCTAAACGTATATATTATTGGAAAATTTTAATTTTCCATTTTTTTACTGCCTAATTGTGAATACTTTCCTCCAGCCCCTGTAGGGTTAAAATGCTCATTATACCCCTAGATTAATTCTTTAAGGTGTGTAGTTTCCAAAATAGGGTCACTTATGGGGGGTTTTAGGATACCAGACTTCTAAATCCATTTAAAAAAAGAACTGGTCCCTAAAAAAATCAGTTTTGGAAACTTTCACGAAAATGTGATAATTTGCTGATAAATTTCTAAGCCCCATAACACCCTAAAAAAGTAAAATATGTTTACCAAATTATGCCAGAATAAAGAAGACATATTGGTAATGTGACTTAGTAACTAATTTATGTGCTACGACGTTCTTTTTTTAGAAGCAGAGAATTTCAAAGTTCATAAAATGCTAATTTTTTAAAATTTTCATGATATTTTGATGTTTTTCACAAAAAACACACAAAGTAGTGACCAAATTTTGCCACTAACATAAAGTGCCATATGTGACGAAAAAATAATCTCAGAATCGCTAGCATACGTTAAAGCATCACTGAGCTATAAGAGCATAAAGTGAGACAGGTCAGATTTTGAAAAATTAGCATGGTCATTAAAGAGTCACTGTCGTATTTTTTCTTTTTGCAGAAATCAATAGTCCAGGCGATTTTAAGAAACTTTGTAATTGGGTTTATTAGCCAAATCTGCCATTATCTGCATGTAAAAAGCCTTTTCCCAGGTCCCCCCCTCCTTCCTCTTTTTCATCCACTCTGAAAAATCTGAAAATTGTGACTTGTTGCAGGAGACATCCCCTGTCTGCTCTAGGGAGAGGGGAGGGGGGAGGAGGAAGGAGGGAGTTAGTCGGCAGCAGAAAGCAGATAACAGAGGATTACAGGCACGGAGCTGGGTGACAGCTGTAATCCGAGCTCAGACAGGTCACTGGTGACTGTCACAGGAGATATACCGTGAGGGATTTGTAGATTAACTCTTTGTTGTCCTGTTTTGGTCTTTTCTTTAGCTCTCTCCATAGGAGAACAATGAAGACAGGGGGGAGAGCTTCAAACTGCTTTTTCATGATAAAAATGCATTTTTCGGATAATAAACCCAATTACAAAGTTTCTTAAAATCGCCTGGACTATTGATTTCTGCAAAAAAAAAATCACGACAGTGACACTTTAAGGCCCAAACTAGCTGCAGCACTAAGGGGTTAAATAAATGATAATAATACTACTGATTTAAATACTGGCAAAGTAGGTGATCATCTGCCACTTCAATTACATGAAAAACAAAATTATTGGCAGAATTGCTGTTTTCTCATCCTGACCCCTTATAAATTAAAGGGGTTGGCTGAAGAATGAATTTTCTTTTTAAAGGAGCTCAAGATAAGATGAAAAATAAAAGTAAGGGTGGTGATTGGTTGAACATGTAGTTTCTTGTAGGGATGGTCCGAACCCTCCGAGGTTCGGGTTCATATGAGCCCGAACGCTCGGCATCAGATTCCCGCTGTCTGCCCGCTCTGTGGAGCAGGTGGATACAGCGGGAGGACCGCCTGGAAAACTGGGATACAGCCTATGGCTATGGCTGTATTCCAGTTTTCCAGGAGGTCCTCCCGCTGGATCCGCCGCTGCACGGACCGGGCAGACAGCGGGAATCATTACCGAGACTTCGGGTTCGGACCATCCCTAGTTTCTTCGTGTCATGAAGAAAGCAGGAGGCACCTAATAATGAGCATGGCATTTGGGGGGATTGGGGGCATATGAGTATGTTTTTCCCTTTTCATAGCCCACTAGCATCTTTTAAATACAAAATTAATTTTCTGATGATTTTTAATAAAGGTGAAACAAATCAGTTACATGTATATCAAAACAGTGGAAGTAGAAAATTACAAGAGCACTTCTGTATTATAAAAAAAAAAAACCTTCCTAATTGTTGTCTTTATTAAGCAGGAGGCAAATCATATATTTTAAGACCACAGAACGCCTTGTACTAACCTTACTCACTATATAAAGTACACTGACAAACCTATCAACAAATTGTCAGCTGCTCATGCCCTTTTTCAGACATAAGTTCATTGCACATAAATGTGGTGTTTGAGTTGAATAACCTATTCATGAAAAACCACTGAAAAAGAGGCTGACACAATGCTTTATGGGTGCACCAGCATTAAGGAATCCCTCTGTTGTTTTTATTTACCCTATGTGTACCATTAGCTAGATGAAAATTTAAACCCCTTAATGACAGACTGACCTATAGAATAAAGAGAGCATGACAATTTTACAATAAAGTGCATACTGTAAAGAAGGAAACCCCCCAAAATGTGTGGAATTTTTTTTTATCCATAATGATATTATAGGGGTCCCATCATTTATTTTACGGTGAATTGAAGAGAGCCATTAGAAAGTACACCTGTTCCTGACAAAAACAAGCCCCCACATGCCCCTGTAGATTGAAAAATAAAAGAGTTATGTCTCTTAGAAGGCGAGGAGGAAAAACCGAAAATGCGAAAATGAAAAATGGCCCAGTCCTTAAGGCAATTTTAGTTAAAGGGGAACTCTGGGTCGAGGTAAAAAAAACGAAACTTCTGCAAAAGCATAACTCATTACTTACCTATCTACCCCAGTTTTGAAACTACCAAAAATCTATTTGTTTTGGGGGGTTTGTTCTGTATTGTATTTCTGTACTTCCTGGTTGAGCAGTTCACAGAATGCAGTACTTGTTTCAGAATGCACTGGTTCCCTTCAGCTGTTCATCACAGTCCACAGTCCTTGCTGCACGTGATTCTGGCCAGTCAGAGATGATGGATCACTCAGTGGATTGGGGAATCCAGCCAAGCCTCCTGTGACATCACGCCCTGCCCCCTGTCTGCATCATCAGCCTGTGCTCAGCAAACACACACAGATGCCATTTTTCTTCACTTCATTGATTTCTTTCAACTACCAGTGTGGCAGAACCGCACAGATACATTGTATAGACACATCTATATTACTTTTAATGTACTTTTAATAGAAAAAAAAATCATTATGTGAAGTTCCCCTTTAAAATAGATTTTGAATTCATGCTTTTGTCACATAATTAGATTTGTTTAAAATTAATTTTTTTTTTCTTCCCGTTGATATTTCCAGTTACATTTCTTGTTTTACATTAAATATTTCCTTCATGCTTTGACATTACTTGTTGAAAATGTCTACTTTTCAAATGTGGACAGTGGCGGGGACCTTGTGAAGCACTGTCCTGGGAGACCTCCAAAGCATTTAATCACCAACATGGTCGACAGTTTAAAATTAAAATGACTTCCCTGCTGCATCGGTCACCTTTATTGTTCAATGTTTTCTCCACAAGGCACAATGAACTGCAATAAAACCTCTGGAACTTTATTTATGACACTGTTCCAAGAGAAGCTGGTTATAAAGTGAGCTTCTCTCATTTTACTGCTTTTCCAATTTTTATTGAAAGTCACAATTAAACTCGGACAAATTCATTTTATAGTCTTTTAAGAGGCCACCATCTCCTCTCTTGGAAAAGACACTGAGTTGTTAAACGCTGTTATAGTCATTTTGGGCAGAGTAATGGACCAAAACCATAGAAAATACTCAGCTTGACCCTTTATTGGGTTGGATTTCCTGTTTATAATACAAGGAAAGGGGCTGTATCTCTAACACTCATGTGCTCATGAGTTCATTTTCATTTGAGGGACAAGTTGAAAAGAAACTACGCGGAGCAGCTTTTAGTCTGGATTTACCTGTGAATGTTACAGTGCCTATAAAGACTGCAGTGCTTCACGTGGACAGTACTGCATACGGTAGTATAATCAGCTGGAACACACTATTGCCTGCCAGCATTTGCCATTTATCGATATTGTAATTGCTATTTTTATTACATTTTATAAAAGAAAGATGTAACATATTTCAGTTTATGTATTCAGAGGTCGTTTGTTGCAATTTGGCTTAGTCTTTTCATACTGGTTTTTAATAAAGTCTGTAGTTCAGAAAACATAGCCAAGGAATTGTATTGTCACATATAATGGCATAGGCAGAAAGAGACTAGGGCAGTGTAAGGCTATGTTCACATATAGTATTTGACAGGGCAAAATTATAATGGAAAGATTTGCACCTTGGCTAGGTTCACGCTATGTAAAAATGCCGCTCGTCTTTCATAGCAACAGTCGTTGAGCAGATAACGTCCATTATTTAAAAAACAATGAACGTTATTTGCACAAAGACAGCCATTGTTACTAAAAATAACCATAAAAAAGACTGAGGGTAAATATTATGTGTGAACATAGCCTCTGTTCGTTTACCATTTATTAGGTTGTACTATTGTTTTAACCTGCTGCATGCTAAAATTATTGTTTAAGGCTAACACATAGTATTTTTGTCAGTCTTTTTTCAACCAAAACCATGAGTGGAAGTGATAGGGTAAAGTTCTAATGGAAAGATTTGTACAGTTCGGATATGTTCACAAGTTTTTTTCAGCTCTGTTTAAAATTATGTCCGTCATTTTGAGTCTAAAATAACGGATGTCATTTAACTGTCTAGAGTGCAATGACGGCTGTTGGTACATTATTCTAGTTTGGGTTACTAATTGGCCTTTGGGTGTGGCTATTAAATGTAATAGTATAAAGGGAGAAAGAATGGTGAAAAAAAAAAAACTATGTGCGAACAACTAATACAAAATGTCCGCTGTTTGCAAAAGACGTCCAAAAATAATTATCATGTTCATTATTTTGACGTCAGCAGTAAAAACATTCATTATTCAATACATTCTGTGCATAGGACGTCCGTCTTTCCATTGACTTCAGTGCATTGCCATTGTAGTCAGTTAAATCACGGCAATAAGGGACATTTTTAAAATATCAGAATCAGCCGCCTTTTCTCTATTTTTGATGTTGTGTGAACATAGCCTTTCTGTGTTTTCAACCCACTCCTGGTTTTGGTTGAAAAAAGACTGAACAAAAGACTTAGCAAAATACTGTGTGTGAACATAGCCTTAACCTAAACTTACAACAGAATAAGGAATACTACATTCTTATTTTTATCACTTTTCTTTTTAGGCTATGTTCACACATTGTATAAACAATGGCCATTCCGTGTAAACAGCCTTTGTTTAACTCTAACTACAGGCGGAATTAATGATCATGATTAACGTCTGTTGTTTGTACAGCGTGTGAACATAGCCTTAGGCTATGCTCACACAACGTATGTGTTGTAGAAATCACGACTGTTGAAAAAAAGGCCGTGATTTATACAGCACATACGTTGTTTTGCAAGCATAGGATCCTGGCTGGAGTGTATACACATGCTATACACTTCGGCCGGGATCCCTAGCGGTGCCACAAGAAACCATGTCAGTGCTCACAATGGAGTGTTTGGCATATCAGAATTCAGCGGCGCTAGAGAACGGCAGTATCGGCCGGGATGATCTCATCTGTCACCGGCCGGTGTCTTACAACGTGTGAACATAGCCTTAAATTGTCTTTTTCACCAATATTTGGGGTATAAGTATTAGTTTATTATATATTTCTTTGTGGATATTCAAGTTAATGATATACATTATTTGGCTATGTTCACACTTAGTTTAACGGACGCTGTTTAACTGCTGGCCGCCGGGCTGCAATCAGGACACTCCTGAAGCCGATCCAGAGGTGTCCGCAGCAGGAACGGTCTTTTTTTTTTACAATTAACTTGTGGGCACCATCGGGTGTACCCGCAAATCAATTAGTCATTCACTTCAATGTAAAGTGCGGCCACAGGCCAACTTTACATTTTGTGAGCAGTTATTGCTGTATATCCAGATGTTGTTGATGGACAGCTGCCGGAAATAATAGGCATGTACATAATTTTAACGCCCTTTCTAAAGAATGGGTGTTAAAAAAAAAACTATGTGTGAATACAGAAGGTGGCATTGCATTGACTTCAATCCAGTGCCACCCCTGCAGTAAAGTACTGAAATATTATGTTGTGTGAACATAGCCTTTAGAGGCACTACAATTTTCTTTGTGCATATCATGTGTACTCAGCATCATTAGTCCTACAGTGCCATCTGTATATTTCCAGCACAGAAGCATCCATGTGTTACGGCTACAACGTGTGATCACCAGTAAGACCCACATAAAACTTAGTGCTTATTGAGTCTCCGCCCCACCCAAATCTGAATGCTGCTATATCTAGAGGATTAGGGACATATTATTTATAGTATACACCTTCCCTGAGGCTTTGTTCACATAGTATTTTTTATGTAAGTGTGTTTGTGTGTGTGTGTTTTGGTTTTTGACCAAATTTTCCTGAAATTGCTGCACAAATTGTGCTATGCTACTGCAAATCATAGTATAAATGTGTCCTATATGCCATCATTTTAGAAAATCAGATAAAAAACACATCCAAAATGCAGTAATGTGGATTTGTAATTTACTTCTATTTCAAAATCTCAAGACTTCCAGTACTTATCAGCTACTGTATGCCCTGGAGGAAGTGGTGTATTTTTTCCAGTCTGACACTGTGATCCCTGCTTCCACTTCTGTTAGGAACTAGTAGTAGAAAATCTCCATAGAAAACCTCTCCTGCTCTTACACAGACAGAGGTGGCAGCATAGATCACCCTATCAAATTGAAAAGAATACACTGGAATACATTGGAAAGGGATTAAGTACTGGAAGGCTTGATTAAAAGTACCCCTGGAGTACCCCTTTAATTTTCACTTTGAGGTTAATGGGGGACATATATCAAACTGGTGTACAGTGGAACTGGCTCAGTTGCCCCTAGCAACCAATCAGATTCCACCTTTCATTCCTCACAGATTCTTTGAAAAATGAAAGGTGGAATCTGATTGGTTGCTAGTGGCAACTGAGCCAGTTTCACTTTACACAATTTTTGATAAATCTCCCCCAATGACTGTAAATGGCTAGCACTGAATAAGTCTGAACATGGAGCAGGAGATTAGAAAGAGTATGGTGTATAAGCTAAATTGATCAACCAGTCTTGATTAATCCCGTATTTTAAGACTGAGCATGGGTGGGACCTCCTAGTGTATATTCATTTCAATGTATTCTAGATGAA
This sequence comes from Dendropsophus ebraccatus, assembly GCF_027789765.1. NCBI lineage: Eukaryota > Metazoa > Chordata > Amphibia > Anura > Hylidae > Dendropsophus > Dendropsophus ebraccatus. Next base: position 173,463,554 of record NC_091454.1, read on the forward strand.
TTTAAGTGCACTGTAAGGAAATCACAGTGACATAGAACAGAATATATTTGAGACCCTATAATAACTGGTCTATAGACAACATGTTGGTGACAGATGCTCTTTGAAAAACCACAGATGGTACATGTTAGCTACTGACTTTGTTGACTTTTCTCTAACATATCATTTTCAGTAGAACCATAGAGTGTTTTAATATCGATGATGATGAAGAGATAGTGAGACTATTAAATATACAGTATATTTAACCCTTTTTATAGCCTTTCTTTAATAGTTATAAATTATTTTAGCATTTTAAAGAAATAATAGTTTAGAAAACAAGGCAGCACCTTGGAGAATAGGTAGTCTTGTGGATATCTCCTTTTCCTGATAGTTTGGATTGACAGGTCTCTCTTTATTTGCATATCTGGAGAGATGTGGATCAAGCAAGGTAACGACTGAAGAAGTCAGTGGGGGACACCCTTTAATTTTATCACAAGTGGGGTTAATATAAGTAATATCCACTAACCACTCTCATAGAAAAAAGCTTACAGCCAGTAATATAATGTTTTGCATGTTTCTATCAGCTCATATCTACTAGTAGAAGACTCTTTAACAACCCATTGGATGCATAGGAGTATAAGGAAATAGTCACAGTGCATATACTCCCTTTCTTACACTGATAATTGCCCGTCTAAAGCTGACCTAAAACCTTATGAATGTCATTTATAAATAAATACACAAATATTACTATAAAATGTGTGAATATCTGTAATATACCATAGTAAAAATAAAAAAATAAATAAAAAGACCTACACTAGTAATGGTCGCACCAAAACAGAATTACATCATTCAAAGCACATCATTCCCTGCCCTTGGATATGAAAAATCTTAAAACCTGAAATAAAACATGTATTTCTGAATTTCTTCAAAGTTATGATTTCCATATGACAGATTAAATCTCCATATTTATGAAGGGTTTTTAAAATCTCTTCACGCCTCGTGTTCACTTTCAAGTACCTGGCAATGGTGATGTAGGTTTTCTGTAGGCATATTTAATGTATGAAATGTGAATAAGCATACAAAAGAATTTCCTTTCGGAAAAGTAGAAAATAAAACTCTGTTGTAGGTCTGGGAGTTTTATGATCTGAGTTATGATGAAATATCGACTTGTATCTCACTTTTTCCGATATAAATACATCTGCTTTCAAATAGGAAGCATTTTATGGAGCTAAATTTACTGACTTGTTTGGCAAAAAAGTGTTTGAAGTATATAATGAAGATTTTGAAGGAAATTTTTATTTGATATATTAAATGGAATATTAGAAATAAAATGAATATAGTACAATCTTATGTTACCCGTACTAACCCATCAGCCCCCGACCCCTACACCTCAATTCCCCATTCAACCCCTATTCAAGGAAAGAATTGCAACTAGTATGCAGGATTATTCACATTCATCCACTTGCACTCTTGTTACTGCAGTAAACAACCTAGTTTCCCTTTGATGTGTTATTGCTAAGCTCACAAACACTTCACATCACCACCGTGCCAGCGTGTTTCTAAATGAGTCATTGGCCATTAGGTTGCATTAAGTAAATTGATTTGCCAAGTTGGAAATTCACTTCTAGCAAAGAGAATAATAGGGAAATTTGTTCTCTAATTTCTAATTCTGACTTTTCCCATTTACATCAGTGGTTTGTACCATGTGGCTTTACTGCATATTAATTTGTACAGCTATCATTGAAGTCAATAATAAATCCATGTTTACTAGGCTCCTTTGCTTTCCCTAGTGATAGCTGCAGGCAGCCCAAATTCAATCATTTAAAGGAGTAGTCCAGTACTTGATTTTTTTTTTCAATTGCAATAGGATTGTGACATAAAAAAAAGTTTTACTCACTTGCTGTCATTCCAACTCTCTGTGTCTCCAATTGCATCCTAGTTCCTCTGATTTGTCAACCTCACAGGAACTACCAGCTCAGCCAAATACTGGCTATAGCAGGCACCCACCCTGACCAATAACTGAAAAAAATGGGAAGGTCCTGTAGAGTGAACCTGCTATAGGAACCAGGACAAAGCAGTGAGTGTTGAGGACTGTGAGAGATATGGCAGTTGTGGGGGGATCAGGGGAGGTAAGTATGACTTACCAACACTCCTATACCAATAGGAATCCCTCCCCCTTGACAACTTGACAACTATATTTTGTGACATTGGGAAGGCTAGCATATATTTATTTCTAATATATTTATATACATAAATTTCTAATAGAAATGGAGCCCCTGTCCCTAGAAAGTTAAACATGTGTCCTTTCTTACCTTTCCACATCCCACAGCATCAAGTAACGCAAAATGTGATTAGTTTAGAAAAAAAAACATGGTTTACCAAATTCTTTTGTAAAATGTATAGGCTATACTGTATGTGTTGCCATCATGTGGTTGTCATATGGATTGTGGCCTGGATAGCCCCATTGCCTTTTTGCAAGCTTCTTTGTCAAATGTGAAATCATCATATGTATGTCTGCATATCTAGACAACTGTTTTAGAACTGTGAAGTGGACATGACTGGTGAGTCAGAAGAGATTAAAGAGTGCATAGGCCTTTCTTTGGCTGCACTTTCTAGTTTTCCAGTTTTTCAATATACCCAACTACTTTATGTTTCTTTTCGTGTTCTTTAAACTATGGTAAGGTTTATCTGTAGAGTGTGAAGCAAAACCTGACATCATTGAGAAGTGTAGTTGAATTGCAATAATAGAGAGCTAGAATATAATTTTATGTAACTAAAAGAAAAGAAAAGATGTGAAACAAACACAATTACAAATCAGAAGCATCACTTGTGTGTTTCAGTGAATATTAGTTTTCCAGATGGAGCAAATCTCCCAACACCAGACATTATCTCACATGTAATGTTAAGTTACTATCATTCTGGAGTGAAAATAGTGAGAGTTCCTGATAAATCATGTGAAACACAGGATTTCTTCCATCTGTACAGAATTCGTTCCAGTGACATTTGGAGATACAGATTAGGAAATGCCACAAATGGTAAATAACAATTGTAAAAATTCTGTTTTCTTGTTTATGACTATTCATATGATCCTACTTAATACCTTTCTTTAGTAAAATACTTTGTTATGTTTGGTGAATTTACACAGGTTACATGACAGGACAGGAAGGTACGGACACAACAAGATAGTGGTTCCTGAGTCTGAACCCACCCACTGTCCCTACTTACGTGCCTCAGTCGGCCCTAGGCTGCCGTGGACAACCACAAAGGCATACCCTATGCTGTATATGTGGAACACTCAACAGGACAGACAAACAAACACAAGAAAGGATAGTGAACAAGCCAAGTCAGAACCAAACAGACAACGCGGTACAAAATCAGCAAACAATCGGATAGTCAAATAGTCAAGCAGGAGGTCAGATAACAAGTCGAGCAAAACAGAGGGATTAGGAACGGGGATCACAGGAGTAGACAGGGAAGCTGAGACCAGGGAGTTAACCTAATAGCCAGCGATCAGTAAATGACCGCTGGCTCTTTAAATACTAGACCAGGAACCCGTACCAGAACATCATTGGTCCAGACTCCTGAGTCCTGATCACAGACAGCTGTAGCACTGCAGAGCGAGTGGCAGCAGCATCCAAGTGAAGGGAGCCCGCGGCTTCCCTGGTTACTAGGGACGCCGTCGGGTATCCGCGACGTCACTCTGGAGGAAGTCGGGAGGCGGCGCCGTGGCCCAGAGGCTGAGGACGGCGCTGGATCCCGGTCAGGTAAGTTCCTGACATCACATATCTGTATCAATGTTACTTGTTGAGGAAATGTTGAAGATTAAAGATTTACTATGATCAGAAATTAGTCCCTTTCTGATGCAGTGATTTTTGGAGACTTAAAATCTTATTTTTTTTGTTATGTATATTTTATTTATAAAAGTGTGGAAAAAATTACATTTTAACTTTATGTAATATCAACAACTGAGAAAACACATTTATATTACAAATTGGCAGTGATGGTCAGGAGAAAGATGCTGCTAGTTTAGTGTTAGCTATCCCTGATCCCACCAGGTTCCACTGTATGTGAGTTATAGTAAACAGCAAGCAATAGACATGATGAAACCTCTGGAAGTTTGTTTCAGGAGGTTTATCCCAAGTCAGATCTCAAATTCAATTTTAACAGGCAAATCAGGTTTGAAAAGGAGCTGGGACACCTGTCAAAAAACAGAAGTCCCTTGTATTGTACGCAAAGCATCGCAGCATGCATTGTATCCATAGCTTCTTAGTCACATTTGTTACATACTTTTTTTTTTTTTATTATTCAGAGCTAGTTTATTTCTATTAAAATCTCTAGCTACAGAACAGAATCCTGCTCTGTATAGGGCTTTGAGGCAGTGCTTCATAAGAGCAGGAGATCAGTAACTGCATGTCTTAGACAGCTCTGCAGTGCCTGACACAAAGATTGGTGGTAGCAGAATGGCCCATATCACCATTACTGCTGCCACTAAACAGAAGTGGCTAAGTAAATTAAAGACTATACATTTATGATAATACATCTTTATTACTAAGTAAAGCAATGTTTTAGCAATTTTTTTTTTAGTCTCTGGCATACTCCTTTACGTATTCATAGCCCATCCCTTACAATTCAAGGTGCTGCTTTTTTGTATAGTTGCAAACAGTGTCCTCTATTTTTTATCATCTGGAATTAAAACTAAAGGAGATATTTCATCTCTAATATTGTACATGGAATACTCTGACTTTAATAGCCAATAAAATTCGACAAAGTGCATAATTTTGTCCTTGAGTTGCAAGCCTCCCCTCCTCCCCCACCAGTCTTGTGACAAGAGTTATTTGTAGCCTATGCTTTATAGATGTCTTTATGCAGGAATTTACTGAAAGCTTCTCATTATCAAATAAATTTTTAGCAGAGGATGCCACCATTACCACTCCAGAGGCGTTTATTAGAATAAATACATGATAGCTTTGTTAAAGACTGTCATTTCAATGCTAAAAGAAAAATGGCATAAAATGTAGTTTTTGCTTAAAAAATAAAAATAAAGACAAGGTTAACAAAAGTCATACTGATATATCAGTGTAGAAAACCCTCCGCGTTTGTATTATATTTCACTTTTAGACCGTTGGTATTTCCAAGTGGCGCATTACACTTAGACTAAGGAATAAAACTCTCAGTAAAACACATATATGAATGTGCAGTGTCCCCGGAACATGGACTGAGGCAATATGTTTTGTTGCTGCTGACAAAGGTAGTTTGTTTCATGTCTTAAATGCATTGTACAGTATACTCAGTGCAATTTCAATGTGCTCCATCTCGGGGAAATGGGTTTATTATGGACAAAATGAGTAAAAAAAAAAGTGCTGACACGTTAAGGAATTGTTGTTTGATTTATTAGGCAGCGTGTCTTTGGTAATATCTTAGTGCTGTTTGTCTGATTTTGTATAGTTTTTAGAGAGTATCTGTTTGTATGAAATACTCCTTCTGCATCTCGTTTGGAGATTGAGAGGAACCCTTGGGATATATGTAAGTAAATTGGCAATGAGATACAATTCTCTGCTATGGATTTTCTAGAGCTTTAGAAATGCAATGCTACAAAGTAGTGCAATATTTATGCATCCTACGATCAAGTGAATGTTTGATCGCTATAATAATGTTAAAAAATGTATTTGCCATTACGTAACTCTTAAGGAACAAAGCAAAATAAATGTTGCAGGGAGACTAGTAGTATACACTGTAGAACAGAAGCAAAATGCTCCACCAATTTGGATGTGCAGTTTTTCCACCCAGAAGAAAGATCTAAGGGGGAAATGTATTATCTGCGCTATTTGTTTGAGCAGGTGGTACTTTTTATGGCCTGCACAAAATTTTATGGTTGTTGGGGAAAAATGATCATTAGGCACAAATACCTAGCTCATTCTTGTGTAATTTTTTTGCTCAATGTTTGCCTAGAACAGCTTGGCTAAGTATGCTAGGGTTGCAGTTGGTATATGAGGTTTGTGGTATAACAACAAGTTGGGTGTAATAATTGTCATTTAGAAGTAACATAGTAAGGCTATGTTCATACGTTTTTCTTCGCCGTTAATCATTTTAAAAATGACATCCATTATTTTGTGGATAGGCCGCCCGTCCGTGTAATAACAGCTGTTGGTACATTATTCTAGTTTGGGATCACTAATTGCCCTATGGGTGTGTCTTTAATTAAAAAGTCCATTAAATTTAATTGTAAAAACGTTGAAAGGACGGTGAAACAACAAAAAATATTGTCCCAATTGTCCCATTGACTTCAATGCATTGCATTGCAGTCAGTTAAATTGCGACAATAACGGATGTCTTTTTAAATAGAAAAAGCAGACAATTGTTCCCTTTTTTGCCTAAGCTTGGTATTTGAAATTTTGGCTATTAATAATAAACCTATGTTTTTTTTTTCAGAGCTCATGGGCCAGATGCCATGATTCTTGTTGATGGCCAACCGAGACAGACTAAAGGAGACCTTGGTCTCTCCCAAATGTTACACATTGCTACGCAGATTGCTTCGGGAATGGTGTATTTAGCATCCCAGCACTTCGTTCATCGGGATCTGGCCACCAGAAATTGCTTGGTCGGAGCAAACCTACTTGTGAAAATCGGGGACTTTGGCATGTCGAGAGATGTGTATAGCACAGACTACTATCGGGTAAGGGTAATTATCAATTTTATTGTTACTCTTATATAAGAATTTAGAAGTGCGTAAGCTTTTGATTACAAATGTGACAATACATTGGTTGGTTGGCAAGGATTGGAACAGGGGGAAGGACAGTTAAATGCTATTACCATAGCAATGAGATAATATTTGATGCTAAGCATGATATTATTTTATGACTTATATTGATATAGAAGTGAATTAAAACCATGTCCTACCACCCTTTTCCCATCTCCTTATCAATCTAACATCTCCCTCTATTTTTATCTGTATCCTGTATTAAAAAAAATATATTGTACACTCTATTTCCATTACCATATTGCTGTATAAAATTATTACCCTGAGAAATACAGTATGTGGAACTGTAGGTTGAGAGAGTGTTAAAAGAGTACTTGGAGACTGACCACATATGTGAATCTAGTTTAGATGCTGTAGTTTCCTATCTAAGGCCATGTTCACACTATGTATGAAAAGATCACCCCAGCCAGTACTGCAGTACCCGGCAGATGATCTTTACCGCTGCTAAGTTCTGATGCGGGAGCATCCGTGCGCGCCCGCATCAGAACTCCCCACTGCACACAATGGAGTGAGCGGCCGGAGCCTCTCTCCACTGTGTGCACTGACAGGGTTTTCTGCGGCCGCTATTCAATGAATTGCATCCACAGAAAACTGTCATGTCAATTTTTTACGGCGCTGCTAGGGATCCCGGACAGAGTGTGTACTATGTGTATACACTCCGGCTGGGATTCCCTCAGAAGGTAGCACTACGTAAGTTCTGTGGGAATCACGGCCGTTGTAACAACGACCATGATTCCCGCAGAACTTACGTTGTGTGAACATAGTCTAATAAGGCAAAGAAAAATATTTTTCCCCACATGTTTAAAGAAAAATCTGATTCCTTATGTGTTAAATACCTGTAAGAAATAAAGTTAACTAAAGCAGGATAAACATAAAAATACACATAGGGGTGAAGATTGAGTAGTCCGGTGGCGCCAGTGGCTCTGGTGCTGAGAGTTTCGGCGGGTCTCAGGCTATCACTTATAGCCGAGACCCACCGCGGATGACACAGGCGCAGCTAATATGCCTATGCCTGATGCTGCAGCGACAATAACTTACTGCCCAGTGGCAGGAGGGGGTTAAACAATATCAGTTCTTCTGGGGATACTTGTACAGGTTTTTGAAGGAACGCAGCACAGAGGTTGTTCCAAACATTCTGTACAACTAACCACAGATTTTCTGTAAATGTCGCTGCTCGAGTCTTTCTGTCTCTTCATGTAATCCCAGAAAGATGGGTTGAGATCCGAAAAGAGATCAGGGGGCATGTGGGAGAACATATCACTTCCAGGACTCCTTGTTCTCCTTTACATTAAAGATAGTTTATAATGACCTTGGCGGGATTTTTGGGGTCATTCTGCTATATGCTATACAAATAAATACATCCTTCATAAATATAGGTTCTCCTCTATCATACCCTAATAAAAAGAAATGTTTTACACTGCATTTCTATGTTCGCTGATGGTATATGTGAAGGGTGTTGTGTAGGAGTGTTATGCGTCATGTTATCTTTTGAGTAAGTATCTAAAAGCAGATTCTCTTACCCGACGTTTGCCTCAGCTGCACAACAAATCCCCAGATGACTGTGTGACACTAAAAGCCATTATATTATACTGGAAGGCATTAAAGTGTAAGACAAAAAGAGTAAACATAAATGACGCCAGCTCTGACACCTTATAAATGCCTGGCCCCTTAGAGCTTTCTGTGCTAGAAGAAGCCATATGGAGCAGCCTAAGATCTCTCAGGCCTAATCTGTTTTATAAGTGCATATGTTTGAGAAGAATCCCGTATGTTTGAGAAAGTGTAGCAGAACATTAAATGATTTGGTAATTAAAAGAATGACTGTCCTTTCCATCACAGTCCCTACTGGGTGATCCTGAAGGGATATTTGGAAAAGTAGCCTGTGCCGAATAGTTAATGCTTCAAAACTGAAGTAGCTGCATTAGTCCCTCTGGAATAATGAAACTTGACTCAGCCAAATTATTTCACATTGAGTTTCATCCTTCCCTTTGTATATTCCCCTAGAGAAACCTTTATCATTTTCTCCGCACAGTCAACTCGCTATTGCACTGCAGAAGAGGGACCACACGGAAAACTTTGTTCTATAAAACACCGGCTCTCCTGGGTGCCACCTGACGTATTTTACTCTAAATAGTGCTAATTGTTTCCAGCAGATTTTTAGATCACATCCAAATAATTTTTTTTCTTTTCTCCCTCATTCCACTTTCGAAGCAAAATGTATAATGTTAGGCTGTTCTGTCTCAATGCCTTTTGTTAGATCACTTAAGCATCCATTGATTATCTCCAAAAAAGATTCTTGGCAAAATTTAGGCTGTGTACTTCAGAGAGTAGCCATCTCAGTATGGTGACAATGGGGCCAGATGGATTTTTTTTTATAGTTTATGTATATTTAATAGTTAATTAATTAATTTATTTTACATACTATACTTTTTGTTATTTTTTAACAATTTTGTCTAACAAATACGGGTGAATTTCAAGGAAATTTGCTATTCTAGAATACTTGACCCTTTAACTTGAGCAAGCTGTAGTTAACAGAAATTAACCACCTGCGATCTAGCTACTCTCTACACTCTCTGTATACTCTCTACACCTGGATTAGAGAGCTCCACGCCTGGGCACTGGAAGATGGGGTATGCTATGATACCTTATATTTAGAGTCAAAGAAACATTGGATAACCATAGCAAAAATGTTGATATGTATGTATTCTTTTCACCTGTACCTCACTATACGCCCCCCAAACAGTCACTCACCTGGCCACATTCCTGCTGTTCCTTCCCATTGCCGACGTGTGTTCCCACCCCCTAGAGTGTGCGTGCTCCAGCTTGATGACATTTAAAGGGTCAGTGCTCTCCTAATTGGTCCCTGCTCCCTAGCACTCCCCTATAACTGTGTGAACCTGCCTGACCCCCCCCCCCTGGAGCCTGTGCATGCTTCCATTGTTAGTGGTCCTAGCTGCCCATGATTCCTGCCCATGATTCCTGCATCTGTTACTGCTGCTTGTGGTTCTAGCCCTGCTTCCTGCCATGTGTGCTGTTGTGGCCCTGCCTGCTGGCTACATATTACCAGCTGCACCTTTGCCTTCCTTCGCTAGCAAGTCATGCCAGGGGAAATGACCTGGGGGTTACCTGCCACAACAAGTCCAAACCACCTTTTGGTGGGCTCTGGTGAAATCCAGCGACCTCTTAGACTCTTATACTTGGTGTGGCTTATACCATTGCTAGCGGTGGTTCATTGGATCCACTGCTCCTGTCGTAACATTAGAATATGTTCACATAGCATCATTTTATGGCCATTTTCTTTTGGGCGGCCATCATTTTGGTGGCAAAATGCTTCAGTTTTATGCAATTTATGTTTGTCATTTGACAGCGTTTTGGCACCAAAATAACTACTGTCCAAAAAACGGCCATGAAACTGCAAAAAAAAAAAAAAAAAGTTTGAACATAGCTTTACAGAGTAGAGCAGACTTGTGTATGGTTAACCCTTCCACATTTTCCACTGGTTGGTGAGAACAGGTAAAGAACCTCATTCTCCAAGGATACTTGCCACAAACTTGGTGTCAAGGACGTACAGTAGCAAACACTAGGCCCTTTTGTTAAGGATAGCCCAATGCAGCACAATAATAGGGAGACAATTTTGATCTTTGTTCTAGTGCCCCCTCTTCTCCATGTATTTTCAGTTTACTGATTCAAGATTTAAGATAATCTATATCATAAAAATCAAAGTCTGTCTGTCTGTCTGTCCTTCTGTCTGTCTGTCTGTCCTCTATAGACTTCCAAACGCCTGAACCGTTTGACCCCAAATTTGGCACACAGATACATTAAGTGCCCAGGAAGGTTATTGCGAAGGTCCCGTCCCCGCCAGATGTACAGGAGGGGAGGGGGAGGGGAAAGAGAGGCGCCCCATAGAGATGAATGGGAAAATCTCCTCACTGCAAACACAGGTGATATAATTAGCTGCAGTAGACACAGCAGATGGAGCCTTAGCAACCAATAGGATTACTGCTTTCATTTTCACAGGGAGCAATGGTTGCTAGGGAAGCTGCCTCACAACATCCACAGTAATAACTGGTAGACCCCCTACTCCATCTATGCAGTACATGTATATACAGGACCCCCTACTCCATCCATACAGTACATGTATATACAGGGCTCAACAGGTATACCAAACTGTGACTGGGTAACACTGCTACACCAGACCTGACCAATACCGCCATACTGTGCTGGATAACACTGTCATACCAGACCTGACCAATACCACCATACTGTGACTGGACAACACTGCCAGACCTGACCAATACCGCCATACTGTGACTGGACAACACTGCCAGACCTGACCAATACCGCCATACTGTGACTGGACAACACTGCCAGACCTGACCAATACCGCCATACTGTGACTGAATAACACCTCCATACCAGACCTGACCAATACCGCCATACTGTGACTGGATAACACCGCCACACCAGACCTGACCAATACCGCCATACTGTGACTGGATAACACTGCCACACCAGACCTGACCAATACCGCCACACTGTGACTGGATAACACTGCTATACCAGACCTGATACCAACATACTGTGACTGGATAACACTGCCATACCAGACCTGAACAATACCGCCATACTGTGACTGGATAACACTGCCACACCAGACCTGACCAATACCGCCATACTGTGACTGGATAACACTGTCATACCAGACCTGACCAATACCGCCATACTGTGAATGGATAACACCGCCACACCAGACCTGACCAATACCGCTATACTGTGCTGGATAACACTGTCATACCAGACCTGACCAATACCGCCATACTGTGACTGGATAACACTGCCATACCAGACCTGACCAATACCGCCATACTGTGACTGGATAACACTGCCATACCAGACCTGACCAATACCTGCAAACTGTGACTGGGTAACACCGCCACACCAGTCCTGACCAATACCACCATACTGTGACTGGATAACACCATCATATCAGACCTGACCAATACTGCCATACTGTGACTGGATAACACCACTATACCAGACCTGACCAATACCACCATACCGTGACTGAATAACACCGCCACACCAGACCTGACCAATACCGCCATACTGTGACTGGATAACACCCCATACCAGACATGACCAATACCGACACACTGTGACTGAATAACACTGCCATACGGGTAAATACAACCCTGCAGGTATACAGGACACTACAGGCATACAGGACCCCAAAACTATACACTACAAGTGCAAGGGACCTCCACAAAACTATATACTACAGGTATACAGGACCCCAAACTTTACACTACAGGTATAAAGGACCCCAAACTATACACTACAGGTATACAGGACCCCAAAACTATACACTACAGGAATACAGGAACTCCACCAACTATATACTACAGGTATATAGGACCCCAAACTATACACTACAGGTATACAGGACCTCAAAACCATACACTACAGGTATACAGGACCTACACCAACTCTATAATACAGGTATACAGCACCTTCACCAACTCTATACTACAAGTATACAGGACCCCAAATATACTATAGGTATACAGGAACTCCACCAGCTATATACTTCAGGTATATAGGACCCCAAACTATACACTACAGGTATACAGGACCTCCACCAACTCTATACTATAGTTATACAGGACCCTCAAACTATTTACTACAGGTATACAGGACCCCCGAACTATATACTACAGGTATACAAGACCTCCACCAATTATACACTACAGGTATCCAGGACCCTCAAACTATAAACTACAGGTATACAAGACCTCCACCAACTATACATTACAGGTATACAGCACCAACTATATACTACAGGTATACAGGACCCCCGAACTATAAACTACAGGTATACAAGACCTCCACCAACTATACATTACAGGTATACAGCACCAACTATATACTACAGGTATACAGGACCCCCGAACTATAAACTACAGGTATACAAGACCTCCACCAACTATACATTACAGGTATACAGCACCAACTATATACTACAGGTATACAGGACCCCCGAACTATACAGCACAGGTATACAGGACATTCACCAACTGTACACTGCAGGTATACAGGACCTCCCTCAACTATACACTATAGGTATACAGCCCCCCAACTATGCACTACAGATATGCGAGACCCCTAAAAACTATACATTGTGGGTATACAGAACCCCTCCAACTATGCACTACAGGTATACACTAATTCCACTGATTAACTCAGATGAAACAATACCTTTAGCTTGGCCTCCTGGGCACCTTAGAACAAATCTAATTAACACACTGACACTTTATACCCGGGCAGCGCCGGGTACATTTTCTAGTCAGAAATAAAGGTCAAACCCAGTAGAACTGCTAAAGCTTTATACATACTGTATTCAGCATTCACTTTATTTATCCACTTTAAATATGTTTTCTGCCCTATTCAACAAACAGTTGGCTAGCAGGGAAGGGCAGGAGACAAAAATAATTTAAAAAAAAAACACCTACACCCAGTTCCATGCCACCACGCAGGACTTCCTTGGAGGAGTATCCCTGGGATGTCACCATACACTGTGGCATGCTGCAGCCGATTACTGGGTGATATCACCAAGGCACTTCTCCTGGGTAGTGCAAATGGCTCAGGACTAGTAGTGAATGTTTTTTGTTTTGTTTTTGTCCTGTACTTCCCTGCTAAAGTACAATTTTTTTTAACCCTTAGACGACCCAGGGCGTATAGTTACGCCATGGAAGTCTGTCCCCAGACGACCTAGGGCGTAACTGTACGCCCTGGGTGTATCTCCCGCTATGAAGCGTGCTCCGGAGCGGAGCGCGCTTCATAGCAGGTGGGGGCCGGCTGCAATCAGCAGCCGGGACCTCACCGGCAATGACACGCTGCAGCGATCGCGCTGCCGCGTGTCATTAACTCCTTAAACGCCGCGGCGTTTAAGTGTAAGTGACAGGGGGAGTCCCCTGTCACCTACCGATCGGGACCCCCGCAGTGTGACTGCGGGGGTCCCGATCGGTAAAACGGGCCGCCGGAGCTCTCTCACCTGCCTCCGTGCGGTCCGATCGGCGCTCTGGTCACTGAGCCTGCACAGGCAGGCTCAATGAGCAGATCGCCGATAACACTGATCAATGCTATGCCTATGGCATAGCAATCATCAGTGTAAAAATCCAAGTAGTGAATGTAAAAGTCCCCCAAAGGGACTTCAAATGTGTAAAAAAAAAAAAGTTAAAAACACTAACACACTACCCCAAAACCCCTCCCCCAATAAAAGTCTAAATCACCCCCCTTTCCCATTATATAAATAAAACATATAAAAATAAATAAATAGATAAACATATAATATACCGTAGCGTGCGTAATTGTCCGATCTATTAAAATATAACAAGCGTCATTGCGAACGGTAAACGGCGTACACGAAAAGAGGGAAAAAAGTGCGCGAATTACCGATTTTATGTTACATTATATATATAAAAAAATTAATAAAAAGTGATCAAAACGTCCGATCTTCACAAATATGGTATTAATAAAAACTAGAGATCATGGCGGAAAAAATGACACCCCATACAGCCCCGTAGGTGAAAAAATAAAACCGTTATAAGCGTCACAATAGTCCCATTTTATTTATAATTAATTGCCAAAAAAAAGAATTTCATTTAAAAAAAATATATAACATTAGAGAATCTGCGTAAACCTGCATATGGTTGTGTTCGTACTGACCTATAGAGTAATGGTATCATGTCGCTTTTACCATATAGTGCATTACGTAGACACAGGAACCCCCCAAACGTTACCATATTGCATTCTTTTTTGCGATTTCACCAATTTATATCTTCATAAATAATATATTTGGAATTCCATCATACATGTTATGGTAAAATGAATGACGCCATTACAAAGTACAACTATTCCTGTAAAAAACAAGCACTTACATGGCTTGTAGATAGAAAACTGAGAGTGCTAGAGCTCTTAGAAGGGGAGGAGGGAAAAATGAAAGCACCAAGATCAAAATTTGCGCGGTCCACTGGGTCATTTTGGGCCTGGTCCTCAAAGGGTTAAGGATTGTAAAATCCCTTTAATTTTCTTTAATCTATAAAAATAATAACATTAACATACTTTTAAGTAGTTCTATATACTATACTGTATGTTATGTCTTTATCTTAATCATGCCTGTACCTATTTAAAGAGACCCATCTGAAGACTAGCCTTCACCCCAATCAGATGTATGTCCTTCGAGCCCTACACATATGCTGTCTGAAAACTAAGCCTGGTAAAATTGATTTGCTTGCCCTTTGGAAAATGAAATTCCCTTTTGAGAAGACAGTGTTTGATTTATGCATCCTCACGATAATTAAAAGAGCGCTAACCATTTTCCCTTGATTGAAATTGTAGAAATAATGATCTCTAAAATACCGCCTTCAGAGTCTCTAAGAGAATTGAGCATCATGAGAACCACTGGTCCAATGGAAGTGCATGTCAGTGTTCAGTCAGTCAGTGGAAAGGAGCAGATGTCAGCCCTGCTATGGTTTACCACACATCACGGGCACTCGAAATGTTCAATCTTAATGAAACACGCACAAACACATAATGCCTCCCTCTAGACATCACTTACACAATGGAATGTTTATGTCTGCATCTGTTTTTGTTCTCTATATTTTATGTACACTACATTTTACTTATTTATTTCCATACCTTACGTTTGGTGAACTTGTAAAATGTGTGTTAGTAATTTCGATAAAATACATATGTAGCTACAAACTTACTTTTAAACATCCCCCAAGTCGAAGCATATCAGTGACAGGGAGGTTAGGGGAAGTCAAATTCTCCAATACTCCATACTAAAACTATCTAAAAAAAAAAAAAAAAAAAAAAAAAATGTTGTTCTCTGCCACTCCAGAACAGCCACTTCTCCAGTGTCCCTTTCCATTAGTGCTGCATTGATATTACATACTTCATGCACTTGACATTGCATCCAATCACTGGCTTCAGCAGTCTCTTTCTGTATGTATGGCATGCGACAGCTGATATCAGTGGTTGGGTGTATGTGACCACCACACCACTTCCATTGGAGGACACCATAGTGGTGTCCTTGGTGGCAGTGGATTACCTTCCTGCCATGTGTGCATTCTAGTATGGAACAACCTTTGTTATTGGATTGAGACTAGGATTAACCCTTTGAGGACCAGGCCCAAAATGACCCAGTGGACCACGCAAATTTTGATCTTTTCGCTTTTGTTCCCCCCCCCCTTCTAAGACCTCTAGCACTCTCCGTTTTCTATCTACAAGGTCATGTATTGGCTTGTTTGCTTCAGGAATAGTTGTACTATGTAATGGCGTCTTTGATTTTACCATAACATGTATGACGATATCCCAAATATATTATTTATGAAGATATAAATAGGTGAAATCGTAAAAAAGAATGCAATATGGTAACATTTAGGGGGTTCCTGTGTCTACATAAGGCACTGTATGGTAAAAGCGACATGATACTATTACTCTTTAGGTCAGCCCTAACACAACCATATGAAGGTTACACAGATTCTCTAATGTTATATATATATTTTTTTATGAAATCCTTTTCTGTGGCAAATAATTATTAATAAAATGGGTCTATTGTTACGCTTATAACAGTTTTATTTTTTCACCTACGGAGCTCAATGGGGTGTCATTTTTTCCGCCATGATCTCCAGTTTTTATTAATACCATATTTGTGAAGATGGGACGTTTCGATCACTTTTTATAATTTTTTTTATATATATAATGTAAAATAAAGTCGGTAATCCGCGCATTTTTCCCTCTTTTCGTCTACACCTTCGTCGTTCGCAATGAAGCTTGTTATATTTTAATAGATCGGACAATTATGCATGCTACAGTATATTATATGCACAAGCCAAAAAGACAGAAATGGCGGCACATCGCACCCATAGCTGACACAAAAGCTTATTCAGCTACATTTAAAACCAACATCAGAAGTTATTATATAATTTGGCCAAACCATATTGCCTCATGTACCACGTGCAGGTCTTCTGATACACATGAGTCCCTAACCAAAAAACATCACTGTGCCAGTCAGCGACCACAATCCCCGCA
The DNA here is from genome assembly GCF_027789765.1 of Dendropsophus ebraccatus. NCBI lineage: Eukaryota > Metazoa > Chordata > Amphibia > Anura > Hylidae > Dendropsophus > Dendropsophus ebraccatus. The sequence goes on from NC_091454.1 coordinate 173,480,379, forward strand.
AAACGTGCGCAGGCAGAGAAAGGGGGCCATGGAATGGCCCTGCAACCCCATTGTCACAGGACCAGACCCTAAAGGGCCCCCCCGGACCCCGCAGGCGCCACCGGCGGAAAAAGAGGACGCCAAGCAACACAAGTGTGAAGAAGCTCTTACCTCTCTCTCCATTCCTCTGCAGGTAGAATGGGAGAATACTAGGAGATCCTCCCCTTATGAACACAGGTGCTTCCCGCTAATTTGGATCACATGGGTCTTGCAAAGCACGAGTGCTAGCCACAATGAAAAAAGGGACAGAATACATAAAATATGCACAAGCCAAAAAGACAGAAATGGCTGCACATCGCACCCATGGCTGACACGAAAGCTTATTCAGCTACATTTAAAACCAACATCAGAAGTTAGTATATAATTTGGCCAAACCATATTGCCTCATGTTCCACGTGCAGGTCTTCTGATACACATGAGTCCCTAACCAAAAAACATCACTGTGCCGGTCAGCGACCACAATCTCGCAAAACGTGTGCAAGCAGAGAAAGGGGGCCACGGAATGGCCCTGCAACCCCATTGTCACAGGACCAGACCCTAAAGGGCCCCCCCGGCGGAAAAAGTGGACGCCAAGCAACACAAGTGTGAAGAAGCTCTTACCTCTCTCTCCATTCCTCTGCAGGTAGAATGGGAGAATACTAGGAGATCCTCCCCTTATGTACACAGGTGCTTCCCGCTAATTTGGATCACATGGGTCTTACAAAGCACGAGTGCTAGCCACAATGAAAAAAGGGACAGAATACATAAAATATGCACAAGCCAAAAAGACAGAAATGGCTGCACATCGCACCCATGGCTGACACGAAAGCTTATTCAGCTACATTTAAAACCAACATCAGAAGTTAGTATATAATTTGGTCAAACCATATTGCCTCATGTACCATGTGCAGGTCTTCTGATACACATGAGTCCCTAACCAAAAAACATCACTGTGCCGGTCAGCAACCACAATCCCCGCAAAACGTGCGCAAGTAGAGAAAGGGGGCCACGGAATGGCCCTGCAACCCCATTGTCACAGGACCAGACCCTAAAGGGCCCCCCCGGACCCCGCAGGCGCCACCGGCGGAAAAAGAGGACGCCAAGCAACACAAGAAGAAGCATTTAAACATTTAAAACCAACATCAGAAGTTAGTATATAATTTGGCCAAACCATATTGCCTCATGTACCACGTGCAGGTCTTCTGATACACATGTTTATTTGTTTATTCATTTTACATGTTTACATTTTACATGTTTTATTTATATAATGGGAAAGGGGGGCTGATTTAAACTTTTATTGGGGGAGGGGTTTTGGGGTATTGTGTTAGTGATTTTAACTTTTTTTTTAATACATTTTAAGTCACTTTGGGACATTTTATACACTGATCATTGCTATGCCACAGGCATAGCATTGATCAGTGTTATCGGTGCTCTGCTCACTGAGCCAGGCTCAGTAAGCAGATCGCCGATCGGACTGCACAGAGGAAGGTGAGAGACCTCCTGCGTTCCGCTTTAACAATCGGGACCCCCGCAGTCACACTGCGGGGGTCCCGATCGGTAAGTTACAGGGGACTCCCTTTGTCACTTACACTTAAATGCCGCGGCCCTTTAAGGAGTTAATGTCACGCTGCTGCGCCATCGCTGCAGGGTGTCATTGACAGTGAGGTGCCTGCTGCTGATTGCAGCCGGCCCCCACCTGCTATGAAGCGCGCTCAGCTCCGGAGCGCTTCATAGCTCAGGACGTACCGGTACGTCCAGGGTCATCTGGGCACAGACTTCCAGGACGTACTGGTATTTCCTAGGTCATCTAGGGGTTAAAGAACTTCGCTTGTCACTCTGATCATCCATGAACTTATAGGGGGACATTTACGATTCTGTGGTGGTGCAGAACGCTTGCTCGCAGGCATAAATCATGATCCAAATCTACACCTGCTGGGTGCGCGGGTTCAGGCGCCTGGCGGGCCGGATTCACTGAGAGGTGTGCGTCTCTTAAAGAATTCTGACATGGAAGACTTATACACCGGTCTTCATAAATCCCCACATAGTGTCCCCTTGAAATTTTGCAGAGACATGTCAAAAATATTGATTAAAAGGACGCTGGTTGACCTCAGGAAGATCAACCAAAACACTGCAGTGACACCATCACGTGTCTCAACGTCAGTGTATTCTAGAACATTGCCCCCTGGGAAATCGAATATGCAAAAGAACACTGCAGAGACACCATCACATGTCTCGACGTCAGTGAACAAGCCAGACCTTCTCTCCGGGAAGGAACAACCAATCCAAAGCGTTCTCCAGTCAAGGAAACCACCTCAGCAAGGTATCCATCCACAGACAGCTGTTTCGGGGTTTTTGCCCCTCATCAGTGTGGATTATGTTTCTGGCTAGGTCAACCAGCGTCCTTTTGCATGCACTTACTAGTCATTGCTCCCACTAGCAAGAATCCTACTCCACACTGATGAGGGGCAAAAACCCTGAAACAGCTGTCTGTGGATGGATACCTTGCTGAGGTGGTTTCCTTGACTGGAGAACGCTTTGGCTTGGTTGTTCCTTCCCGGAGGGAAGGTCTGGCTAGTTCACTGACGTTGAGACATGTGATTGTGTCTCTGCAGTGTTCTTTTGCATATTTGAAAAATATTGATTAGTCAGGGTCTGAAAGTTTATACCCCTATGATCTCTAAAACAAGTTGGACTCACTGCCTTTTCTGTCTCATTTCACTAGAGGAGCTGTATAGGCCTATAATAGGGTTAACATGTGCAGTGAGGGGGAGCTCATACCAAGTCATGGAGTAAACTGCAGGACAATGGATTTCTCACAGCTCATTTTAGAGATCGTCGGGGGTGGTGACTAGAGGTGAGCGGAACTTTCGGACTTTCGGTATCTTGAATTCCCTGGAAGATCCTTTCCGCAGATTCCCGATAGCACAACTACGCTCCCGGGATCGCAGGCATAGTAATGGAGCGAAGATGCCGTCGGACCAAAAGTCCGAAGGTTCGCTCATCTCTAGTGGTGGCCACTCAGACCATGACAAATCAAACTTTTGGCATGTCTCTGAGAAATGGTAAAAGTTTTTTTTCTTCAAATGACAGGCACGGTTTAAGCCGTCAAGCTGCTACAAAACTACAATTCCCGTCATACCTGAAAAACCAAAGCTTTGCTTTTGGCTATCCAGACATGATGGGAATTGTAGTTCTGCAACAGCTAGAGGGTCACAGGTTTGACACCTGTGTTCTAAAAAATGAGCCTCAGGTTTTGAGATATTTCCAAATTTTTTAAAAGTTCATTCTGCTTTTGGTATCATGATATGACACACCAACAAGCAAACCAGAAGTCTCATTTTCTCTATTAACGATAATGACTTTGAATGCCTTTCCATCTCTTTACAGTGTTTTCAGCACAGGTTGTAAAAGGTTTTTATTGTATAATAAATAAAGTAAGTGTATTAATTTGTATAATTATATTATGCCATAGCTTTTTATTAGCTTGTCTGTGTTCACGTTATCTTAGTTTTTACCTTAGAATCACCTATCAGTCAACTTCTGTATCTACACAGTTCATTTCAAGAGCATAATAGGTATTTAGCCAATTAGTATTTCTCTTTCATTTACTGAAAATTGTGTGGCCGTTAAATATGATAATAGTGCACTTTATCATAGCAATTTGTTCATGTTGCCAGAGAGTTTACTTATAAAACAATGAAATATACTAATCACTTCTGAACTACATAAAAGAATATGGGCATTTAATATGAAAATCCATACAGATTTTTTTCCAACTAAAAGTCTAGTAAGGGGAGGGGGAGGCGCTAAAGAAAAATAGAAAAATATCCTATACTTACCTACCCCGGTCCCTTCCTGGTCCACTGTAGTTCCCTTTGATCCCCTGAAGTGTTAAGCGGACCTGACAAAAAAAAAAAACCCAAAAGGTAAAGAGAGACCAGAGGGCAAATACATAATACATTTTGCAAAAAAGAATATAAGGAAAACACATTATCACTATTGCCTTACTTCACCAGTATCCCTGGGACCCTTGAAACCGCCCAACACGTGTTTCACTCTTCCGTGCTTTATCAGCTATTGAATACACAAATGTGTAATGTTTCATTGGTACTATAGTAATATCACACTTAACAGATTGTAGCTGATCATTGGGAGTCCCTGTGACAATTCCTCATCATAGCACCCTTCTAACAAAATGGCATTGTCCAAAGTGGATAGGTTCCATAATGCACTGATGTCTAGTAACAGGGGCATAGCCAGGATTCATGGGGCCCCATAGCAAGAGACTGTACAGCCCACCCCCCCTCCCGTCGACACACAGCACAAAGTACTGAATATATATATATATATATATATATATATATATATATTAGGCTTGGTGATGTGGCCACAAACAAAAATCTCTTATGACCAGAGGCAGAAGCAGCTAAAAAAGTGACTGGCAGAGCAGAGAGCCAATGGCTTCTTGCTCTGTCAGTCTACTATATTTAACTATAAGGGCCCATTAGGAGCCCTTATGGTTACATACAAAGGTGCAGGAGCAGACTACCTTCTGCCTAACCTCTTATGTACTGCAGTGTGTAAGTGACCCAAAGTTCACTTACATGCTGGAACACAAAAAAAAAAAAACACAGTTAAAAAGGAAGACAAGGAGATCTCTGCTTCCCTGCTTCTGCACTGATAACCCCTGACCTCTGGCATAATTTACTACTTGATTGCAGCAGCCGGAGAACAGAGGTTAGGGGTTATCAGAGAAGTGAAGAAAAGATCTCCTTGTCCTCTGCATATTAACCGTTTTTCATGTTGCAGCATGTAAGTGAACACTGGTTCACTTACACATTTCAGTACAAAAGGGGTTAAACACATGGACACAGGAGACTCTTATCTTCCCTGTGCATCCCAGGACCCCCCTCCTGCATGGGCCCCATAGGAACTGCCTACCCTGCCTCTATGGTAGCTACGCAACTGTTTAGTAATCTTCCTGTTTCTGAGGCTAAGTAATGACAGTTTTTGATACCTATAAACACTTTCTCAATTGTAAGTAGTGCTTCCAGTGTGCAGAACCAGGGGTGCTCCTCTGAGGCTGCTAGTAAACAATCAGAAAATACATGCATCACCTTATAAACATCAATCTCCTAGTGATTCATTAGCAAGTCTGGGGGTGTTTCCCTTTCATATTTAATTGTTATACTGTCTTTGATTATCATTTTGAATTTAATATAATAAGTGCATTGTTTAGCTAGATAGGAACCAAAATCTGATGTAATTGAAGGAAGATGCACAGATAGAAAGAAAGAAAAATGATAATAGATTATGCTTTGCTTTTCATTTTGTTAGAAGTGCCAGAGCACAAACATTAACCTGTGCTTGCTTTTAGGCAGGGACATTGTGTGCAGCAATGCATAGCAAATTCTATTTGTGTTGTTTTATCATAGAATCTTTCTAGAAGGCTTCACAGATGTATGAATATCTTTAAGCAGACAATGATATCAGAACAAGACCTCATTGCTGTAATGCTTAATTTTAGAGCAATGAAGACTAATTTTATTATATTCCCTCATATTTGAGTATTAGCAAATCTCAAGTATTTAATTAGCCGCACTATGCAAACATCTAACACATTAAATAAACAAGCTCTTGAATCTTTGCCTTTGCTTAAATAGGCAAATAAAGTCTGAGCATGTGGTGCCGAGCCCATTATTGTTTCCTATTATCAACATACTAGGGGAAGAGAGAGGATTTTTTTTTTTTGCTAGTTCCCTGCATAACAATGAACTCCCTACTAAAATACCAATGTCAATACATTTATTTGCATTTAATATAGTTCTCATCTACACTACAGACTTACACTGCCCATGTAAACACATGAATCTACTTAACCTCCATTAATATATTAATGGAAATGAATGAAGATGTCTTAAAATCATAACCTTGGGAGTAACATCATGACGTTCTCTGCATTACAATAATACTTTCCTATAAAATCTGTGAGTAACACATTCATTATTAAAGGGAAAAATCAAACTTGAACAACCAGAACCTATTCCACCACACACTTGAAGAGTTAAAAGCTTCACCTAGTTTAACCTTCATTTCAGGATAAGTACTTAGTTGCTTGCTTCCATAGCTGTTTCCTTGTATGCAGGTAACTGGTCAATTAGACAAATGGGTCCTGACGGCTGCTGCATGTCATTCAAAAGGGTTTACTGATTTAGAAGAAAACTGTTTTCAACTAGCGATGTCTGTGCAGCCCTTGCCTTAAGTGTAAAAAAAAATAAACCTTATACATAACTCACCATGCTCCCTGGTGTTCTTGTAGTTTCTGCCCGCTGTCTATAGCTGCGGATAGGACTTCAGAGACTGTCTCTGAAGTTACAGTCTCTGAGCAGCCTGACACTTTAGAGAGCAGCTCTGAAGTTCAACAGCAGGTGCGGACAGCAGGCAGCAGCTAGGCGACACCAGGGATCATGGGTAGGTCTGTTAAAGTGTACTATTTGTTATACAGTCATCAATTGTTGGCCCCACATCACTATCACACATAGAGATGCGCAGTCGGCATCCGATTATTTTTACGCAGGTTGAAAGGAAAAAAATCAGCCGATGATTGTTTCTTTGATCGTTCAGTTTGACGCTGATCCCGGATCGGCAATAGCAATCAGGCCATAGCAATCTATCACCGATCTGATCGATCTTTGCTGTGTATATACACAGCATTGATCTCTATGAGAGATCAGTGCTGTGTATATACAAGTCCCCCAGAGGGACTCCTAGTTAAAGTTAAAATAAAAGTAAAAATGTTTTCCTATTTTATAAATATAAATAAATAAATAAACAAATAAATAAACATATTTAGTATTGCAGCGCGCATAATCGCCTGAACTATTAATTAATCACATTCCTGATCTTGCACAGTAAACGGCGTAAGCGCAAAAAAATTCCAAAGTGCTAAATTGCGCATTATTTGTCGCATCAAATCCAGAAAACATTTTATAAAAAGTGATCGAAAAGTCTCATATGCGCAATCAAGGTACTGATAGAAAGTACATGTCATGGTGCAAAAAATGACACCTCAATCAACCCCATAGACCAAAGGATAAAAGCTCTGTAAGCATGGAAATAGAGCAGTTTTAAGGAACATATATTTGTTAACAATGGTTTGAATTTTTTACAAGCCATCAGATAATATAAAAGTTATACATGATACATATCATTGTAATAGTAACGACTTGAGGAACATGCATAACAAGTCAGTTTTACCATAGGGCGGACGGCGTAAATTCAAAACTCCCCGAAATCAAAACAAATTCCTTTTTTTTTTTTTCAATTTGACAGCGCAAATGATTTTTTTCTGGTTTCGCAGCATATGTTATGGAAAAATAATGGCTGTCATTGCAAAGTACAATTGGTTTCACAAAAAATAAGGGCTCATGTGGGTCTCTAGATGAAAAAATGCAAGCACTATGGCCTTTTAAACATAAAGTGGAAAAAGCAAAAGTGCAAAAATGAAAATTGGCTTTGACCTTAAGGGGTTAATAGAACAATCATAGCTAATAAGTTTTTTCTTCAGAACTGCCCCATTTATTAGTTCTAGACTGATGCTACTACTGATGCTGATTCTAGAAAAAAAATCTTCCACCAGTGCACAGGCATGCATAAAATAAAATTTAAAAAATGCAACTTTGCCATTCAAAGTCCCTGGACAGCATGACCCCCCCCCCCCCCCCCCCGCCTAAAATTAAAAAAAAAACAAAAAAAATAAAAAAAAAACCTGTGGCATAACCCACCGAAGTGCTACAAAAATTACCCCTTTAAATAAAGAATCAATACAGCAAATTCTACTTTACTCTAGCACTCATTGTTTGGGTGTACAACACATGTTTCAGTCTGTTATTTCATAATGTCATTTTTTATCTTATTGGTCTCTGATACTATGAAGTTTGCTTTATTGTCTAGCACCAGCCTTAGGGTTGCTCTATTACAATTGACTCTGTATTTCAGTACTAGGGCAGAGGTTGGTGGCTTGACTGTTCTTTAATAAGGCACCATGTAATCCTCACAATACGATTTCACAACGGCAGATAAGTAAATAAGAAATGGCAGGGTATATAGGAAAAAAGAAACATGCCCATGTAGAGAAGAGATTCTTTCATTTCTGTGATGCTTGATAGGCTTTGTACAATTGTTTCTGATGTACCTATGTTCTAAAACATAGTTCATGAAGAAAAATGCAAATACAGCAACTTCAATACCTAAGTGCACTGCATGCTGTTTGTGTATATGTAATGTAAGAAGTATCAATGTAGATGAATGTGAGCGATGACAGTATTTATAGCAAAAGAATTATGATATTTAAATTTAACCAAATACCTTTCTAACTTGCCATTAGAGCTTACTTAGGCAAGATAAAGACCTTTACTTAAAGGGGTAGTGCGGCGCTAAAAAATTATTCACAGAATAACACACATTCACAGAATAACACACACACCCTGCCGCCGTCCCCCCTCCGCCGCGTCACAACTGTGTTCAGCGTCATCAGCTGCTCAGCCGCGATTGGCTGAGCATAACTGTGCTCAGCCAATCGCGGCTGAGCACAGTTGTGACCCGGCGGAGGGGGGATGGCGGCAGGGATTCAGCCGTCCGTCCAAAGATGACATTTGGCACAAAATGGCGGACAGCCCTCGACACGGATCAGGTAATGTATAATGCACCACACACTTTTGGGTACACGGGCGGGGGTGGTGGGACACGTAATGTGTGTTATTCTGTGAATAATTTTTTAGCGCCGCACCTTTAATGCAAATGTGACCACAATGGATTGGATACCGCATAATAGCCTTTTATAAAATCTATTAAGAAGGTTTTCTCATCATATAAAGTGATGGCATACAGTATATGCATATGCTATGACTTTATGATTAGTGGAGGTCCAAACTTCCGGACTCCAACTGTTTATGAGCAGGATAGGGATTCAGAGCAGATATAGCACTATGGGGGAAATTTATCAAGGGCTTTGCACCTATTTTTAGAACCATTTTTAAAATCTAAGTTTTATTTATGAACCAGTATTTGACGGGCAAATATTTTTTAGATGCACCTTTTTTTTTACTGCCTGTTTTGAGTATTCACCAAAAAGTTTGCAAATTCCTGGATTAGCGCCCAGAATTTGAGCCTTTTACATTTTTTTTTAAAGTTGCACAAACAGGTACCGAATGAATATTCTTGTATAATTTTTGCTTTTTCTGCAACTTGTGACTTTTTACTTGCATTCACTGAAGTGCTACAGTTTCATAAGTCAGTCACAAGATTTCGGAACAAAATATACACCAATCCTCATTAGAATAGTCACACAAATTAGACTCCTTAGTAAATGTCCCCCTATGTCTCCTTCTTGAGAGTGACAGGATTCCCATTCATTCTTTCATTCTCATTACCACTGGAGTAACCCAGAGGTCAGGGCTGCTGTTTTACATAGTGTGAACATAGCCTAAATGCAATTGATGAAACCAGCACATTTTTTGTATGAAGTAGTAGTATTGGTAAATCTTCCTCCATTTTAGTAGAGAAAGAAATAAGAGATGGATTCATTGTTAATTTAAGTTAAGTTTTTTTCCCCCATATCCATCCTATGGCTGGGTTCACAGTACGTATATTTCAGTCAGTATTGTGGTCCTCATATTGCAACCAAAACCAGGAGTGGATTAAAAATACAGAAAGGCTCTGTTCACACAATGTTGAAATTGAGTGGATGGCCGCCATTTAATGGCAAATATTTGCTGTTATTTTAAAACAACGGCTGTTATATTGAAATAATGGCAGTTATTTACTGTTATATGGCGGCCATCCACTCAATTTCACCATTGTGTGGACAGAGCCTTTCTTTGTTTTTAATCCACTCCTGGTTTTGGATGCAATATGAGGACCACAATACTGACTGAAATATACATAGTGCTAACCCAGCCTAAATTTGTAAATAAATCTATATCTAGAAAATAGAAATAAAGGGGGAGATTTATTAAACATGGTGTAAAGTGAAACTGGCTCAGTTGCCCCTATGAAAGGTGGAATATGTTTGGTTGCTAGGAGCAACTTATCCAGTTTACTTTACATCACGTTTGATAAATCACCCCTGTGTGTGTGTGTGTGTGTGTGTGTGTGTGTGTGTGTGTGTGTGTATATATATATATATATATATATATATATATATATAAATTTTTTCCTCAAGTAGATATTGTCTTTACATGAAATAAAATGTTGAACTTTATGTCTGTTTCTTTCTGGTTTTCTTCTTTTTTTTATCTCTAGGTGGGAGGACATACAATGCTGCCAATCCGTTGGATGCCTCCAGAGAGTATAATGTACAGAAAGTTTACCACAGAGAGTGATGTGTGGAGTTTTGGTGTTATCCTTTGGGAGATATTTACATATGGAAAGCAACCATGGTTTCAACTCTCAAACACAGAGGTATGATCCATGCTTCAATTCCAATATTTCTGTTACCCATTTAGTCAACTGTTCACGGCTGTCTCTGCAAATGACAGATAGTGATGCATTAATGAGAGTAAATTGTGCTTCAGGCTGTGACATTTGCATTTTAAGACTAAGGCTAAGGCTCAAGCACCGTCTAAATCCAGAATGGTGGCATAGCATGTTAAATGAATAATAAATCTGGGCATTAGTTGGCATTATTTGAGCGATATGTACTGTATGTTTCTGTAGTTGATAGACTAATCAATAGTTAGACATAGTGTCTCAAAGTCCTTACTTAGTAAACTTATGTTGTATTTCCACACATGGGAAATTGATGTATTTCTGAAACACCTAAACATTAAATTAGTTCTGTCAGTGCAGTTGACTGACTGTCTTACTTTACACCAGGACAAACAAGAGCAATGTCGACTTTGATTACATCTGTAGCATGCTTCTTGACTGGTAAACATCTTCTACTCAAGAAGCACTTAGGGTCTATCTATTTAAGTGGTACACAAAGACTATCTGCAAAAGCTTGGACTCTTGTACTACAAGATAATTGCATTCATTGTTTTAAACAACGACAAAAAAATCAACTAAAAGGCATCTTCCTGAAAACATTCATTTCAATGATTGTAGTTAATGGACTGAAAAGTAACATTCCTAAAATGAGATAAGTTTAGAAAGAAGACAAAAATTTATATATATATATATATATATATATATATATATATATGTCTGTGCGCGCAGGTGTAGACAGCAGCAGCTCTATGGAGGAAATTTATTGAACTGGTGTGAAGAAGAATTGCTAGGGGCAACTGAGACAATTCTTCTTTACACCAGTTTGATAAATCTCCCCCTATGTGCTTGTGTGGTCATGATGTGAGTGCAAGCCAGTCTACCTCAACTATAAACTTCCGTCCAGTTCCTGGGACCTTTCTGTACACCTTTTTTCAACCACTTGTCCTTCCGTTCTTTCAACCAATTGCCCTTCCCTTAGTGGTTGAGTATTTTATTATCTGGTATAATAGGTGCACAATTAAAAGATAGTGGATTCAAGGAAGGGTTTTAGAGTGGCTTTTTTCAATGTCCAAATGCCCTGCTCAGAATTAACAAGGTGCCAGGTTCTCTTGTAGTAAAACCCCTTCTTTATTGGACAGTAATGCAAGTGTTTTGGGGGTCCACAGCAACTTTTATCAAGCATAGAATAGTATAGTATATTTAGTATAACGTGAGTCAAGACATTAGTTATAGTATGCTTGATAAGGAGGGAGGTGGACCCCCAAAACGTGTTGCATTACTGTAAAGAAGTGTTTTTGCCATATGAGAACCTGGAACATTGTTATTCCTAAGCAGGGTATTTGGGCATTGCAAAGAGCAACTCTGGCCCCTTCCTCTGAGCCACTTTCAATTGTACAACTATTCACTACAGGAGGGGTTTGGAAAGTGGATGGCAGCCAAACCTCCTTTTAACACAGCAACAATCATTAGAGTCATTAGATTTTCTACACTAGACACCAGAAGCTGAAATCTGCTCATATGTCACTATAGTGCCTGGGCATAGAGGATGAAGGTAAGTTTCTTACTTTTACCCTCTGTGCTGTTTTTGTGTATTTTGTAGGTTAATTCATATGAGACAGTATTACCCATAGTGCACAAAACTGCCCCATTAGCATATGAATTAAATTACAAAGCACACCAAAATGGCACAGGGGATGAAGGTAAGAACCTTACCTTCATCCTCAGTGCCTTATGCACTTATGGAGACATACGAGCAGGTGATATGCTTCTAACCTGCTGATAGTTTCCCTTAAATCGTTGCTATTTTTTGCTAAATGTTTTTCCTTATGTCAGTGGACCTGAAGTTTTTCATCTCTTTTTCACATACTATCTTTCCTTTAGGTTATTGAATGCATCACACAAGGACGTGTCCTGGAGAGACCCCGGGTGGCTCCAAAAGAAATCTATGACATTATGCTGGGGTGCTGGCAAAGAGAGCCACAGCTACGGTTAAATATCAAAGAAATCTATAAGATTCTTCAAGCCCTAGGGAAGGCTTCTCCAATTTACTTGGACATTCTGGGCTAGCACGGCCACTTCGTAAATTGTTCTATCCTGGTTTACCCTTATGTTCCCTTTTCCTGCTTTTCCGAACAAATGTCTTCATAAGGAAAAAAAAAAAGACAAAAACAAAAAAAAATAACAAAAAACTTAAGTGCCTGCAACACATTATAACACAGAAAAGAGCCTGTAAGAGCAGATGAATTTTTTTTACATCTTCCACCAATACGACAAAGAAGTCTCTGCTATTACAGACTAAATAAGAATAAAAATGAGGACATTGGGATGTAAATTATTCCACTGGAGATGTGGTTGTCCTTTAACTCCTGTACAACCAGTGTGCACAGCTCAGTACTCAACTAAATGCATAAAGACAATCTTGTTCTAAAAACTCCACAATGGCATCAAGCCTTAAGATGACATAGTCAATGAAGCATTTTACCTTTGTTGCATATGTATTGGTGGATTGCAGCAACCAAATATGTTGTCTCCCTCAAAGGAATACAGATATTTGATGATCTACTAAGTATATTCATAAAAGAAACAGCAACAAATTGCAATTCAGCCATTTTTGGAAGCTGTAAATTTACCTACTGTTCTACAATACTTCTAAATTTATGAACAATTTTTATAATCCGTAACTCCAAAATGTATAAGATTCCTGATTTCTGAAAAATGAATTGGTACCTACGGGTAAAACAATATATTTGTTTAGATCAGTTCAGTTTTTTTTTTTTCCTTTTTTTGAGAAAAAAAAATATTTGACCATCGTAGGTGAAAACCTTACACCAGTAACTACCATAGTATTACAAATGGTATAAAGGTTTAACACAAGTACGCAAATATAAGAGTCCTGTCTAGGGAAATGTCTAGTAGGGAATGGATAGTCTTTGTGTTTTTGTCCTTCCTACTTTTGGTGTTTTTTGGGATGTCTTTGTTTTAATGTAGTGTGTCTCAGGTCTGAATTACAGTTCTACCGGAAGTCAGTTTTCAGTGACTCTCCCGATCATGTTAAATTCATAATCAAATAAGTATCCTAAAAATATGAGGACAGATTTATTTTCCTAAAATGAAAAAAATCTAGAGAAATGAGATTAAATGTCTTTATTATTATTTACGTAAGCATAGAGGAGGACATTTTATTGAGGGATATATTCATGTCACCATCCCATTTCCAGTTTTAGTTCCCCATAGAAAAAAAAATTACAGTATATGTAACATAGTTGTATCTGAGCTGATGTAATATAGCATAACATTGACATAGCCAAATAACTTCACTTTTCTTGTCACATTTTGTTCTTAATATACAGTACTACAATACATATACCTTATTTAATCCGTTGACTTGATCGGAGGATAGGATGGGAAAAAAGTGAATGGCTGAAATAAATCTGCTCAAATCATCTCACTTCAAACGGAAATCATCTCCCATAATTATGCCATAAAAGGAGCAAAGCATCTGTGGTTTCAACCCAGCAAAATAAAGGACACGGAGAGAGTTAGAACGTTCCAATAAATTTGGATAAAGGGTTGATTGATGGTGGAAAAACATTAGTTCAAAGAAGTTACATTGGCCAAATTGATTTTACAAAATGTCCATCTTTTTTCCAACTGAATATAACCATTGAAGACACCGCAAGCCAGGCTCTAAGAAGCTCTTTCTCAAGTGTGGACACAGACGTGAAGTATATTAGCCTTTTTTGACCAGGAAACCCCAAAGTAACCATCAATAGTATTATTACGCTAAAAGTGTTAATGATACTGAAAGGCGTAAAAAAAAAAAAGAAGAAATTACAGTGTTCAATTTAGAGCTTGTGCAAGTAACCTTACATGCTGGATGTAAAGATAAAGAAACAGAAAGTGAATTTCTAAAACTAAAAAGGCTTTGGTGAGAAGGGATTGGAACTGACACCTTCAGCATGTGTATTGTGTACTGTTTATGCGAGGAAGAGCTCATGAATTCATAGGATGACGGGTTCTTTAAGGAGAGGTCAGATAATGTATGTGTTAAACTTTCTTCACAAAAGTGAGCAGTTATTAAAAAGACAAAGGTACCAAATAGAACTGAGAAAGAAACAGATCCAAAGTGAAGACTCCACGAGAGGGACAAATGGCCATTCTGTAAACATTTTGTTGATGCATATTGCCACTATCATTCTACAAAGAACAAACTAGGCAAATAAGTTCAGCATGGATTCTGGTTCAGAAGCTGGAACAGTAAACATAGGCCTTTGAATACATTGTCCATTACCTGGAATATATTGCTAGAATATTCTTTTCATCCATATGTGTTGTTCAATCTAGAGCATTTACATAATTGTATAGTATGCTGGCTGTTTTTTACTATTTCATTTGAGAACTTTTTGTTTGACCTTTTATGGCATTTTATGTCTGTGTTTTGTAGTCCTATAAGAATGACATAAAAGAAATCACTGTGCGGCTTATGTAAATATCCAATCCCTATCACTTGTACATAGTATCCATATATATACACATAAAAGTTAAAAAAAAAAAAAGGGGGAGGGAAAAAAAGAATACAGGTTGATCAGCCTCAAATGACAACACTAACTTATTCATCTTAGAGGAGGATATCAGGAGCATTTTCCAGATTCACTTATACAGTAAGTGTTGGTCTAGTATAAGGATACATTCATTGTTTAAGGTACAGAATGTTACATTTATATAGTTATCATGCAGTCTTGTAACTCCATAAAGAGAAAATGGTTCTCCGTTCTCCACCTATAAATATTTCTGCTAAAAAGTGGTTATCACAGGCTCATACTCCCCCCCCCCCCCCCCCCATTTCCCTTGCCCCCTATTTCTTTCATGTTTAATATTCTTACTGCTTTGGCATCAGAATGGTACTTTGAACCCTTCCATCCCCAATGCAAAATGTAGAAAAAGACCCAAGCTCACCAAGTTTACCTTGTAGTATGCTCTTATGCATAAATGTCTTAGGGTTCCTTTAGATCCCAGGCCCAGGACTGGCTGATACATTTGCCCCTCTATAGTTATTATAAACCTGATTAGAATAAAATTTTGCTTATACAGTACACTACCTAACAGTTAGAACTTTTCTAAAGAAGGTTGTTAGACAATGTTTCAGTAACTTGGCATTTGCTTAAACCTACAAAAAGTGAACGAAGCTTTACATTTTTCATAATACATTCTACTTTATCTTTTACTATGGTGAAAACTCATTGATGTAACATGTTACTTTTATTTTGTACTAAGTTTGACATAGCATTTCTCCTTTTTTTTAATGTTGTGTTCTTAATACATAGTACATAGGATGTCATGTATGGGCTCCGTCCAACACTTTTTCATTAATAACTTGAAAATGACTTTCCCAAGAACATAATTTTGTTTTTATATTTGGCTGTAGGTGTGTTAAAAAGACAATATTCTTTATATTAGTATTAATAGTATCTAGTTTTAAAAAGAAAACGTACCTACCCCAACCCCCATAGCTGCCATTCCAAGTGTCTCCACTCATCTCTAATGCTTCCTGGTTTCAGTGATGCATTGTATCCACAAGAACTGTCCTCTAAGCCAGTCACAGACTAGAGAGATAAAGCTGTTTCCAGTGGTTGACTGAATGGGTAATTCCTGTGGGGGCAACACCTCATAGGAACCAGTGTTAACAAATGGGGACTGAGAGCCATTATACCAGCAGATAGAGGGGATCAGGGTAGGTGAGTATGACTTTTTTTTTAACATGTCCACAGACGAATTTGAAACATTTTCTGTCCCCTGACAACCTCTTTAATATAGGATATCAATTATTTCCAATAACCATTGCATTTTATGTAGGTTTTGAAAAGAAGATCACATAGTAAAACCTCGAATGATATATCCCATAACTGGCACAGTATTAATATCAGTTAATTACAGCTCTGGAGCAGGTACTTGTAAAGAAGATTGAATTCATTTTTGATTTTCTATTTGATCATTGTGCAGGTACATTTTAACAAAGACTATGTAAATTTTAACATTGACGAACAAATGTGGGAATCAATTATCTTAAAGAGCACAGACACAGCCCAACTCTTAACTATCTTATCTGCCTGACACTAAAACTGGCAAATGCTAAGTAAATTGTTTAAGTCACAGTAAGCTGCTGTGTCACTCTTGTTTAACACACAGCTGCTCGAAGATGACAAATCTCCTTATCGTAACCATTAAAGTATTGAAATAAGCTGAATCCCAAAGACTGCAAACAGGCTGGGACTTGAAATGGGGAAAAATTGGCACAAATTCATTCCAAACACAAAGCAGAAAAAATGTGTTCATTTCCTGCTGACTGGGTGGAATTGACTCTTGTATTAAGACTTCAGAAGATCTTTTTTTCCAAGTAATTTCTGCACAGATGACACTGACATCCAAGTTAACCTCTAAGCAGGGAGTTTTATAGAGAGGCTGATTGTAATGCATATGGCAATGTACATTTCTTGGCACAGTAAATCCCAGTTGAAACCCACCATATCTATGTCCTATTCTGTTTATCTTTTTTTTCTCTTGAGCTTCTATATGCGAGAGGAAGAAGCTAGTTTGTGAGAGGGATATGCAGTTCGCTCTTTGTGACCTCAGCATCATGTACTTGTGACCATTCTCAAACAAGCACAGCTGCAGATCTAGGCAGCATGCCAATCTGACGGTAGATATGGCCTGCAACTTCTCTAGGGGTGATGTACAAGGAAAAGGAAAAAAAAAATCTAGCAAGCAGTAAACACCTCTATCTTTACTGGCTGATTGAAAAAAAAAACTTGATGGAATTAAGCCATGTTAAACAGATTTCTTTTAGATGTTTTTGCCAATATGTATTGCTTCTATTTATTTAAAGTATTCATTGATACAATATTGTGAGCATTTTTTTTTTGTAGTAATGTGAAAGTAGACTTTGAACCAAGCTATATTTTACTATCCATGCCCTGTTGAGAGGCTGTTTATGGTATAATGTATACTCATGCTGCTAGTTTCTAGTTATTAAGCATTACTGCCACAGGGTGTTAGTCTGGTCAAATTTCTGTCAGTCATCCATTCAGCAAAGCTGTGAGAAACTGGATAGCATCCAATCCTTTGGCCATATACATAAAGATTATTGTAATACTTTTTGGACCATAAAATACTTTTATGGTCATTCATGATAACTTTATGCTATGTTCACACAACATGAAAAAGAGAGAAAAGGCGGACGATTTTTCTATTTTAAAACACGTCTGTTATTGCTGCAATTTAACTGACTGCAATGCGTTGAAGTCAATGGAATGATGGACTTCCAATACGCACAGTGTATAAAATGATGGACATTATCTGCATAGACGTCAAAAAAATGATCATGACAATTAGCTTTGGACAGATATTGCAAACAGTGGATTTTACTTTTTGGTTGTCCACACACAGTTTTACTTTTTTCACCGCCCTTTACTATTAAATTCAATGGACTTTTCAATTAAACATACATACAAAGGCCAATTAGTCCACCTATTCTAGTCAAACTAGAATAATGTACCAGCAGATGTTATTGCATTGAGGAGCGGCCAATCCTCAAAATAACGGACGTCATTTTAGACTCAAAATTATGGACGTCATTTAAAAAAATTAAATGGACAAGAAAAAACATTGTGGGAGCATAGCCTATTGCTATGTTTCCATGACGTCTTTTTTTTACATGAAAAACATCCATATTTTGATAAAGATGGACCTTACATCATGATCATTAATAACGTCCGTCTTTATAAAAAAAAAAAAAAAAAAAGACGTTTTCCACGTAAAAAAAGATGTCGCGGGATCAGAGCCTATTAGTCCAAACATACATACAAAATGTTCCTAGCAAGAAAGATTTATTACTATTGTGGTGTTAACTTAACATTCATCTGAGAAAAGTATATGTGGGACGATGCACATGCACAATATAATGGCTGATAATGATTTTGCATTGAAAACACTGCTAGTCATCAGTACAATTTCTTTACTCACATTCAAGATATCTGAACATGAATATATTTACTGAAACTCATTTGATTTATTTATATTAAATAAAAAGTTGACCGTATAAAGTAGCCAAAATAAATAAGTATAGTTTTATAGATAGAGACATGGAAGAATATGTTGAATAGCACATTATAGCAGGGCTCACATGAGAACATGACATGCTTTACAGTGTGTGTCTAATGTTCTAATATAACCGTCCTTGATTTCCATAGCTAGTTACTATATGCATGTGCTCTGTGGTATCTATATGAGGTATGAATGTATTACATACAATGGGGATACAGTAATATTTACATACAGATTTTATAGAAAAATCTGTTGACTAGACAAGTGGACCCATAGATAGCCAAAAAAATGTAAAATAGTGGTAGGAAGTGATGAAATAACACAACAGTATATTATTACAGAATTGATTCCGCCCTGGTGAGATTGGGTCTAAATTTCACAAGTTTGAATTAATCAAAATCCAAACTTATTGGGATTTTTGGGGGATTTGCTTTATCCCTGCAGATGGTTTATCCCTGACCACTGCTCAGTGTTGTCTACATGAGCAGGGACTCTTATCTTTGAGAAAAGTCATTACTCATGCAAACACTTCTCTGGGCAATTATAAGGCAAATGCATAACTATTGAATCTGAATCAGGATTTGAATCCAAAGCAAATCTGACACAGCAGACCAAACATGAATCTTGGATTGGTGGAAACTATGAATAAGAGATGCCACAAGCTCAGCTCCATGAATATGAATATGACTAAAATTTGAATTGCCACTAAAACCTGTTTGAAACAAAAGTCCCAGTGTATGTATTGTTTTCTATATTGTCAGATACATGGAATAGCAAATTTTGGTATATGCAATGTTTTTATTGTTTTGCAATTTCTGCTTAATATAAGTGCAGAATACACACTAATAAGTTACATCCTATATTTCCATGGCTTAAAAAAATAGTAATACTCCCTGGAAGGTGTTAGGTTGCACTAGAAAAGACATTTGTTGCAGATTTTACATCAGTGCTCATTTGCCGACAGTCAATTAAAACAAACATCTGCTAGTAAAATATCAAAGTGTGATAATACCGCAGCTCATCCACCAGCAGAGTGGCCATTCTGATCCATGCCAGATTGCAGATCCGGAAAGCAATGTCCTATTCATTTTACTATTTGTTTAGTTATTCTAGAATGTCATTGCTTTAATGGAATGCATAAATAAATGTTGACATAAGCTAAGAGCATTCTGGAAATAAATAAAAAAAACACAAAGGTGCATTAGAGATTTCACTGGAATAGTGTCTATTTGTTCCAGACAATTAACTACCAAATATAAGAAGCTAGAGGTCTCATTTCAAAAGCAATCAGTATTGTATTGACGCTAGCAGTTATACCCGGCAAATAAAATTTTTTGTCTCTTGTATTATTGATGTCATAAACTACTCTATATAAATCTTTTTTTTATTTTTATTTAATAGATATAATTCATTATGATTCTCCATTATAACACTTGTCAACTGATCCTTCAGACTACTTGTTGTATTGACCTTATTTACATATATGACAACTGTGAATCATTGAAAAGACGAGAAGTCATGTGACGTTTATCAATTAACCTTCACTGAGCTAAATAAGATGTCAAATGGTCTGGGCCACATAGAATTGTGAAATAAGATTAGAATAAGCATACCGAATTATATTCCAGTGTCGGGATAGTATTGGTTCAAGTATTTAGATAAAACATTTTCTCAGACTGTCGCTAGTATGGTTGGTTTCATGAACATAACTGCATGGTAGGGTTGCCGATTAGATTTTTCTTGCCTTTATGGACACATAAAATTTTTTATTTAATTTCAATTGTGTTCTCAGTTTTATTTTAGTTGTCCTTTATAAAAGTTAGAGGACAACTAATGGAACAATATTTAATGGGTATTAGCTGTCTGACATGAGTGTTGCAGGCTACCTTCCTGTCAGTCAAATGATGGGAATATGGGAATGACAGATACTACAGATGGGTATTCAGTACCTAGCTAGTGGGCTTTTTTTAATGGGAAATGAAAATTTTACCCCTATGATAAATGTGAAAGAGCTTTTAAACATTGGAACACTCATTATTCCTATCACAAAGACAAGGCCATAGTGAATTAACAAATCCAACTCTGCTGTTTTTGTAAATTATAAGTTATAAGACTATAAATACATAATTATAAATAAGGTATCTAGCTTGCAGATGGTTAAGGAAATTTTTAGTGAAATAAGAATTTGAATGTTAATACATGAACCTGGCCTTGTGCCCTTATTAGCATAATAAGTTCTAGAAGTTTGATTATTTGACTACTTCAGAAATTTCAAGTGATTTAATTGTGTTGTTTTTCAGCTACATAACCAGTATATGTAGTTCTATGTTTATTGTAATGTCCATGGGCTCAAAGGCTGGTTATGTAGGAATATAACCATAAGGTCACTTTGTTAGATGGGTTCTTTGATGAAAGCATGATATTTTATGGTGTTTTAGTTGTATGAACCCCAGACATTAACTGTAATCTGTGAGCAAACCTGAAAACAGGTATTCAGTTCTCCTGCAGTGCCTCATAAGGACAAATGTGGTATTACATGGTTGACATTGAAATCTGAATCTGAAGTAATGTGTGTGTGGGGGGGGGGGGGGGGGTGCTACTAGGATACAAGCTTAACTGAAAAAATATGACTATTTTATTGATAATGGCAAAATTATGCATAGCAGCATATCTTTTGTCAATGAAAAAGGCTGCAGTCCTAAATCTGTGGATTGCTCAGAGTATCTTACAATCATTAATGTAAGTAGAGGAGGGTTTGCTTTCTTCTTTTAATGAGGTTTTATTCTATGGGGAATGATTCCAAAACAATACCGACCAAGTCACAATAATTAGGTAGGCTTTGCCATGAAGTAAAGCTTATCTTATTACTTCTCTTAAGGTATTTATATGCAAGAAAGGAACTTAACTGACAGACTTTCATTCTAGTTATTGTTGCTCTCATTATGTTAGTTTGCTAAAAAATAGTGTTTTATGTTCAGTCCTTCTTAAAGCCCATGTTTGATGTTTACATCACCTTATTCTATGTACATACTCCTTATTTTATTGAATTTAAAATTAGATAATACTTTCCATTGCTAAAAGAGACAAGGCACCAGTCTGATAGAATTTCAGCACCACGGACAGCAGGGCCTCTGACATCTATCTTACTACAACAAATTGTATAGCTATATTTTAATAGGGTTGATCAATAGATTTATGCAATACATTATTTCCATATACCTCATGTTAAGGCATTACTGTCCTTCATATAAAATGATGTGCTCCATAGACTATAATAAGGTGCATTAGGCAGACAACAAGGGAATAATATGCATTGCAACTTGATTCCCCATTTATAATAGATTTCAGCAGATCTCGGGTATAAAGTATGAAGGGTAGATATTAATTTTTTAAAAAGCCTAAACAAAACCTGGTTGAAACCTTTGTGTACAGAAAGACTAAAGGTTTTATGGTTTTTTATGTTACACCCAAGTTACTTAAGATGACTTGGGCACATTGTTTTTCCTCTTCTCTTTTTGCCATTGCATTTAGAAATCCACTATTAACTTAAAAAAACAACACATGTTGAACACAACAAGAGTTTATGATGCCCTATGCCAGTTGGATTCTGTATTCCAAATTATCATCATACTATCTTGTCAAAGATATCATAGGAGAGTGCATAAAATGCCTACTGCTCCATAGTATAGGGAATTTGTGTACCCACTACATGATCTTTGAACATGGCCTTAGATTTATCATTTTTTGGGCCAGAGAGTAGAGAGTATGCCTATTTTTTTTCCATTTCCTCCTTTCTTTTAAACAAGTATCTGATTCCCCCTTACACTTTGCATTTTATCTCCTCTGCAAATCTAAGAGGAAATATAAATGCTGGCTTTGTTTTGTTTCTTGACATCCATGCTGTGAGCCACAAAGAGGTACATGGTCTAGAAAAGCAGAACCACACACAATTTGCGAAAGCAGCAATTATGATCATTTTGTTTACTTCAAATCCCAACTAAATGAAAGTTACAGTGAAGAGGAAATTAAAGCTTCATTACAGCCCACATAAAATCAAGACTTATTTATTAGCAATATTTATTAGGCTGCTCAGCATATAAATAACCATTTTTATTTCCAGGAGATATGATTTTGTCAGGGATGGATGGTACAGAAATATCACTGAATGATTTTTATCTGGCTGTTTTCATCTGCACATAGTACATCCTGTCCTCAGTGTTAATGGATGTCTAAAATCAAGATCACGCATCACACATAAAACGAATGGGGGTGCCATGTAGTTCAGGGCTGTATTATATAAAAGACCTGCTTTTCGCTTATGTTTGTTAATTGGAATTTATGTTAGTTTCATCACATTTTATTTTTAACTTGTTCTTTTAGCTGCTTCTTTGCAAACTATTATAGTTACACTTTTACTTTTTACTTACTTGTTAATTTTTTATCCGATTTATATAATTTTTGTTAAATTTTGTAAAATTAAAGCGTACCTGTAATAAGAAATATGTGTGATATGTCACAGAGCCATGCCAAAAGTTTTGTTTAGTCAGGGTCTGAGTGTTCAAACTGCGACTGATAAAGAGAATTAGCCAGGAGACAACCATGTTGCTATTTGGTCCTCTACCAGCTCTCTCTCTATATAAGCAGGATAGCTCCATAGACTTACTTCATGCGGCCATCCTGGTCATGTGTCGTGAGAGAATGCACTGAGAATGATTCTTGAGATAATGTGTTAACTTCCCCTGGATCATTCACAGGAATACTGAGACCCCGACTGACCAAGACTTTTGACATGTCTCTGTGACATGTCAGTTATTTTTTCTCTAAAGACAGGTATGCTTTAAACTATTTTCTAGATAGTCTTTATTAAAACGTCCTACCACTTTGCTGCTACAGGGTATATATAACTCCTCCATATAGATAGCTGTTCTGCTGAATCTTAAAGTGTCACTGTCCTTAGTAAAAAAAAAAACTGTCAGAGAGACATGTCAAAACCTTTGAATGGTTCAGGTCTAAGTGTTTAGACTCAGACTGATCATGACTCAGTGAAAAGAGTAAGGCTCATAGACTTTCATTTTGAGTCCGATCCATCAGGAGAGGACCTCGCTTAGCTGTTTTTTCTACCGGCTCATTCTCACGATTGATCAGAGTCTAAATACCCAGACCTGGCCCAATTAAAACTTTTCATACATTATATCTCTGTGACATGTGAAAAGTTTTCATTACAAGAGTGACATTTTAAGTACATCTGACAGCACCCTTTTTTGGCTATTTTCACACAACGTCAAAAATTGAGAAAAACTGTCAAATTTTGTTTAAAAAAACGTCAGTTTTTGCAGCAATTTAATTGACTTCAATGCAATTGCATTGAAGTCAATGGTAAGACGGACGTCCTATGCACATAATGCATTGAAAAACGGACGTTTTTGCCGCGGACGTCAAAATAATTAACATGAACATTATTTTCGGACTTTTTCGAATGGATTTTTCAATTAAGCCACAACCAAAGGGCAATTAGTAACCCCAAACTAAAATAATGTGCAAACACCCGTCATTGCACTAAGGGGATGCCAGGCTTCTAAAAACGTCTGTTATTTTAGACTCAAAATAACAGACGTAATTTTAAATGGAGCTGAAAAAAACGTGTGAACATAGCCTTTCTTTCAACTCTCTCTACTCCACGTCCCATCTTCCTGTGTTACATATAGCAGTGGTTTTGAATAAGCACAGATCATGCAGTCTGTACGTCAGTAGAAATGTACAGGGTAGAAGAGGGAAAACACATACTTTGTATTAGGGTAGATAAGGCAACAACATCCTGAATGCATTACTGGGAAGGGATGCCCACATGCGATAAAAACAAGAATAAAAGCGGGTTGCAAACTAAAAATGAATAACAGAATAAAGACTGAACCCTGTAACATTTTGAGTCAAGTTACCCCTCTAACAGAAAGGTATATAGTATATCGCCTTTAACCAGTTATAGAGAATAAGAAAAATATGTTGTTTCTTTTGTTGTTTCTAAAATTTTCCTCTTACTATTATTACCAAAAATCTAATAGATAACATATGGTTTCATCTAAATCAAACAAAATAATTGTGAATAAGAACATTCAGCTGGAAAGTTGCAAGATCATAAATCATTATTTCATTACAGAAATTGTGATATTTGTGAGTTGAACTTCTTTTCAGTTTTACTATCCTAGTCTAGATTACATTTTTATTTTTGATATAAGAAAGGCTAATAATATACGATGACCGTGGAATATTATTATTAAAGTCTAAATTCATAGATAGTTAACTAAGTGAAGTGAGCAAAGAACGGGGATACCCAATTATTGTTTATAGTGATATAGTTACATACCTATGCAAAATATATTATTCACATTTATAGCCAATCTTCTTTATTTAATTTTAAACAGATAGATATGGAATGATGACCACTATTTGCTTCTATTCTCTTTGCATATTAATAGCTTATTTCAAGTAACTTTTTTTTTCCGTACTACCGATTCGATCTTGATCAAAAACCTTTCTCTTGAAAATACATCTTTTTTTTCACTACTATAATCCATTTTTCATTGTTAAAAGAACAAGTAAAGAGTAACTTGTCATTATATGGTTTAATTATGTTAAAATGTCCAAGCCAATAGCAATTTTTGTAGTATTGTGTTTATAATAGAATATTTCAGCAAAATTTAAATATATTTTATATCTTCTAAATTGTTTAATGTTTGCCATTACTTAGAGAAAAATATATAGTAAATTTAAGGGGGAAAAGTATGTATATTGCTAAATAATTTATATTTAGTTCATTACTTATAAAAGAAAAAAGCACCCATGGTTTGAATGTAACCTTTTTCTATGTAAAATTAAATATATTTTCCAGGATAACACTATTTATAGCCTATCCACAGGATAGGTTATCAATATTTCATAGGTGAGGTGCTGATACCCCAAACCCCTACTAAGCAGCAGTTAAGCGCCAGCACTACAGTAAGAATGGGGTCAAAAGTAATTGGCTACGTTATAAGGCTATATTCACACCCATACAGTCCTTAAGCTGACTGTATATCACAAACTCTTTCATTCTTACGGAACTCCCGGTATCATAATTTATTATGATGTCAGGAGATCCAGAACAGTAAAAGCACCCTGTTGACACAACAGTGTCAGTTTAGCAGCAAAGAACTTGCTGTTGAAGTGCTCCTGGCCTCATAATAAATTATGATGCCAGGAGTTCTGTCACAGTTCAAGAGTTCTTTCTGTGATATACAGTCAGCTTAGAAGCTGTATATCATGGATGTGTGAATGCAGCGGAAGTGTAGCAGTGGTGCAGTACTACAGCCACAGCTCCTATTCAATCCAATAGTCTAAGACTGAAGTAACATGGCTCTGCTGCAAACCCTGAGTATGGAACAAACTGCTTTCATACCCATTCCCAGTGTAGTGCTGGTGCCACATGGCTGGCAAGGGTACAGGGTGTTAGTACTTTGCCGATAAGCTATTAATAGATTATCCTGTAGATATGCTGTCAGAGGTTTTCTCTTGGAAACTCTGTTAAACCCTTTATTTAAATTAATCATATCTTTATTGTCTACACTGCAGCACAAGTTCTCTTTGAATCACATTTTAACCTTTATTGTGTTTGTACTTTTAGTTGTAACATACATACAAATTGATATTTGAAAACAAATGTATAGGGAAATAGCCTAAATTCTTGTTTACATTGCAAAACATAATAAATTCTACATAAGAACTGAACTGTGTAAGTCCTGGTAAAAGAAATGTATACTGTGGATGTGGCTTGATCTATCTGTGCCATTTTGTAAAGGCTTTGACCACTGGTATTTCACATTTTGACTAGCTATGTAAACTTTCTCAATTATTAGACCCTTACCACAAGCTGTTGCTCTATTGCGGTGAGAATTTTTGCATCACTGTTTTGTAATGTTTGCCAAGTTATACCATGCTATACCATTAAGTGCTCTAAGACTTGCAGTGTTCTTGTACAATGGAGTATAGACATTAAGTATCAGCTTCATGACAGCTTTGTAATCATATTATGCTTCATTAGAACATGGTTTAAATGGCTTCTGTTTATTTAGTAAATGAGCAGGTCTCCAAGGTCATAGAAACAGACACGTCCTATGTTTTTTCTTCAATACATGGATTCAGATGTTCTGTATAGGCTGTAATGTTGTAAGAACAACTTACTCATCCCATTGCTGGCTGGTAGAAATGATTGCATAAAACCCCATTCACCAACTTCTACTACAGTCACTTAACAATTCCAAACTCCTCTACTACTCTTCATTTTAGCAGCATTAACCTGATAAGATTGGAGTTTAATAAGGCGTCAAAGACTTGCTATACATTAATGGACATGCTTAAACACAGATTCTCAAGCAAATGAAATGCATGTGCCAATAAGTGGTCATAAAGCCTCTTTTTAGGCGGAAAGCATACTAGCATTAAACCTGTATTTTCTACTCTTCAGCCTCTATCTCTTACAACTGTTGTATATAAATAGATCATATAGCGCTCCTAAGTATAATACTGCTCTGTAATCTTTAATCATTGCCAAGTATGTCTTGTCTACTGAGATAGAAGCATGAGACCAGAGCCAGAAAAAATGTCAGGAGGGAGGTAGTCAATACATCTAATACACTCTTTCTGGCATTGGCATGCTATTCGTAATCTGAATGAATAGCTTCACTTGTTCCTTGGTCTAAGTGGCTGGTTCCTCACTTTTTTGCCTTCTTTATTTCCTGGATTCGCATCTAATGGGAAATTTTTTCAACATGAGCAATTGACACATGATAATGTTTAAGCATTTTGTGTTGGAACCTCATACAGTATGTTGGGCTTGATGACCCAAAATGGATTTCTTAAAGGGACTATCCTCTATGTCGAGGCTGATCTTGACCTGATCATGAGTTAATGCATGTTCAACACTCTTCTATTAAAGAAGAAGGACTGATGGTATGATGATGATCAAACATGCCAGTTTTGCTTATTGCCTTAGTACACAGACCTGGTGTCTGGGAATTTTTGTTTTCGTAACGACTTTTGGTTTGTGGTTATCCACTCCGAACATGTTTTTTTAGACTCCTGGATATGGTGTTACTCTAAGGAACTTAAACTTTATATTTGTAAATTATCATACCTGGCATGCCATTAATTCAAGAAAAGGTCTGAAAACAAAATGCTTATCAAGCAACAGAGAACATAAAGAAAATACCAATTTGTTTTATTCTGAACACCAAAGCCATCATTGTATACAACACCTTCCTCACATTCCCTCAGCAAAATGATTCTCCTGTATGTTCTAAAATCAGTCCAAAGGTTCTCTAGTTCCACCTTAAGGACATAGCTTACTGCTGCATACAAATGGTGTACACTTTCCTTGAATTTTGTTAAATGAAACTTTTTTACCTATATATAAATATATATATAAAAACATCTTACATTACTGCTGTAAATATTCATTTACTGTATATGTCTCTGTTGTCTTCTTATCCATGCTGTCATTATCTTCAGTGTTATGTTACTTGCCCCATCTACTAATTGATGAACGCGTAATTAAACATGTATCCTGACATAGTTTATGTAGGTCTCTTCTCAAAATAAAATACAAAAGATCCATTTTGTCTGTTGTATTTTTTTATTTATTTATGTACAGATTAGATTTTGGAATTGCCAGGAAGACAACTTAATTTCCAAATTAGCCTAGCCTGGCTTCGGTTCAATCTATGGGGCCCAGTATATTTTTTCCTTACAGATACTAGGCTGTGGTCTCCATCAATTTCAATGCTTTTCACTCTGTCCCATGGACAGTTTTCCCAGCAGGGGTTGCCCTATTAAAAACATCCTCAAGACCAGTAGGGCATATAGACCAAAGTTGTGCCAGTGAGATAACCTCTTTAAGGTTAGAGGGATACCTAAATTGTCAAGTAGTGGTCTTAATCTTATTAGTTAGGTCACTACATAGGTAACAGTTATCTGGTATCTAAGGTTAACGATTAACGGTTAACAATTACCGATCTCAAACTATTGCGAAGGACCTGAAAACGTTCCCTAATTTCCATGGAACGATAATCGTTACTTATGATCGTATTTGCATCCAGTGGAATTAGGGCCCTGATTTCAGTTAGCTGCTATTCATAGTTGCACATTTCCTTTAGAGCACAGGTATGATCAGTTACAGCAGTTATAGTTAGTTTGGTATAAATGGAGTCTTGGGAAGCCTGAAAATTTAAGTCTCATAACTGTTTAAAAAGTAGTTCTAGCCTTACCTCATACACGACAAGTGTATTGAAGCCTTCCTTCAATACACCATAAGTGCGTTGAATGTAGATTTCCACAAAATGAAAAATAAAGCCCTCAAGAAATACATACCACTATTCTAACCCTATCCTTATAAAAACAACCACTCTTCAGTGTAATTTGTATACTTTTTGCCTATTTCTTTGCCTTTCTGCACCTCTCATGTCGTCACCTTCTTTGGGCGGGTCCTAGTGGGATCATATGACCTTGAAGCAGCTAAGTTTACCACTAGTGCACTGAAGTAGCTGTTGCAGTGGCCTTGGTGGCTTTTAAGGCCCTATTAAATGAAAAAATTATTGGTCTACCGAGTAATAGGACTTGATAAAGGCCATGATCAGCCAACATGCACAATGTTGTCCGATAGTGGTCTTTTTGAATAATTATGATCATGTCTGTGATGGTCTCCTGTGCCTCACTCTGTGCAATATGAGTGGTGGCAACAGACAGCTGCTGTCTTCAATGGGCAGCTCAAACGATCTAAGAATCATTTGGGCAGCCCCTCCTGCTGCTCCTCACTCTGCACTGCTCGCTGTCTGTGTGTGTAACAGCACAGACAGCGAGCAGGAAATGAGGGGGAAGCAAGTGATGAACTGATAGGCGTTCGCTTCTCCCTCATTATCATGCCGTGTAATTTGGTCTTTAGTAACTCCTTAATCAGAACAGTTTGCTTTTGATTGTCCTGTCTTATTAAGTAACCAGTATACGTCAAAGTGGGTGATAGTGCCAAATGACATTATTATTATTATTATTATTATTAGTAGTAGTATTAGTAGTAATAATAATATAACTAGTTATAAAAGTATTATCATTGTCACCACCACCACCACCACCACTATCTGTTGGAACCAGATGTAGTGTCCAAGAGCCCCATTATAGTAGAAGAGGTAACAAATAGAAGATGTTAATATTTATATATTACGGCTATGTTCACACTACGAAAAAAACATGGCCGTATTTCATAACAACGGCCGCTATTTGCGTTGTTTTACATAGTGTGAGCCCGGCCTTACACTGTATATTTCAACTGGTGATAGGATCAAGATATTTTCATAGGTAAACCCAGTAGTATCTAGCTGTCATCACATATGTTACATAATTCATTATAGCTGCATCCCCAATTGGAAACCAGCAACATTTTAGGTTTATAATATCTTTCATGTAAGTTAAATGCACAGAAAAGCAATTGATCTTCATTGTCCAAGAATAATTAAAGTGTTGTGAAATGATGTAGAAGTGATTTACGTTCTCCTAGTCACAAATATTCCTGCAATTAGTAATGTGTTTTATCACCACATGTCCCCAGAGACACACTTGCAGCTTCTCATAATAGTCTAGTTGAAGTAAACTTGTTTCTTGTACTGGCCCAAAGGGAGGACACAGCAGGCAGTTTTGAATGTATCTGGAATCGATCCAGAACATGTTAGTTTCCCATCTGTTACGTTTGACTATTTTTTAGGATATTATTTTCCGCTAGGCTGGAAGAGCATATCTCTATATCATATGGCGCAGCAAATGAACCGACCATTGTATGCAAGATCTGTATGCCATAAGTGAAGAACTTAACTGAAGAATCAAAATCATAAATGTATATTATTATTTTATTTTACAGTCTACTTAATGCATACAATCTTTACATAGGAACCCATAAAAGAAGCCATTCATCACAATCAATTAGAACGGGAAGATTAAGCAATGTGAGATATAACAGATGTTCAGCTTTCCAAACAAATTGTACATGCAAAGATATCTCATTCTCTACGACAATTATGAAAAATAAATGTGATTAATGTATTTACTATAATAGTCAACATAATGACACTTTTATTTTAGATTTAGGTTCAAAGTTCTATGCTACTTTTCTAAGCTATTTTTTTTTTTACAAATCCAAAGAACATCTTGTCATTTGCTGTACAAACATCTTATTAAACTGGACTGTCAATGAGCCAATGCAGCAAGTCAGTGTGAGAAGAAACCAATGCCCTTCCCTTAGCTTGAAAGCAGCTGTGGGCATCACACAGCATGTCAGCCTACATTACTACAGAGTAACATAGGCCCTGCATTTTTTATGATCACATTCATGATTTCAGAAGCACACAATAGCAGATTTCCCTGTCTACCTTATGTGTTACCTTCAAATAAATAAAGCAGTTGAAATTATGGCTCTTATTAATCACTGGTCATGTCCTCTCTAGTCTTCTTGAATTTGGCTTTCCTTTGGTAAATTGACAGAAATTCCTCTATTTCAACAACAACAACAACTTGCTATTCAACAGCAATCCTTGTTAATAAGAAAAGCATGCAATGGACGTGCTGGCCACTAAAGGAGGTAAGTGTGCGGGATGCTTGGTAAAATTATTGAGAACATCATTCAGTTCTTTATTTACTTCTCATGGTCAAATGTGACATTACTGTGACTGATGTAGACTCAATTTGTTCTTCATCCTCAGGCTATGTTCTTGGGCACCAGTCATCGCAATGGCAGCTGTTGGTACATTATTCTAGTTCAGGTCCTGTTGGTTGTGGTTCTTATTTAAAGGTCTGCTGAATTTTATAATAAAGATGGTGAAAAGAAGGTGAATACAACTAAAAATAATGTCATCCATCCATGAACAATTGTCATGTCATAAACATTGATTTGACGTCCACTCAAAGAATGTTGATTATTTAATACACTGTGCGAATTGGAAGGCTGTCATTCCATTGACTTCAATGCATTCCATTGAAGTCGATTAAAATGCTGTATTAACGGATGTTATAAGAAAAGGCGGACATCTTTTTTTTATTTTTTATTTTTTTTTTTACTAAGTGAGAAGATAGCTTAAAGCTAGGTTCACTCAACGTTTCTTCAGCTCTGTTTAACCCCTTAAGGACAGAGCCTGAAATGGCCTTAATGACAGAGACAA
Source organism: Dendropsophus ebraccatus (assembly GCF_027789765.1). Lineage (NCBI taxonomy): Eukaryota > Metazoa > Chordata > Amphibia > Anura > Hylidae > Dendropsophus > Dendropsophus ebraccatus. The sequence goes on from NC_091454.1 coordinate 173,512,214, forward strand.
ATTTTATGAATATGACCAGTGTCACTTTAGTCATTAATACCTTCGGGATGCTTTTACCTATCCGGCTGATTCTGAGATTGTTTTCTCGTGACATATTGTACTTTACATTTCTGGTAAATTGGAGTCGATACTCATAACAAATCTTTATGAAAAAAACCCAAATAATGTGAAAAAATGTGAAAAAATGCATTTTTCCAACTTTGAAACTTTTTTGCGTATACAGAAAGTGGTTATACCACATAAATTATATATTAAATAGCATTAGCAACATGTCTACTTTATGTTGGCGGCATTTATTAAACTATTTTTCATTTTTTTTACACAATAGGGAGCTTAAAACATTAGCAGCAAATTTCCAAATTTTCAGTAAAATTTCAAAATCAGATATTTTTAGGGACCTGTTCAGGTTTAAAGTGTATTTGAGGGGCCTGTATGTTAGAAAGCCCCACAAAGCACCCCATTTCAGAAACTGCACCCCCCAAACTCTGCAAAAGCAGATCCAGAAAGTGTTTTAACCCTTTAGGGGAGTCACAGAAATAAAAGCTAAGTGTGTAAGGAATTTGAAAATTTTAATTTTCTGTGCAGAGATTTTATTGTAATCCAATATTTTTCATAATTATAAACCTATTACCAGAGAAATGCACCCCAATAATTATTGCCCCGTTTCTGCAGTTTATAGAAATACCCCATATGTGACCCTATTGCGCTATTTGACGCAACCACAAGCCTCAGATACAAAGGAGCGCCTAGTGAATTTCAACGCCTCCGTTATATTTGGTCATTTTTGACTGTACCACTTCAGGTTGGCAGAGGCTCTGGGGTGTCAAAACCTAAAAAACACCCCTAAAGGGACACCATTTAGAAAACTACACCCCTCAAGGAATGTAACAAGGGGTGCGGTGAGCATCTGGACCCCACAGGTGCTTCACAGATTTTCCGAACAATATGGCGTGAAAAAAGAAAAATTTATTTTTTACACTAAAACGTTGTTCTAGCCTTCAATTTTTCATTTTCTTAAAGGGATAAGAGGCAAAAAAAGACAAAAAATGTGTAGCGCAGTTTCTCCCGAGTACAGAAATACCCCACATGTGGCGATAAAGTGCCAAGGGGGCGCAGGACGAGCCTCCAAAGGGAAGGAGTGCCAATTGGCTTTTGGAAGCTGAATTTCACTGGAAAGGATTTCAAGGGCCATGTCGCATTTACAGAGGCCCTATGCTACCAGGACAGTGGAAACCCCCCACAAGTGACCCCATTCTGGAAACTACACCCCTCAAGGAATCTAACAAGGGGTGCAGTGAGCATATGGACCCCACTGGTGACGGGCACAAATGTGGAACAATGTGACGTGAAAGGGAAAAATTTCATTTTTTCACTTTCATGGCACAAATGTGCCCGTCATCAAGGGGTCCATATCCTCTTTCCCCCCCCTGTTAGATTCCTTGAGGGGTGCAGTTTCCAGAATGGAGTCACTTGTGGGGGGTTTCCAGTGTTTTGGCAGCACGAGGGCTCTGTAAATGCGACATGGCGTTCATCATCCATTCTAGCCAAATCCAACCTCCAAAATCCAAATGGCGCTCCTTCCCTTCGGAGGCTTGCCCTGCGCCCACATGGCGCTTTATGTCCACATGTGGGGTATTTACGGACTCGGGGGAAATTGCTCTACACATATTGTGTGTTTTTTTCTCTTTTAACCCCTTGAGAAAATGATAAATTCAAGGCTAAACCAACATTATAGTGTAAAAAATGTAATATTTCATTTTCACGCCACATTGTTCCACATTTGTGCCCGTCACCAGTGGGGTCCATATGCTCACTACACCCCTTGTTACATTCCTTGAGGGGTGTAGTTTCCATAATAGGGTCACTTGTGGGGGGTTTCAACTGTCTTGGCAACACAGAGGCCTTTTGAATGCAACATGGCCCCTCAAAATCCATTCCATCCAAATCCAGCCTTCAAAAACGAAATGGTGCTCCTTCCCTTCGGAGGCTTACCCTGCACCCGAATGGCGCTTTATGTCCACATGTGGGGTATTTACGGACTCGGGGGAAATTGCGCTACACATTTTGTTTTTCTTCTCCTCTTTTAACCCCTTGTGAAAATGATATATTCAAGGCTAAACCAACATTATAGTGTAAAAAATGTAATATTTCATTTTCACGCCACATTGTTCCACATTTGTGTCCGTCACCAGTGGGGTCCATATGCTCACTACACCCCTTGTTACATTCCTTGAGGGGTTCAGTTTCCATAATGGGGTCACTTGTGGGGGGTTTCAACTGTCTTGGCAACACAGGGGCCTTTTGAATGCAACATGGCCCCTCGAAATCCATTCCATCCAAATCCAGCCTTCAAAAACCAAATGGCGCTTCTTCCCTTCGGAGGCTTACCCTGCACCCGCATGGCGCTTTATGTCCACATGTGGGGTATTTCCGTACTCAGGGGAAATTGCTCTACACATTAAATGTTTTTTTTTATCTTTTAACCCCTTGTGAAAATGAAAAAACATGACAAGATTAATAATTTAGAGTAAAAATTTTACAAAAATTACACTAAATGTTGGTCTAGCCTTGATTTTTTTCCATTTTCACAAGGGGTTAAAAAAGAAAATGAACACAAAACGTGTAGGGTAGTGTCCCCTGAGTACGAAAATACCCCACATGTGGGCATAATGTGCCATATGGGCACAGGGCAAGTCACCAAAGGGACAGAGCGCCATTTAGAGGCTGGAATGGAGGATGGAGGCCATGTCGCAATTACAAAGCTCCTGTGCTGCCAGGACAGTAGAAACCCCCAACAAGTGACCCCATTCTGGAAACTACACCCCATAAGGAATCTAACAAGGGGTGCAGTGAGCATATGGACCCCACTGGTGACGGGCACTTACGTAGAACATGTGCCGAGAAAATAAAAAATACAATTTTTTTCATTTTCACGTCCCAAATGTGGCCGTCACCAGGGGGCCATATCCCCGCTGCCCCCCTTCTTAGATTCCTTATGGGGTGTAGTTTCCAGAATGGGGTCACTTGGGGGGGGTTTCTACTGTCCTGGCCGCACAGAGGCTTTGTAATTGCATCATGGCATCCTCTAATGGGAATGGTGGCCATACCTACTTAGCTGGGGAAAAGGGACAATTCTAATTTATTTGGGGGCAATTGGGCCAATTATTAGTTTATAAGGTTGGAAATGACAGGTGTCCATCAAATTCAACCTGTGTTGATCCAGAGGAAGGCAAAAACCCCTCGTGAGGCAGACGACAGTAGCCTCATCACAGGGAAAAATTCCTTCCCCACTCCATAATGGCGATCAGAATAATCCCCGGACCAACGTGACCCCTGAAATAGGAATAAGGGACAGAATTTAGATAATGTAGAACCCCAGTGACGTGTGGTGCGCCTTGGAGCGATCCAGTATGCAGAGGCCGGGGGGATCAGGACAGGTGTCACACTGGAAAATGGTGTCCTTCCTGATCCCCTGTTACCCCACACTCTGCACTTCTTCTGGGGTCTCCTGTTCTCCAGTGTGGGGGACGTCACCTGGAAAATGTTGTCCTGGTGCGATACGGGGTCCCACATATCCAGAAGCGCTGGGTCCGCTCCATGGCTGCTAAATATTAGGGCGCTATTACTGCTTCTGATATGTTCGGATCGTGCCGCAAGCTACAGGGCAGCGAGGGACTGGAAGAGGGGGTGCTGGTATAAAAGTTATCCCGTACAGGTGGTAACCTTTATCCAGCAGTGGGAAGATCAGTTCCCGGACGATCTCCCCACTAACTCCGAGGATGGGGGGGGGGGAGTGGGCATCTGGGGGCTGGATTCGGGTGTCCCTTCCTACATACACTCTAAGGGTACATGCACACTGCGGAATCGCGACAGATAACCCTTCGTGCATTCCACAGCTGGCACCCGCCGGCGGACTGATGCAGGCGCACGTCTCCACACGTGTCATAGACTCCATTCTATGCACGGGCGGATTCCGCTCTCCGTCCAACGTGTTCATTCTTTGGATGGACGACGGATTCCGCCCGTGCATAGAATGGAGTCTATGACACGGGTAGAGACATGCGCCCGCATCAGTCCACCGGTGGGTGCCAGCTGCGGAATGCACAAAGGGTTATCCTTCGCCATTCCGCAGTTTGCACGTACACGAAATCTGTAAGTGTACCCTGAGGTACTGTCACAGAGTTTGTAGAATTTCACGCCATACCGTGATCTCTTATTGGGACGGTACTGGCAGAAAAGACGTGTCTGGGGGGCAGCGCACACTACGCTACCCCCAGACACGTCACTGGATGATGAGGATGAATGGAGGAAAGAAGGATCCCCCCCATTCATCCTCACTGGCTGTTTCGGTGTCGGAGGTAATAATAACGTATCCCTCTGACGCCGAAAACACCCTGGGGGCCATCTTTATATGGGGACTAGTATATGGGGTATGTAGTGGTGTAGTGTCAAACTTTATTCAATGTAGTGTGGTGTAATGTAGTGTTTTTTACGTGTTTTTTTACAGTAAGTATAAAAAAAAAACCTACGCCAACAAAGGAGTTGCTGATAAATGCCGCACTTATGTGCGGCACTTATAAGCAGACCGTGGCAGTAGGATATAGAAAAAAAACACCCTACGCCAAAAAGGAGGAGTTGCTGATTAGCAGCGCACTTTCGTGCGATGCTGATCAACACTCAGCGGCGATAGGGTGCGGAAAATAGAAAAAAAAAAAAATTTGGAAAAAAAAAAACAACCTTTTTCTACATTCTGAATATCCCTGTAGCTGCTGATAAGTGTATTACACATATCAGCCGCTAGAGGGCAGCAGAGCGCAAAATCCGGAAAATGACGAGGCTGGAGCCGAAAATAGCCGAAAGAAGACGACGGGGACCGCCGGAAAGACCCGAAGACCGAACGGAATGACGGAGGACGCCGCGAACCCGGAAGACGCCGATCAGGAGCCCGGGACAGGTGAGTAATGTACAAATACCTGCTCTGGACCCCTCGGCTACCTAGCTGAGGGGTCCAGGGCAGGTATTTACTATATTGTGGGACTCTGATCGCCGTGCCACCGGCCCGATCGCCGTGAACGGCCGGCCGGCCGTTCACGGCGATCGGGCCGGTGGCACGGCGATCACCATTACTTTTTACAGTAATGGCGGTCGGTGCCGTCCTCGGACAGCACCGACCGCCATTTTTTTCCGGGTCATCGGGTCGCCGATGACCCGGAAAGGTTCCGATCGCCGCTATTGGCTGATCTGAATTGATCAGCCTATAGCGGCGATCGTAAGCACGGGGGGTGTTAACCACCCCCCGTGCCGTGAAGCTAAGATGGCCTGCTATGATTTATAGCAGGCCATCTTCCCCGACCGCTGTGTGTGAACACGCAGCGATCGGGGAAACATCGGGCGTACCCATACGCCCGTTTGCGTTAAAGCCCAGGCAACGGGGGCGTATGGGTACGCCCGATGTCGTTAAGGGGTTAAAATAATGTCCGTTATTTTAGGTGTAAAATAACAGACGTAATTCAGTTGTCTGGCCTCCCCTACTAATAAAAAACGTCCGCTGTTTGCAAAAGACGTTCGAAAATAATAATCATGTTTATTATTTTGACGCCCGTTGCAAAAACGTCAGTTTTTCAATACATTGTATGCATTGGACGTCTGTCTTCCCATTAACTTCAATGCGTTGCCATTGCAGTCAGATAAATCTTGGCAAAAACTGACGTTTTTTTAAAATATGGAAATTGGACACCTTTTAAATATTTTTGACGGTGTGTGAAAATAGCCTTAAAGTGAATCAGCTTCAATTCAGTATCCAAACTGCTGACACTTTGTCAGTTTTTTCAAGTAGACACTCATTCATATGAAAGGTATGAGTACGCTGGTCTTAAATAAAGCCCTGTCCCCTTTTTCACAACCGGATTTACTTAGGGGTGCCAGCCTTGCTGCCCTGTGCAAAACTACACTTGCTTCCAGCAGCTGTAGATTTGTTGTTAGCGTCAGGTATGGCAAAGGCAGTCTGACAAGACACGGACAGTGAGCCCTAAGCTGACCCCACCCACTGTCCCTGCCTACTTGCCGCAAGACATTCCTAGGCAACTACGGACAACCACAAAGGCATTCTCTACTCTCAATATGTGGAACACAAAGCACGGACAGACAAACAAACACAATAAGAGGTGTCAGTCAAACCAGGTCAGCAACAGTCGGGCGGCATAGTACAAAAACAGTAAGCAGAAGAGTAGTTGAGGTCAGGTGCAGGAGGTCTGGAACACAGAGAACAGAGTAAATGAAAAGGGAGATGAGCAGGATAGTGAACTCTAATAGTGAGCAGGGAAGTGAGCAGCCTGCTGCTATTTACCCAGGATCAGAGACTAGGTCCAGCAACTCATTGGACCAGCCCTAATCCCAGTACCAAGTTCAGCTGAACAGATCTAGCAGTGCAATAACCCTTGCACCGCCAGAAGTCTGACAGGCAAGCTGGGTGTGGCTGGTAAATTCAAACACAATTCAGACAGAGGGCAAAAAACACAGATAGAAACTGAGCGCTTCCTCAGCCGCCCGGCACGGACCGAGGAGCGCAAAGTCACATTCCTAACATTTGTATTAACAAGCGAGGGATACGTCAGGCGTACGCCAGGGAGAAGGGGCGAATACTTGCCTTTCTACCTGGCATATACCTTGGCCAAAGCCTTCATAAATATCCCCCTATATGTTACTGGAAGTATAATTACTTGCATGACGCTTAGACTAACTGAAGAAGGCTTTCCTGACCTGTTTTTATAAATGCTCACAATATTGCCTTCAGGTATTAACTTTAATTCCAAATACCTCTGTATGTCACATTCCTACATAACCTAAAATAGAAGGCATCAACCCCTTCATGACATAGCACTCCCTTGGCCTTGAGGATGAAATCATTTGTTTTGTGTTTTCATTTTTCCCTCTTGCCTTCTAAAAGTCACAGCTCTTTTAATTTTCCATGTACAGAGCTGCACGTGACCTTACTTTTTGCAGAATCAATTGCATTCGGTAAATGCACAATTCATTTAACCATAAACATTTTAGAGAAATATATATATATATATATATATATATATATATATATATATATTGGCTGAAATTGGAAAAGAAAACTCAGTTATGCAATTAGGTATTAACACAGGACCCCATATTTGCAGGGTAACAGTGTTTACTACTAAGCAATAACTAGTTTTCTCCAGAGAACCCCTTTAACTAGTAAGGAGTGAATCGATTTGGAAAGAATCGTTTAGATTCAGATTTAGCAAGAAAATCAGATTTGTCTTAATCTGAATATTTAGTGATTCGCTTTGGGTTTCACTTTGTCACTGTTACTGTCATGCTGTACATCACGTAGCCACAGTGACTAAGTAAAAAGTACTCACTTGCTCCATACTTTCCTCCTCCATACTTTCCTCCTTCTCTAATGACATGTTAGTGACCCCTAAATAGTTACTAGATGCTGAAGACACCAGTCCAGCCTAGACCACAGACATGAGTGGGAGAAGGTAATTATTCTCTCGCTACACTCCACAGGGGAGCTGGGACTGCTGTCATTTTGCAAGGAGTCCCAGCTCCTCCACAGTAAGCAACAATGTACCATCCTTTACTGTTTACCATATGGCACTGTTTACTGTATACACTAGAATAACAGAGAGCAGCGACAGGCGCACATAGTGTAAAACTGCAATAGGAAAGTAAAACTATGAATGGCAAATTGATGACGCTCACTTATGGTGATCATACTTCGAGCCCGACACAGCCAAAAGTAGATCAATAGTAGCCATCTGCCGCCCTTCCTGGACCTCCGGATGACCAGTAAGTGAACCTAGCAGAGGATCATTCTGGGAGGTCCCGACAAACGAGGGGTCCAGGTTCACAAGGCGCTGATCGGCTACATACTACTGTTTTGTTTGTCTGTGCTATGTCCACTATCATCCTTTGGGTAATAGTTTGCGGCAAGCCGATCAGCACCTTGCGAACCTGGACTCCTCGCTTGTCTGGACCTCCTGCAACGATCCTCTGCCTGTTTACTGTATGGCATTCTGCTTCTAAAAGATGACTGCAATTGGCATCAAATCTTAAACAAATTTGACATATTATTCCAACCCTGTTAATATTCTGCACAGGTTTTTTTTTCTGCTTCATGTGAATGGGGCATTTTATATGCATGAAGAACGTCAGTGTATTTGATGAGGATTTAAGTGTGAAATTCTTATGTAAATCCTTGTCAAATTCTTAAATAGTGAACATTGCCTTAAATGTTGTATGATCTATATATCGAGCCCTGCAGCAGTATGTCAATACACAGTAGGAAGTCAAGCTATTCTGACTGATCAAACTAATTATGTTTCCTGGGACCTCTCTCGTACCGAGGTGAAATATTTATCCGGTACACATGCGATTCTCTAACAAAGATAAATACTTGTATCCACACACACTGGGTTGCTGGAAGTCTATAAAAAGTTTATGTGCAAACTCTCATCACTGACATCAAGTCCAAGGCCAGCCAAGAGCACCTTTCATTATATATGTCAGGGTCTGTATATCAGATTAATTTTTGTTGCTTTCTCCTTGCATAATAAAGTGCCTTGTCTCCTTTTTGTAAATAAAATGAAAAGGACAGGACATGACTAAGTTACCGCACAAGTACATTACTGCATAAGTAATCACACTGAGCTATTCCTCAGAATCATTTATCATTCAAGATTTTTTTTCTTTTTTTTTTTTTACCCAACTAGAAAGTTAAAGTGAACAGCTCATTAAAAGTATAACAACACATACAGTGTCCTATAGTAACCCATCCAGTTCCAGACATATTGACCTTATGAATATGGAGACGGGATCCATGAGGTCTCTCTCCATCATAATTAAAGGTTAATAGGGTTAGATTTTCTATATTGCAATCACGGGTTGAACGTGTTCTGCCTGAACAACTTCCATTATTTTGTACTTAAATGTAACATTTTTCTCACTTAATGAAAGAAAAGGATTCACGATGTGATGAGGTGCTGCTCATTCATTTAGGCGCTCTGCTGTCATCAGCTCTTGGAGGTGGACAGATACGATGTAATCATGCTTTAGATTGAGCAGTTAGCTCTCTTTGATTGAGTGTTACAAAAAACTGGAGCAATATGTAATATGACATGTATCAAGTTAACCTGTCACCATGAATTAATATTTCATGTTTCACCGACTTAGTGAGTAAAATATTCTGTACAGCGTATCAGAATAGCTACAAATGTATGTTGAGTATTTTACACCTGAATGACCAAGTCGATTTTCATTTTTGCACTTTTGTTTTTTCCTTCTCGTGTTTAAACCCTAGCTGCACCAGTCAGTTATAGCACATCCTGGTAGGAGGTTAGTTTCAGCACCAGGACGTACTATTACTGACCTGCTTTCAATGCTCACTGTTTACACAGTTACTGAGCTGCAACTAAATTGTCAGCTGCCAGTTTAGTGTAACTGCAACTGGACCTCCAAAGGGGGTCCGGCATCGGCAATCGTTGGCATTGGTGGATCATAAACAGTACTTGGTGTGGTAAAAAATACATAGGATTACATTGGAATCTCTGCAAAGAAAATGCTAATTTTTACTTTTTACTAATAGGCTATGTTCACACAACGTCAAAAATATTGAAAAGGTGGCCAATTTTCACATTAAAAACAACTTACATTTTTGCCGCAAGTTAACTAACTGACAGACGTCCAATGCACACAATGTATTGAGTAACGGACGTTTTTGCAGCAGATGTCAAAATAATGAACAAGATCATTATTTTCAGATGTCTTTTGAAAACAACGGACATTTTTTAATTCGTTGTTCACACACAGTTTTTCTTTTTCTTTCTCTGTTTTTACTATTAAATTCAATGGACTTTTCAATTAAGCCGCATCCGAAGGCCAATTAGTCCCCTAAGCTAGAATAATGTACAAACACCAGTCATTGCATTAAGGGGAGGCCAGACAGTTAAATTACGTAAGTTATTTTGGACTCAAAATAATGGACGTAATTTTAAACAGAGCTGAAAAAACATTGTGTGAACATAGCCAAACTTTGCAGTTATTCCTGCGAAATGGGCAAAGGGTTTTTTTTAAAAAAAAATTGTATGAATGTAAATTTGAATATTTGAAAGGGTGAACATTTCATAATGGGGTTTTCTAGTATACAGGCCTCTAAAATATACTCCAAAACTGAACTGGTGCCTAAAGAATTTCTGAGTTTGAAATTATCATAAACAAATTTGAAAATTGCTACTAAACATTTAGGGCCTCTAACATCCTAAAAAAGTAAAAACATGTTTACCTAATGCTGTTAATATAAAATAGACATGTTATAGAAATGAATTATGAAATCATGTATGTAGTATTACTATTTTCCTTATTGGCAGAGACTTTCAAATGTTGAATGTTGTAGAAATGCTATTTCACAAGATGTTGGAGTTTTTCACCCCCCAAAAAAGTATTAACTCAAATTTACCACTAGCATACAGTAGAATAAGTCACAAAAAAACAATCTTGGAATCACAATGATTTGTAAAAGCATTCCAATGTTATTGATGCACAAGGTGACACATGTCAATTTTGAAAAATTTGGGTCACACCAAAACTGGCTGTGACCCTAGGGAATTATGAGTTGTTTTTTTTTTGTTATACCAATTGTACTTTATTTTCATTGTACTCATAAAATATGCTGTGGAACCTATACAAGTCAAGTCATTATAATTGTGATACCCAATTTATATAAACTATATTTTATTTAACTATATAAAAAAAAAATTAAAAAGTTTTAAAATTGCTCCAGTCTGAACTTTATAACACTTTTATTTTCTGGTCTATGGGGCTATTTGAGGGCTGATTTTTTTGTGCCATGATCTGTAGTTTTTATCAGTATTAGGCTTGCATAAACAGTGGTGCCTTGGATTACGAGCATAATTTGTTCTGGGACCGACTTGTAATCCAAGTCCACTCCTAAACCAAAGCAAATTTTCTCATAAGAAATCATAGAAATGCAGAAAATTGGTTCCACACCCCAAAAATAATGATTTGTTATTCTGAATAACATGTAAAACAAATGAAACAAACATTTAGAAACAGCAGAATATGTGATATTATAAGTTACGGTACAGTAATGGAGAGGATGGGAAACACAAGGGCGGACAGAGACTGCAGGGAGCATGAAGGAATGAGCAGGGCAGATGTGGGCACATACATGCAGCACTCTCTGTCCGGAGAGAGAGGGGTTACAGCTATGGAGAGATTACCTCCACTGTCCTGTCCTCTGATGCAAGCCCCAGCCTGAAGTGGATCTGCTATGATTTGGAAGGTGAGGGAGACTTCCTGGGTCAGAGTACAGTGCTGTAGACCCCGCTATGCAGACCATGCCCCTCCTCCACTTATGCTCCCACCCAGTACAGGGAGCTCTTAAACCAAAGCAATGCTCTTAAACCAAGTCACAATTTTGAAAAACTGTAAGCTCTTAAACCAAAATTCTCTTAAACCAAGTTACTCTTAAACCAAGGTACCACTGTATTGTAATTATATATGTACTTTATTTTATAATACAAGGTTGGTGTTATGTTTGTGCCTCTGTTCATGCCCAGTCTTTTCCCTAACTCCCCAAAACTGTTACCACACAAATTTATTTACATTTAGCTTGGTTTTACATCTATACATCTACATTCAATCTATATATAGATCAGTCCAACCAAAACTTTTAGAGCAGAGTGGGAGTCGGTGACCCAGACAACAAGCTATCAACAATGTGAGGGAAAGAGCAGCATATCAGAACGTTTGCAAAAAGTTTGCAAAATGAATGTATTTGCAAAAATATATTGAACTTGCTGAACCCTACAAGTATAACTATATTAGTTGAGAAAGCAATATACCTTTAAGAATTTCAATTTCTCATGCAACTTAAGACAGCGTATTACCAAATCATGTTGTTGTGAACAGCTGGTAATTCTCATTATGTTGAGTTTAGAAATAAATTAAGAACAGATCTGTAGTGGTTCAAGGTCTCACTAGTGATTGCAAGATATCATGGTTCTAACTAAAAGAGCACTGTCTGTAGCATTCATGGGGCAGGTATTGCTATCCCCATTATACATTGGTAACTGCCATATTAATCCTGTAGACAGCTCTCATTTAGTGAAAGCATTGACCTCTTGTGATGACTAGCAATATGTCACGGAATTTTAATGTACTTCTTTGTCATCAAGTGAGAAGAAGATAAGGAATACGCAGCGGATGATTAAAGGGGTAGTGCGGCGCTAAACAACTATTCACAAAATAACACACATTACAAAACATTATACATCTTTGTAATGTATGTTATGTATGTGAATGGCCCCCTTCCCCATGTTTCCCCACCCACGCTAGACCCGGAAGTGTGGTGCATTAGCATTAGCTTTGTAATGTGTGTTATTTTGTGAATAATTGTTTAGCGCCGCAGTACCCCTTTAAGCTAGATACAGTATCAGCAAAACTATAGTAAGTTCAGGTTTGCAAAATCCTGGACACTCATGATTTCACTCTCAGTGGCTGTAGAAGATGGATGAAGCCCTAGGGCTGCTTGGAAAAACATGGATACGGGCTGTATTCATGTTTTCCAGAGAGCACTAGGGCTTCATCCACCTTCTAAAACCACTGGGAGTTAAATACAAAAAAATTGGGGATTCAAAACCCCTAATTTCTGTAGTTTTACTCATATTAGAGAGCTTTGCCAGAAGTTCATGACAATTGTGCAGAAGTGTGTGACCTTTAGCTGATGTATGCACTGCTTGCCTGATGGGTGGGCAGGAGGGCACAACAAGGCATTGGCTTAAGAGCTGGTGCTGATTTCTGCCATTGTCCCATAGCCTCAGATTTGAAGGATTTAATGGATTTACTGAGAGTGGTGCAGCTCTCAACAAATCCATCTTGAGGGCGGGGACTTTGGTAACATCAGCGTGTGGCTATGTTCACACAACGTTTTTTCAGCTCCGTTTAAAATAACCTTTGTCATTTTGAGTCTAAAATAATGGATGTTATTTAGCTGTCTGTCCTCCCCTTAGTGCAATGATTGCTGTTTGTACATTGTTCTAGTTTGGGGTTACTAATTGCTCTTTGGGTGCAGCTTAATTGAAAAGTCCATTGAAATTAATATAGAAAACAGAGAAAGAACAGTGGAAAAAGAAAAACTGTGTGTGAACAACTGATAAAAAACATCCGCTGTTTGCAAAAGGTCTCTGGAAATAATGCTCATGTTCATTATTTTGACATTTGCGGCAAAAACATCCGTTATTCAATGCATTGTTTGCATTGGACGTCCGTCTTCCCCTTGACTTCAATGCATTGCCATTTATCTATTTTCAATGTTGTGTAAACATTGCCTATGGATCCGCAGATCTTCATAAATCCCCCCCTTTATGCATATTTTCCTCCCTTTGCATTTCTGGCAATTATTTACCTATACTTAGAGAATTATTTTTTCAGAAGCTAATAGTTTTCCTGGTGATAGGTCTTTTTTCACGTTGATAAAAAAAAAAAAAAAACTGCAATCAGGTTCTCTAAGGGAATACATTTGCGAATTAAGTAAGTCTATGAAGACAAGCAATTATTGCTTACTATCATCATACTTAGGTAGTTATACATTTTAGAAAACCACTTTTCCTGTTGAAAATTATTTTACACATTTACAAATTAGAAATCGAAAATTGGATGCTTTGAGCATTAACTTGAAAGTAAAAATTATACTAATCAGACAGTTATATTACAACTAAAGTGAAATCATTAAAAACCATTCATCTTCTTATCTATTGGATTTTTTATATATATATATTTGTCACAAAAACACAGCCTATTTCTTAGTCGAATCAAAGCTCTACCATCTAAAATATTGACTTACTGCCTTTTCAGGGTAAAGATTCTGTTTGGGTCATTGTTTTATAGGTTTAAGGCCCTCATACATCTTTTACTTTTGTCGGCCATACCTGCCAGCACGGTGGTGGTGGTGGAGATATGGGTTGGGTGTGATGGAAAATCACTGCACATCCCCTTTGTTCTGGGGGAGATAAATCAGTCAGAAATCAGTCATATATTTTTGGCCTATGATAAACATGTGTAATATGGAGATGTTCAGAATTAAAGATTCAAGTGATCATTGCTTGGACTCATGCCCTTATTATCATGGCTTGAAGTTGCCACAAGCTCAGCTATCAGGTTCTACTATTTATATCATTTGAAGTAGAAATATTTAATTATCTCTAGTAAACATGGCATCAGTGCCAAGTTTCAGTCAACCAGGGTTTATAATTATTCTCATAAATAATTGATGCTCTGATATTTGAATGTGTTCCAGAATGGACACTCTGCTGATGTTGTAACGTATGAATGATGATATCTACTATGTCTGGGTAATGAGGCAGAATTTAGGTTTAGCGGTGTGGCCAGAATTCTTGGGATATCATATCGTGCCAGTTACAACGTGATTCATCTACTCCATGAAGTTGATATCTTTATCTCGCGCAGCAGACTACATAAATATTTCACAACATTTCCCATAATAAATGACACATGAATATTGCGCAGATATTAAAAATAACATATTTGTTTCCATTTGGACTCTTTACTATCTTTCACAAATTCTCCATATTTCTTTGCAGCCCAGCTTGATCAGTTTAAACACCTGTCAATATTTATTTGATTTTTAGTGCTATTATTGCTGTTGTCAGATTATAAATTCATTTGGGTATGTCCACAATTTTCTATCCGATTACAAAATCAATATTTATGTCATTTCCCTTAACAGTCCAAGCCTAAGCAGGCTGACCAGTTTTCTTGAGCCAGGAATATTAGAAGCTAAAGTCATGTATCAAGACTGGACAATTGTTATGACCTTCACTCCAGGCTCCTGTGATATACTAAACTGGTAGAGGATTAAAATTACATACTTACCTCTCCTCTGTTTTAGAATAGAGGGATAAGCAGGCCATGGTAAGTGATGTTGCTAGGAATCAGTATCACCCACGCGAAGTTCAGAGAATGAAGGAAAAATTAAAGGTACCCATCCCTTTCCTGACAGTAAGCACAGCAGAAGTGTGCCATAAGCACCAAGCATATCCGGCCTTGGAAGAATTCCATCCCCTTCCTTCATCACTTTTTGGCTCCTCCCATTTCACTACAGCATAATAAACCTAGGACTTTGTGCAAATAACTAGTTAAGAGTAGGGATGAGCAAACATCGGGATTTTTCAAGTTCGTTTGAACTCAAACCATCAGCTTCCCATCCAAAGTGAATAGGAAGCCGATGGTTCAAGTTCGAACGAATTTGAAAAATCCTGATGTTTGATCATCTCTAGTAAAGAGATCCTGCTGATGTGAACAATATTCTATATCCTACCATTGAAGATTAGTGTTTACAATCTGTACTGTTTTGCATTGCAGTTTGTAACCTGTTGTGTTGGATTATAGTTTATAACCTGCAATTCAGGATAATAGTTTCTAGCCTGCTCTAGTTGGTTACAATTATAATATAACCTGCTATTGTTTATTATAGTTTATAACCTGCTGCTATAACTAATAATTGTAACCTACCATTACAGTTTATAACCTGCCCCTGTGGATTACAGTTTATATAAACTGGCCTTATGGATTATAGTTTATAACCTGCTATTGTGGATTACAGTTATGGGCTATGTTCACACATAGTATTTCTGTCAGTCTTTTGGTCAGCCCTTTTTCTACTAAACCCAGGAGTGGAAATGACAGGGCAAGATTATAATGGAAGGATTTGCTCAACTTCTGTGGTTTCAGTCCACCTCTTTTTTCTTTCCATTTCCGGGACTACAGTTTTGATTCAGCTGAATTAGGATTGTTGAATTGTTGAACATTTTTTGCCCATTCACTAAATTCTACTGGCCTTAGGTTTATCGGAGAGCTGTGTGGTGCTGTTTATTGATTCGATTCCATCTAATTTACCATTTAGTGTCCAAATAATACAATCATGTGTCATCAAATAACATTGCCAGTCAGCTACCTAAATAATGCTTTCTAAATAATAAACTGGGTGTAGGTAAGGTAGCCCCAAAACATGGCTACCCAGCACACTGGGCATTATCCTGGGTAGTGGGCTATAATTAGATATAATTAGATAGTATTAGGTTAGTGTCATGTAACTGGATTGATAAGTCCATAAACAATGTGCTTGGCTTTTAACAGAGAGCTGAGCAAAAACTAAGGGACACAGCTCTCAGTCCAACATTTTTGCCTGTATATAAATGGTTCCCAGAAAGAAAATAAATAGTAGATATAATTTTAAGTAAAACTCCTTTAAAAAAAATGGGCACTTCCTCTTCATTTAAAACACACACACACACACACACACACACACACACACACACACACACACACAGAAAAAAGAGTCTGTGAGGAATGAAAAAAAAAATCTGATTGGCTGCTAGGTGCAACTGAGCCAGTTTTACTTTACATCATGTTTGATAAATCCCTCCCTGTGAATCTATGGAAGAGTCTAGCTTAGGAGCGGGTCACAGCAGAAATAGCAAAGGGTTTAAAAAGGCCAAGACAAATTCTTAGAACAAAATAAGATTATAACAAGTTAGAACAAATAATGTACAAGTATAGGATTTTTTAACCCTTAGAGGACCGGGCCAATTTAAATTTTTGCGTTTTCGTTTTTTCCTCTTAAGAGGCCATAGTACTTGCATTTTTTCACCTAGAAACCCACATGACCCCTTATTTTTTGCATCAATAATTGTACTTTGCAATGACAGGCAAAGAGTTTTCATAAAGGACACTGCGAAACCAGAAAAAAATTTAATGTGTGGTGAAATTGGAAAAAAAATGCATTTCTTTTATTTGGAGGGTATTTTTTTTACGCCATTCGCCCTGGGGAAAAACTGACTTATTACATATTTTCCTCAAGTCGTTACGATTACAACAATATGCAACATGTATAACCTTTATATTATGAGATGGCCTGTAAAAAATTCAAACCATTGTTAACAAATATATGTTCCTTAAAATTGCGCAATTTTGCACTTTGGGATTTTTTTGCGCTGACGCAGTTTACCGTGCGAGATCAGGAATATGATTAATTAATAGTTTGGGCAATTACACACGCGTTGAAACCAAACATGTTTATTTATTTATTTTTATTTATTTATAACATGGGGAAAGGGGGGTGATTCAAACTTTTATTAGGGGAGGGGGCTTTTTATTATCAATGACACTTTTGTTTTACTTTACACTTATGCTAGAAGCCCCCCTAGGGGACTTCTAGTATAAGTACACTGATCTCTCATTGCGATCTATGCTGCATAGTAATACAGCATAGATCGATGCGATAGGCACTGGATTGCTTCCAGCTGCTGCAGCTGGAAGCAACCGAATGCAGAGCCAGGATCAGCGCCATTACGGCGCAGACCCCGGCCGGGTGAAGACACGGGGATTGCTCCTCCGGGACAACGTCTGGGGGGGGGCAATCTCCGCCACTAGATACCAGGGAACAGCTGCATCAGGTAATCAGATGCAGCTGTCATCTTTGACAGCTGCATCCGATTATCTAATTAGATAACCGGATGCAGCTACAAGCGACACTCGGGACCGCTGCTGTTCAGAGCGTGACCCCGCTCTGAACACCTAAGGGTTAAAAAGTTACCCATACCAATCCTCCTTCATCCTCATCTCATATGCCCTTGTACATCTATAATGTTTAACCAAGGGAGGGGATATGTGGCGTTAGGGGATAGCTATGGATAACTTAACAAAAATTTTACACTTTTTCTTAAAGGGGTGGTCCAGCAATTTTTTTTTCTTTCAAATCAACTGGTGTCAGAAAGCCATATAGATTTGTAATTTACTTCTATTTAAAAATCTCAAGTCTTCCCATACTTATCAGTTGCTGTATGTCCTGCAGGAAGTGTTATTTTATTTACATGCAGGAACAGTGCTCTCTGCTGACATCTCTGTTTATGTCAGGAACTATCCAGAGCAGTAGCAAATGCCCATTAGAAAACCTCTCCTGCTCAGGACACTTCCTGTCTCAGCCAGAGATGTCAGCAAAGAGCGCTGCATCTGAAAGTAAATGAAACAACATTTCCTGCAGGACATATAGAAGCATATAAGTATGGGAAGACTTGAGACTTTTAAATAGAAGTAAATTAAACGAGTTGATTTAAAAGAATTTTTTTACCCGCTGGACAATCTCTTTAAATGTTAATTATATTTTGTTCTTAGACATGAGTTTTTTTTTTAACCATACTAAGTAACTGTGTATATGACTTTCACAGACTACACTAAATCAGTTTAAAGCCACTGGTGTGATACACAGTATAAAACAAAGTCTTTACAGTATAGTAGCAAACCAGACACTCTTTATTTTATTTATTTATTTATTTATTTTTTTTTGGGGGGGTAGGTGTTGGGATTCTTATTAACGCTCATGTATATCTCCCTTTGCATCATTTGCATCTTCTTTTCTATGGTTTCAAATGAAGAATTGGACCCTACTAACATTTCAAGCAGAGCTTGGCTGAATGTTTCCCAGATTAATGATGACTTTGGAAAGCCTTCGAGCTGTAACTCTTGAGTATTCACTTCTTTTTATAAGTAGGAAGCAGGGCAAGACAGCAGGAAATATTGCCTTTCGTACGTTTCACTTTGCATCTCTGTTTTGCTATAACATTACCAGTAAGACTGTCTTCACATCACACATGAATATGAACAAGTCAAACCTGGAAAAAGCTCCCAAAGCATATGCCGAATGTAGCATAGCCTTCTATTATGCTATAAATCAGTGTCCCTTTGACCTTCCTCAGGATGGCAGGAGCTGGTATGTGCTGAAAACTTGACATGCCTATATAGTGCACTTGACACATGACTCTGCAAGGCTTTACATTTCATATATTAAAAAATATATGCTAGGGAATCCTTCTGACTATATACTTAAATTGTGATTTAACCAAAGCCTAAAATGACTTAACCACCCACCCCAACTATCTATGTTTAGTTTTTCAGATATTACCATGTCATTTCTGACCTTATATTATTACAAGAGAATAAAAGTTTTTTTTCTTCCCCTAGACATTAGCTTAGCTCAGACTAGTTCAAAGTATTTTTTTTTTAATTCAACTCAAAGCTTTCAGCAAATCTTTCATGCCATATAAAACAGTTCCTCCTCTTTTGTAATGACAACTGTCTCCCTTACAGAAAAAATAATTGGTAATAGTCAAGCATGACAAGCACTCGACACAATTTTTCTTAAAGAAAATGAGCAGTTAAATAGGAATCAAGCACATTAAAGATGCAGTCACATCTTGAATTGGTTCTGCTTTTTTTTCTCTCTCTTTTTGTCTTTATATTTAATGTTATTTTTAATCATAAAGTCATTTATTTATCACATAAACATAGAAACCTAGAAGATTGTCGTCAGAAAAAGACCACTGTGTCCATCTAGTCTTCCCTATTAGTATTTCCATTCTTAGGATTATCTTAGGATAGATATATGTTTATCCCAGGTATATTTAAATTCTGTTTTACCTGCCACATCTGATTTACCTAACACATATGTATACCATTGGCAGATTATATTGTTTCACAAGATGTATACTTGTAAAGGTTAGAGACTGAGTCTGTGTACATGCATAGTTGCTACTGGATGATAGATAGATAGATAGATAGATAGATAGATAGATAGATAGATAGATGATAGATAGATACAGTGTCGGACTGGGTACCTTGGGCCCACCAGGGAAACTGATTCTAGGGGCCCACCCTACATACAAAGACACAACCAGCGCCAAACCTTTAACATTAGTACAGCGACTTTGCATAAACCCGTGTATGTTACCAACGATGCATGCACATTGCCAGTCACATATGCAATCGTTTAGTGGCACCATATGCAAACAGCATAGAATGTTTAGAATGTTTTTTTTTTTTTTTAAAGGGAATTTCTCGTCTGCAGAAATTCAGTTCACTGCTGTGTGCTGCATGTTAGCAGGTGAGAACACCCCTTTAAAGAGGATGTACCACCAGGTACATCCTCTTGAATTTAACACACCGATAGAACGGCGCCGTCCTGAACCGCGGCCCGGTTCCTGTGTATGGCGCCATTCTATCCAGCGGTACCAGGCCGTGCTGAAGCACTGGAGGTCAACCGGCCCGCCCCCAGTGGGTGGGAATTCCCTGCCCTCTATGAAGAGGCTCCAAATCAAATCATCCGCTGCAGATCCAGTGTGTGTTAAGGCACCCTTAGAACATTTTTGTCATGTGAACAGGAGGACCTAATGCACAAAAAGCATGACATCATATATACACCCACCCCCCACACACACACATATATATATACGCACACACATCACACATGTGTATAACATACAGTGCATGCCATTATATACATTAGTGATGTCACGAAACCAGATTTTTGAGTTTAATACCAATACCAACTTTTTTATTTTGATACTTGATACCATTTCGGTACTTAGCACATAACCCCCATAATAATTCAATATAATGCTGCCCCCCCCCCCCCCCCCCGACTGCAGATATAATGCTCCCCAATTTTAAGACTGTTCAAAATTGCTGTATTCTGATTGCCATAACTTTTTTAATCTTTCAACCTGTAGGGCTGTCTGAGAGTTATTTTTGTGCACCATGGTCTGCAGCTTTTCGGTACCGTGTTTGCATGTACAGTGGTGCCTTGGATTACGAGCATAATTCGTTCCAGGACCGCGCTTGTATTCCAAATCCACTCTTTTATACCAAAGCAAATTTTCCCATAAGAAATCATAGAAATGCAGACAATTGGTTCCACATCCCTAAAATAATGATTTATTATTCTGAATAACATGTAAAACAGATGAAACAAACATTCAGAAACAGCAGAATATGTGATATGATAAGTTTCTGTACAGTAATGGAGAGAATGGGAAACTCAAGGGCGGACAGAGACTACAGGGAGCATGATGGAATGAGCAGGCAGATGTGGGCATATACATGCAGCGCTCTCTGTCCGGGGAGAGAGGGGTTACAGCTATGGAGAGATCACCTCCACAGTCCTGTCCCCTGATGTAAGCCCCAGCCTGAGGTGGATCTGCTATGATTGGAAGGTGAGGGAGACTTCCTGGGTCAGAGTACAGTGCTGTAGACCCCACTATGCAGACCATGCCCCTCCCCCACTCCCCCTCCCACCCAGTACAGGGAGCTCTTACACCAAGTCACAATTTTGAAAAACTGTGAGCTCTTAAACCAAAACGCTCCTAAACCAAGTTACTCTTAAACCAAGGTACCACTGCATTACTTGTTTTTTTTTTGTTTTTTTTGCAAACACTGTATACCATGCGAGTTTAGGAAGGTGATAATTTAATAGTGCAATTACACATGCAATGATGCCAATTTTTCCCCTTTTTTTGTTTTTATTAAAGTAGTTAGAGTTAGTAGTAGTATGGCTCACACACACAGTATAGTATGTTGGGGGTAGCTGTAGTATGGCTGACACACACAGTATAGTATGTTGGGGGTAGCTGTAGTATGGCTGACACACAGTATAGTATGTTGGGGGTAGCAGTAGTATGGCTGACACACAGTATAGTATGTTGGGGGTAGCAGTAGTATGGCTGACACACACACACACACACACACACACACACACACACACACACACAGTATAGTATGTTGGGGGTAGCAGTAGTATAGCTGACACACAGTATAGTATGTTGGGGGTAGCAGTAGTATGGCGGTCACACAGTATAGTATGTTGGGGGTATCAGTAGTATAGCTTACACACACAGTATAGTATGTTGGGGGTATCAGTAGTATAGCTGACACACAGTATAGTATGTTGGGGATATCAGTAGTATAGCTGACACACAGTATAGTATGTTGGGGGTAGCAGTAGTATGGCTGACACACAGTATAGTATGTTGGGGGTAGCAGTAGTATGGCGGTCACACAGTATAGTATGTTGGGGGTAGCAGTAGTATGGCTGACACACACAGTATAGTATGTTGGGGGTAGCAGTAGTATGGCTGACACACAGTATAGTATGTTGGGGGTAGCAGTAGTATGGCGGTCACACAGTATAGTATGTTGGGGGTAGCAGTAGTATGGCTGACACACAGTATAGTATGTTGGGGGTAGCAGTAGTATGGCGGACACACAGTATAGTATGTTGGGGGTAGCAGTAGTATGGCTGACACACAGTATAGTATGTTGGGGGTAGCAGTAGTATGGCTGACACACACAGTATAGTATGTTGGGGGTAGCAGTAGTATGGCTGACACACACAGTATAGTATGTTGGGGGTAGCAGTAGTATGGCGGACACACAGTATAGTATGTTGGGGGTAGCAGTAGTATGGCTGACACACACAGTATAGTATGTTGGGGGTAGCAGTAGTATGGCTGACACACACAGTATAGTATGTTGGGGGTAGCAGTAGTATGGCTGACACACACAGTATAGTATGTTGGGGGTAGCTGTAGTATAGCTGACACACACAGTATAGTATGTTGGGGGTAGCTGTAGTATAGCTGACACACACACAGTATAGTATTATGGGGGTAGTACTTGTAGTTGTATGGCTAACACATAGCACTAGCATTGTATATTGAGGATAGTAGTTGTATTGCTGACACATAGCTATACAACTACTATCCCCAATATGCTATACTAGTGCAATGTCAGCCATACAACTACTATCCCCAATATACTATACTAGTGCAATGTCAGCCATACAACTACTATCCCCAATATGCTATACTAGTGCTATGTCAGCCATACAACTACTATCCCCAATATACTATACTAGTGCTATGTGAGCCATACAACTACTATCCCCAATATACTATACTAGTGCTATGTCAGCCATACAACTACTATCCCCAATATACTATACTAGTGCTATGTCAGCCATACAACTACTATCCCCAATATACTATACTAGTGCTATGTCAGCCATACAACTACTATCCCCAATATACTATACTAGTGCTATGTCAGCCATACAACTACTATCCCCAATATACTATACTAGTGCTGACACAGCTAAACAACTACATGCTGACACATAGCACTAGTATAGTATATTGAGGGTAGTAGTTGTATTGCTGACACATAGGACTAGTATAGTATATTGGGAAAAGTATTAGCTGTAGTGGAGAGAACCTTCACCTCCCAGTTCAGCCCTTACACATTTACACACCATCCTACATAATGTTGACATAACACACATAAGCACACTCACCCTTCATGAAGAGCAGGACAGGTGTGCAGGAGATGTATGTGGAGGGATCAGAGAGCTGCATGGTGTGTGCAGACAATCCCTACTGCCCTCCCCTTCTGTCCCGACCGGAGAGCTGGATACTGGAGGCCTGTCTGCTCTGGGGGAGCTCCACATGCAGAGACATCACCCAGCAGGAGGCCTTCTGTTACAGGCCACCTGTCTTAGCTGCTGCAGGGGGCCCTCTCCCCTCCGGCTGTGTCCCCACTGAGCAGCCAGAGAGGAGGAGGTGGGGGAGGGGCCGGGAGAGGAGAGAGACACCGCGCTCCACATTACACTGCTGCCTGTCACCATGGTCACTGCCCGGCCCATACACCTCATACATATACATATACAGAGGCAGTGACCAGGTGACAGGACTCTGCAGCTGCAGGGAGAAATGTACGGCATATGGGGCCTTGAGCAAATAAACGGGAAGCCTCCTGTTAAGGGGCCCACCAATAGGGAGGAAGGGGGAGGGGCCCACCGGGGGTTTCCCCGGCTCCCCGGTGGCCCAGTCCGAGGCTGGATAGATAGATAGATAGATAGCTGCCAGCATGAGTGGGTGAGCTGGGAGCATGTGAGCTGGGTTGCATATGTTACTGTATGCATCACCACTCACCTACTACATTTTCTAGGCCAGGCCCTCTGCATGTGACCCAGTGAATATGAACAGCAGCATCAATGCTATATGCACTTCCGCTAACAGATTATATTTGCTTGAATAGCAATTATCTTACATGCAGGCCAGAGAATATGTGAGTGGCGAGACATACAATAACTGTATTGTTTGGATAATTCTACAATGTGGTGTGTATTGGTCCATGAAATCCTCACCGTTGAAGTTGTTTTAGCTGTGACAGGGGGTAGTCTTGCAACCACAAGCAGCTGTTAAATCCCACCATACCCAGTTTTGCAGGATATGTTGTGCAGTTGGTGGAGCCACTAAAATACACAGAAGAGTTGGGTTGCAGAGTCTATGGTCAATTTGGCATAAAGCAACTTAATGTGGTTATCATTTTCAGCCTTCATGCAAAGAAACTACTTTCAAATGATTGGATTCTTCTTTCAAAAAAAGATGTTTATGCTCAAAATTAATATTGGGCCTCCATTATACTATATATTGACCACATGGGCTGTAGGATAATATGATATTGTCATCACTGATGATGTCCTCAAGGGGGTTGTAGGAGACATTGGCTTGTTTTTCTTTTGAAGGGCACCAACAGATGAGACTGTGTCATATATTGGGTATTTAGGGCGAGGGACATTGGCTGGTTGCTTCCATGTAAGGCAGAGCTGCTGACTATTATTGTGTTTGTCTGTCTTGTCTACATTTTGTGTGCCACTGTAACTAAGTTAGGGACGGTTGCCGAGTTGTCCACAGCCACGTAGAGCTTATTATGGATAGTAGGCAAGGACAGTGGGTGGGGACAAGTGCAGGCTCTACTGTCTGTGTGTACTGTCTGTGTGTCTTACCCGTCCCTTCCCTGACTGAGTGTATCACCAGTCATAACATTGCTGCTACTAAATAGCAAGCTGTACTCGGGTACATAGGGCTACCCTAGCTAAAAAGCATTCCACTCTGCTCCTGGCTCTGTGCTACACTTCCCTGGCTTTTACCATGCT